>NW_021703784.1:64904098-65185249 GCF_005190385.1 Monodon monoceros | reverse complement strand
CCCCCCCCACCCCCTGCTTTCCTGGGCTGGGGGATTTTCTTTTCTGCTCTGCTTCTGTGGCAGAACAGGGTTTTCTTCCCTTCTCACCTCTTCCTGGGTTTTCTTGCAAGACAGTTTAAACAAATAGACTTTGTTGGCTTAACAAGTCATCTGAGCTGAGCTAGGAAAGGCAGTCAATATTAACAGAAAGGCTTGTTTTGTCAATGTTCTTTTCTGAACAATCTGAAAGATCTGAACCTCTTCCTGTGGTGCCTAGGAGTCTGTGGATGAGATCTACACCTTCCTGGGATGGAGCTGGGGCCACGCGGGAGAAGAGAGGTTAGAAGGAGACTGAGGTGACTACGGGGGAGGTGAAAAGAGAGGGAAGCCAGTCAGAGAAGGGGTTCTGGATGCCTCCAAGGTGGACCCTATTGGATCAGTGACTGAATGAAGGGACCAAAGGGATGGTACCATTTATGGAGGTCAGTCCTCCACTTGGGTGAGCACCTGGCATCCAGGCTTTTCAGGCAGCTCCCTAGGCCCTCCCCACCTACCTCCTCCTCACCTTCTGCCTTGGGCACCCTTTAGAGAATGGGTCAGCTGAGGGTCAGGCTGGGGACAAGCTGAGTCAGGGCAGCTGCAGTGAGGACTAGAGTTTGCCCAGTTAAGGGAAAGAGAGTTCTGGCTGGTTCCTCAAAGGTCCCAGCCCTGATCTTCTAAACCCAGTACCACTTGGAGGAATGTTCAGGCCCAGCATCCTGGCAAAGTCCCTACCCCCAATCTCCACCCCCTTGTGCCTCTCTCTCCTTCCACGTGCAACAAAACCACTCACATTTAGGCAGGGAAAGCAGAGGATCTTGCAAAGACCAAGCAAGGATGTGTGTCAGACATGAGAAAATGACGGGAAACGGGAGGAAGGAGAATGGTCTTCCCTCCCTTCTGCTGACCCTTGCAGCCAAATGCCCAAGCCTGACCTACACTCTGAGAGGAGGCCCTAAGAACATTGCAGGAAGGAGAGGAAGTACTAGGGGTTCTAAGCAGTGTCCTCAGGATTAACTGACCTCCATCTACAGTAGCCAGCACTCCAGAGGAAGTAGGGTTTGGAGCTGGAGCAGAAGTGCCAGGATCCCGTGGCCAGGAGACATGTGTAGCAAATCCCAGTGATCCATGGGTCCTAGGGATTTCTGTTGGGCCTGCTGGAGCCCAGATGTCTGGTTGTCCCTGTCTGAAGGGCACCACTGGGTTGGATGCAGTGAAAGGACCCATCACTCCCCACCCCTGTCCAGCAGGGCTGGGGATCATATTATGCAGCTTCTTTTCTTTTCCTAGTTCATCTTTCTGCCAGCATGAATTGCTCATCAGGGTTTCTGATGTGACTCTCCCTTTTGTTTGCATCTGAGATCCAAGGAAAAGGTGGGCTTTGTTCCCAATGCAGGTGTAATGTGCCAGCTGAGAACGCAGTAGCCCTTTGCTGCCACCAGTTTCCACAACCATTTGGACTAAGAACCAGCAGGAAATAGCCCCTGAAATGGGTACAAAGTTTTGCTGTAACAAAGTACCTCAAACAGGAAGTACCACAACAGAAACGTATTGTCTCCCAGTTCTGGAGGCTCAAAGTCTGAGATCGAGGTGTCAGCAGAGTTGGTCCTTCTAGGAGAGAATCTGCTCCATGCCTGCCTCCTAGCTCCTGGTGGTTTGCTGTCAATCTGCGGTGTTCCGTGAGAGATCTCACTCCTATCTCTGCCTTGACCATCACATGATATTCTCCTGTGCACGTGCCTGAGTCCAGGCTTCTCCTTTTTATAGGGAACCCAGTCATATTGCATTAGAAGCCTACTCTAGTATGACCTCATCTTAAGTAATTACATCTGCAATGATCCTATTTCCGAATAAGGTCACATTCTAAGTCACTGGGGTTAGGACTTCAACATATGAACTTTGGGGGAGAGAGAGAGCTTTTGAGCATTTGGTAAAATAATCAGTCATCTCTAGAAATCAATGTAAGTCCGCTAAGAACAAGCCATGTCAGTCTAACCATTTCCTATTGTCATAGGGTTAAACACAAGTAACCAGATTTACCTGCAGGGATGGGCAGGGGCCAGAGCCCAAGCGCCCTTTTGGCCACACAAAAGGAGACGACATTTGCCTATATAACGTAACTGACCTCTCATTTGTTCCAAGGTCTCTAAAACTCAGAAGTAAAACAGTTCAGCGAGAAAGTTATCCCCCAACTGGCTTCAACATTTGGCCTGGTGGGCAACAAGCTATCATAGTTACTAGGATAGCAGTCATATTATAAATCCAGGGAGGCAGTTCTCAGAATCATTTATAATGAAATCTCTAAAGCCTGGAAAACAATCTCCTATCACTTCCTTTGTCATCATACGACTTCCTTTTAATTTCCAAGCCTCGTTAGTGCCTCTTCCCACAGAGCCTGTGAACGAAAGCAAACGCCTGCTTTCGCCAGGAATAACAGTGCAAAGGAGTGTGGGTGTCAGGGCCCTAACGCCCAAGCTTGGGCCTCCATTTCCCGCCATTGTTCCCTCAGTCATGTTCCCATACACTGGTTTGGGCTGTCCTGGGGGGAGTTTTTCCAGATAAAAAATGGCCTGGTTGGCTGCCAGTGATTCAGGCAGGTTCACAGCCCCACACCTGTTTTATCTCTCATGCTTATCACTCATCATCAGCTTCCAGACACAGACAATAGGGGCAAAGAGGCACGTTGGCTGGGCCAGGTCTTAGGTGGCCCCAAGGGTTTTAGAGGCCTCCAAATAACCAGACTCCGGCAATCTCACCAGGTCCCTCTAGGTTCTAGGCGAGGGGTCCTTTCCCAGTTAAAGCAGCAGGGATTCAGTGAGTTCACTTGGTGTTCAAGCTATGTAATGCCCATTTCCCTGGGGCCCATAATGGCAGAAACGGATCTCTCCATATGTGTTGATTTGTCCCCTCTTCTGATCCTGCTGTCTCAGGAAGCCCCAGAGGTGACTGAGCATTTAAGTATCCAGGGAGGAAGGGGTGCCAAAGGGCCTTTTAGATAGTTGTGGTTTTGGTTTTGTTTGTTTTCCCCCAAACTGTGTTAAACTTAAAAATAACCCCAATGGTGAAATTAGTGAAATCTGAATAAACTCTGGATTGTACTAATGTCGATTCCTTGGTTTTGATATTACACTGTTAGGCAAGGGTGCAATTTTTTGCAACTTTCTGTGAACCTGTAATTATTTGAAAGTAAAAAAGTTCTTTCAAAAGTAATCTTGATGGGTCCCCAAAGCCTAGTCAATGTACCTTGCCTTTGAAAAAGGTGCAGAGTCTAATAGCTGAGAGCACAGGATTTAGGCCAGACAGATCTCAGTGCCAATGCAGGCTTTACACCTACAAGCTGTGTGACTTTGGGCAAGTTACTTAATCCTTCTGAGCATGGTTTCCTTATCTAGGAGAGAAATCTTAGTGCTTCCCTGATGGATTGAGTGTGAGGACTAAATGAGGTAACTCATGGAAAGCACCTAACAGGATAGATGATAAAGCACAAAATGCCCCTTTAAAACCATAATCTATTGAATAGAGGAGCCATGCATGTGTTTTCAATAGTGGGTTACAAGCTCAGACAGTCCTGTGTAGCTGAATTTTTTCAGTGGCCCCCATGGTGAGTAGAGACGATCCACACATGGATGTGATTCAAACATGAGTCAAGTGCCTATGGAAGAACTGTTTGAATTTTGTCCCAATTTTTTTCCCTATAAATTGTCCAAAGTCCCAAGTTTCCTAATGTGGAATTAGATTAAACAATTAACATCACAGAATAAGCAATATTCCGTTTCCACTGCAAAGAGGAATTGGCTGAAGCCTACCGGCCAGCCAGGTGCCTGGAGCTCAGGTGGGGTGGGAAGCCTCGGGGGCTGAAAGGTGTTAGGCCCTCTTGCCCCCAACTCCTGAGTGAGAGCTAATTAAGGAGAAGCAAATTTTTGTGAACTAACCCAGGCACCTGCACTCCAGAGAAAGAAGGACCCCTTTGTGCCGGGGAAGCATCTTAGCTACCATGAGCACCTCCTAGAGATATAAGAATGGGTCCCGAAGCCAGCTCTTGACATGCCCTTTCTAGTCCTTCTCCCCTTCCCAAGCCCTATATTCCAGACATCCTGGTTACTCATCATTTCTCAGACACCACCTGGTTTCTCCAAACAGGTTGTCCATCCACCTGGAGAGCTCCTCTTCCACCCACTCCTATAGTCTCACGCACCTCAGCTGGTTCCATTCCATCCATTCTTCAAAGCTTCCATCAAATGTTTTATCATTGTCACTCACGGGTCATCTCTCCTCCTTTGAACTCTCCTAGGTCCTGGTTTTTCTCTTTCTCACAGCCTTTACCACAATCATTCAACAAATATCTACTGTGTTCTGTGCACTAAGCTCTGAGGTCGGCCCTAGAGGTGCTGCAGGAGGGTAACAGAACGTGGGAGCTGTGCGCTGGGATGGGGGTGGGGAGAGGGCCATTAAAGAGTCACAGTGAATCTGAAACTAAAGAATTTTGCTGGGGGCTTCCCTGGTGTCTCAGCGGTTAAGAATCCGCTTGCCAATTCAGGGAACACAGGTTCGAGCCCTGGTCCGGGAAGATCCCACATGCTGCAGAGCAACTAAGCCTGTGTGTCACAACTACTGAGCCTGCGCTCTAGAGCCTGTGAGCCACAACTACTGAGCCCATGTGCTGCAACTACTGAAGCCCATGCGCCTAGAGCCCATGCAGCGCAACAAGAGAAGCCACTGCAATAAGCCCGTGCACCACAAGGAAGGGTAGCCCCTGCTCGCCACAACTAGAGAAAGCCCACTCATAGCAACAAAGACCCAACGCAGCCAAAAATAAATAAATAAATAAATTTATTTATTTAAAAAAAAAATATGAGTAAGACATAGTCCCTGCCTTCAGGGATCTCATGGGTTAGTAAGGGGAACAGACCAGAAAAGACACCAACATCTGTGACACCTACGTCAATAACAATGAGTGCTCTCTGGGTACTAAGTACGTGCCTAGAGATATCCATTCACTGTTTCGCATGATACTGAGGTCAACACAGTGAAGCAGGTAATAATATTCTCATTTTACGGATAAAGGAGATGAGACTAAGATTTTAAGTTATTTGTCCAAGATCACAACTGGCTAATGGCAGGGTGGAGATGTGAATTCAGCCTTGCCTGGCTCCAACTCCATGCTCTGGGCGTTACCCTCATGGCCTGTGGGCAACGTGTCTCAATGCTTCTTCCCTGCCTTGCCCCCTGCTGCAGAAACTCCTGGCTTGCCTGCTGCAGGACATGGTTTCTGGGACATAATCTACCCACCTCTAACAGTGAGAGCAGAGGCCTTGGTTTGTCACAAGAATTGATGTGCTTTAGTATTTTCAGAGCCCCTGCCCTCAGTGAGCCTGCAGTCTAGGAGAAGAGATATCACGCGTATGCATAAATATTCAGGTTATGTGACTGACAAATTGATGGCCTGTTCCCTATCTTTTAGACTGTGTCAGCCATTATCTCCCCTGATAGCACCTTCTCTATCTCCATTATAGGTTCCCTGCATTGCACTGTACTTATTTTCTACATTACCAGTTGTGAGGCCTTCCAGAGCCGTGAGTGTGATGTAATTTCACATCGTGTACATTGCTCGTATTTAGCCTCCTCATTCCTGGGGCAGGTCACCGTCCTCCTATCTCTTGCCTTGGGTTCTTGCCACAACTTCCTTACAGCTCCTGGTTTCAAGTCTCTCCCTGGTCTGATCCATTCTTCACACTGTAGTCACAGTGATCTCAGACCACAGATCTTGAGTCTATCCCTCGCTTAAGACCCTCAACGGCATACCACTACCATCAGGGTGAATCAGAGCATCTAAGCCTGGTGTTCCAGGACCTCCTGCTATATCTTGTACATTCCATGCTTTAGCAACGTTCTCTGCTCCAGCAAGAAGGGGCTGCTTGCAGAGTCTCCTACATACTTGGCTGCTCTTCAGCTCTGGGTCCCGTTCTTTTGTCTGTGTTGAAAGTGTACTCTCTCCCCACCTTCACCTGGCTGACTTCTACTCATTCACCAAGACTTAACTTGGGCAGAGATCACACAGGAAGTCTCCTCGAACCTGCACTCACGTTGTATGATAATCCTCTCCTTATGTGTCGGTTTTCGCTGCTAGACTGAATTTCATGGGGACAACAAAGGTGTCTTCCTCATCTCCGAATCTCTAGCACCCACCGGAAAATAATAATCATTCAGTAAATACTTGTTTAAATAAATGAATGAGTGAATGATTCATTACAGAGTACTAGGATGTATTAAGTGCCAAATGAGTAGTACAGACAATAAGAGTAACAGAAAGGAGGAAGCGGTCACTTCCAGTTGGGAGAGCCCCAGAGGGCTTCACGGATAAAAAGAATTTTATGCTAGGCCTTGCAGGATGAGATAACACATGTGAAAGTGCTGGCCCAATGCCCACCTGCCATTGGTGTTGAATCAGGGTGAAACGAATCTGATTTGGCTAGGTGGAAAGAAATGGGGAGGACATTCCATGGGGGCAGGAGGTGGGAGCAAAGGTTTAAAGGTGGAAAAACACACGGCAAGTTCAGGGAACAATCAAAAGGCCAGTTTGACTGGAGGAAAGGATTTGCATCCGGGAGGACAAGTAGGTTGGAAGTGTGGGTGAGGCAAGCCGTGGACGATGCAGAGATATCTCATACTATTGCCCAAAGTGGTCAGTACACAAGGGCCCCAATGCCGCCTGCACCTGTCTTTTCCATCAAGGAGGTGTAAATTTGAACTTGATTAAGGGGATCTTTGAACAATGTAAGCAAAATACTCAGGATTGTGAGATAGAGGCAGAGTGGGTAAGGTGCAGGATTAGGTGATTATTTGGCGTTTCTGTAGTGTGAACAGTAGAGCAAAAGAGCTCTGACCAGTTTTCATTTTCCCTTGCCTTTCTAGTTTTGCCTGAATCAGAGAGCAGCTGAGTTGACCTAGAAAAAAAAAGTTGCTGTAAGCAGGAAATGCAGTACGGAGGGGAATGGGAAATCCCAAAATCGTGCCAGGAGAGAAAGCAGTCAATGCTGGTCAGGCTGGGAAGAGTGAGGCCTGCTTGCCCCACTTCGGTCCTGGCCCGCTCTCGGGAGCAGCCTACCTGAAAGGTGCTGGACAGCACAGGATAATGACAGATGGGCCTGTGTCATGACATGTTTGGAGCCAGCACCGATATTACACCATGTTTGGAGAAGGAAAGCAGGAAATGTAGAGGGGAGCACACAGGAGAACTCTGTCCTCTCACCAACCCCACGTGCATGTAGCAGGGAGCACACAGAAGAGCTCTGTCCCCTCAACAATCCCACCTGCATCCTGTGTGTGACCTAAAGGAGACAGCACACTGCCGTGAAAGAGAGACGGGGAAGGGGTTCTGAGCCAGGAGCTTCCTAGCCCACACCTCTGCTATTTACCGGCTCTGTGGGCTTCACTGGCCATTGAAACTCTCTAAGACGTGGTGTTCTTTCTTTTCTGCTTTTCTAATGAGGGAGGGGGGTTAAGGGTGCCTTCCAGATCTCAAGTTCTATGAGACTCCCACAATTTCCTCTAAGAAACAGAACCGATAGGAATGTGTATATACAGAAGCAGACATATTACAGGGAATTTGTGGTTATGGAGCCTGGTCAGTCCAATATCGGCAGGGTGGGTCAGCAGGCTGGAGATCCAGGGGAGTTGATGCTGCAATTTGTTTGAAGGCTGTCTGCTGTAGACCCAGGAAGAACTGAGGTTACTCTTGAAGTGCAAAGGTAGGTGCCTGGAGAATTCTCTGTCACATGGGGGAGGCCAGTCCTTTTAGTCTAATCAGTCCTTCAACTGATTGAATGAGGCTCACCCACATTAGGGAGGGCAACCTGTCTTAATAAAGGTCCACTGAATCCCAAAACACTCTCACAGCAAGACCCAGAATAATATTTGACCAAATATCTGGGTACCCATGAAATAGGAGGGAAGGGGGCAGGGCACAACCTTTGAAAGAATGACACAGCCCAAGGACATGACATAAACTGATTAGAACCAAATGGGTCCAAGATGGCAGACAGGTCAACTTCCACTAGACCTTGAGCCTCAGTATATGTTCACTGTAACACATCAGCAAGCTAAATGACACACCCACAGGCGCCATGACAGTTCCAAGACTGACAGTAAGGATCAAAAAGTGGGTGGTGGCCCAATTCCTGGAAATCCCCGCCCCTTCCTGAAATAGCTGGAATACTCCTCCCACTCACTAGCCTATGAAATTACCCACCTCTATAAAAACTGACAACCCCATACCCTGGTGCCTTTCTCACCTTTTGAGATGGCCCACACTCTGTCTGTGGAGTGTGTTTCTCTCTAAATAAATCCACTTCTTACCTATCACTTTGTCTCTCACTGAATTCTTTCTGTGATGAGACATCAAGAACCTGAGCTTCATTAAGTCCTGAAACCAGGTGATCTCAGTTGGAAGACTGTGGGTTTTGGCTGGGTTGGAGTCCTGGCCATGTGGGTTCGAGTCCCAATCTGAGGTGCATGGTGTCACCCATGGCCCAGCCAAGTTGACACATAAAATTAGCCATTACACCTGGTTATCCAACCTAAGATTACAGATCTCACTCATCTTTTGCTCCAGCTACAAAAGAATATTCCCCATACCTGCCCTGTATTTTCCAACTTCTATTCCTTTGCTCATGCAGTGCCTTCCACCCCTAATACCCTTCCCTGTCCCTCAGTTCCATTTATTGAAACCCCATATTTCCTTCACAAGTAGCTTTATACCACCTACTCCTGAAAGCGCTGTCATGTTCTAGCAGAAGATCTCAGATAATTTCCACAACCTCTGTATCCTTGGGTTTCCTCTTCTGTAAACTAGGGATAATGATTCCTGACACAGTAAAGACTGCATGAGCTAATACACATAAGGCAGTCAGAACAGTGCCTATCACGAGCATTGATGGTTTTTTATTATTATTCTCTACCCGTTCCCCCATTCCCTACTAGGAACGTGTGAAGAATAATAATAATGATGAATGAAAATTTAGCAGTTATCTTCAAGGTAAAATGCATTGAAAACAGACATCTACACGTAAAATTTACTTCTGTTCTCCCCTTTCATTTGTATCTCAGTGGTCTTGAACATCCAATGGTTATAAGATTTACTGTCCAGGGCTGTAAACACAAAACAATGTCTGCTCTATTCACAAGCATTAAAGGATGTTGAAGGATAATTGTGACTATATGTGATTTTTGTCTCATGCACTGTTTCCATGTAGAATCTAAATAGTGGCTCTACTTTGTGTGTTTGGTTTTAACTACTAAATCCTTTCTCCTGGGGTTTATTGAGGAAGCCCTGGGGGAAAGTGGTCAGCAAAACATTTGCCCTAGGCATGGTTGAGGTGCTCTTAGTTTTCTCACTCTGCCTTTACTTTCACTGGTTGGTCATAGTGCCAATGCCTAGGGGTTTAGAGCTCTCAGAATCACTCTGATTCCAACCCTTCAAGGGCTGTCTTCTGGCTGAATTACTAGCTGTTTAGCAACTGTATTTCAACAGCTTGTAAGCCTTTCACTATTGTGGGGAAATGTAAATGAGGGACTCTGAGCCCACAAGGGGCAAATGCTTAGTCAAGTGGGTGTCACCCAGGCATGAACACTACAGAGATGCAAATGGCCAACCTGAGACAAAGAGCACCTGTTTGTGCCTGGATGTCACCTTCAGGCAGAGAGACTTCAATGGGGAAAATGGCCCAGAGGACCCTTGGTACAGAGTCAAAAGGAGAAGAGAGGAGGTGAGCACTGTCCTTGGAAATGAAAGTGGAGGTTATAAGCCCCCAACATGCTCTTGTTTACTACATTTGGGGAGCTGTGAGGAAGCCTAGACCAGTGGAGAATAAAAACTTTGTAAGAGTTCAATACCTGTGTTATTTTCCCATATTTGCATCTTGTTTTCTCTCTGGCTGTGCTGCTGGAAACAGCGGTTAGACGTGTGGACTTGGCTTTAAGGAGAGCCAAGAGAGGTAGCTGGAGCGGCTGCTTCCCTCCTCATCAGGCCTGAATGGGGAAGAAAAGGGCCTTAAGAACCCTGGGACCTGCGAGAAGACGCTACTTCCAAGCAGTATGAAGTTCTGGGTGAGTTGCTTCAACAACCATTGCAATATTCGACTTAAAATGCCTATCCCCCTTGATTCCTATATCCCATATTAAACTTGTTTTTGTATACAAGTGTATGATGTCCCCCTTAGACTCTAAGCTCATGGAGGTTGGGAGACATCCTTAGTTATGCTGTCACTGCCAGGCTCTGTCTATCACAGGGTGTTGCCTGCAGAAGGCACACTGTCTTTAACTATTGCTATATAACAAACCACCCCAAAACTTAGCAGCTTGGAACAAGAGTGATGTATTATTTCTCATGGTTCTGCCATTTGGGCTGTGTTTGGTGGAGCAGTTCATGCTACATGGCATTGGCAGGGTCACTAGTTAGGCTGCATTCTGCTGTGCTGGAAGGTCCTAGAAGGCCTTGCTCACATGTCTGGCTCTTAGGTGCTCCTCCACCTGGCCTCTATCTGTCCATTCAGTAGTATAACCACAGCTTCTTTATACCATGGTGGTGGCTTCCAAGAATAAAAGTGGAAATGGAAGCTGCCAGGCCTCTTAACGGCTACACTCAAAACAGATATAATGTCACTTCCACCATGCTCTGTTGGTCAAAGCAAGTTATAAGGCCAGCCCAGATTCAAGGGAGGGGAATTAAGCTCTGCTTCTTGATGTGGGAGGGACATGCTTATCTAGGGAGGGGAAAAACTGTGGTGGCTATCTCTGGAGATTCCCACAGGCACTTGGTTAGTATTTGTTGAATTTGCTTTCCAATGTGAGGACTGGTGAGTGTGACATCATGAAGGGAAGCTTATATTTTTCTCCTTTTCATGCATCACTGTTTTTTGTCTCATAAGCTAACAGGTTAGACCAGTGTTATCCAAAAGAAAGATAATGTGACTGACAAATATAAGTCACATATGCAATTTTTAATTTTCTAATAACTCCATTTAAAAAGTAAAAAGAAGGGCTTCCCTGGTGGCGCAGTGGTTGAGAGTCCGCCTGCCGATGCAGGGGATGCGGGTTCGTGCCCCGGTCCAGGAGGATACCACATGCCGCGGAGTGGCTGGGCCCGTGAGCCATGGCCGCTGAGCCTGCGCGTCCAGAGCCTGTGCTCTGCAACGGGAGAGGCCACAACAGTGAGAGGCCCACAAAAAAAAAAAAAAAAGTAAAAAGAAATGGGTGAAATTAATTTTAATATTAGATTTTATTTAATCTAATATATCTAAAATATATCATTTCAGCATGTTCTCAATCAAAAATGAATAATGAGATAGTCTACATTCTTTAAAAAATTTTTTTACTAAATTTCAAAATTTGATGTGGATTTTACACTTACAGCACATCTCAGTTTGGACAAGTGCCTAAGAGCCACATATGGTGGCTACCCTATTGGACAGCTCAGAGCAAAACAATTTATTAATTTTCCTTATATCTAAAATAAGAGTGATAGGGACTTCCCTGGTGGTTCAGTGGTTGGGAGCCCATGCTTCCACTGCAAGGGGCACAGGTTCAATCCTTGGTCAGGGAACTAAGATCCTGCATGCCGCACAGTGGGGCTAAATAAATAAATAAAAGTATAAAAAAATAAAATTAAATTAAAAAATAAGGGTGATAAAATAGAACAGGCAAGCACTATAATGCATTTTTTTCAGTGCTATTGTGAGTGCAAAATGAGAAAGAATACATTACACACTCAGCAAGTATCTTGCATGCAATAAGAGTTCATTAAATGTTTGTCTGAGAATTCTGGGCTGTTATAAAAAATGTGCCATAGACTGGGTGGCTTATAAACAAAGCTGGGAAGTCCGAGATCTGCACTGGCAGATTCAGTGTCTGGTGAGGGCCTACTTTCTGGTTCACAGATGGCTGTCTTTTGCTGTGTCCTCACATGGTGGAAGGAGGTGAGGCTGCTCTCTGGGGTCTCTTCCATGTGGGAATTAATCCCATTCATGAGACCCCCACCCCCCAACCCCATGACCTAATCACCTCCCAAAGTCCCCACCTCCTAATACCATTACATTGGAGATTAGGTTTCAACACATGAATTTTAGGGGACATAAACATTCGGTCTAATTTTGGTCCCTCTTCATTGTTTATGGGTATTTCATTGCAGGAGTGGAGACCCTCTCAAGCTTGCTCAAGTAAGGCTACATGTTCCTTGAGCTGGAGAGCATTTATTATTTGCTTTTATCTGGTGCTCTTAACCAGGTTTCTTGTTTTTCTCATTTCTCAACCTTTCTTGAAATTTCTTTTCTCTCTGCATGTCTGCTGTATTTTCTTCTCCCCACCGACCAGCTTCTTTTGTCTACTCATAGTTCATCATAGCTTCCCCAGCCTTTCTTGCTATGACATGATCTTTTGATAAACTATCACCGACTAATAACTGGTTTGGGTTTTCCATGTTTCCCAACAAATTCCCAAGAGGTAATCTGATTGGCCTGGTTCATCTTTTCATGCCAGTTCATGTCTTACCTTACCTGAGAAATGCCTGCCTCGGGTTCAGGTGCCCATCCTTGGCCTATTCAGCTGTGGGGAGGGATGCACCTTCTTATAGTACTCAATGTGGCCACCAGGAAATCAGGGGCTGTGAGTGGGGAAGTTTCCCTTAGAGGAGATGTGGGCAGACAGGCACTGAATGATATCACAATACACTATTTCTCTCTCTGTCACTGGGCTTTCCAGTTGAGCGCATCAGTCTGACCCTGACAGAAGGAAAGTTTCTTCCCTTTACTTGCTACTTCCCTTTCCTCTGGGATAGACTCTCTTAACAACAATGCATATAATTGGAGACTGCAGGAACCCTGCTTGCCGAGGAAGTCTGGTTAGGCGCAAGGCAGTGCTCAACCAGTGGGAGGGGATGCACATAGTCTTCCTTCTGTAGTTCTTGACAAACCCATTCTTGGCCAGTACTCATCACAACAGATTGATCTAAGTGCTTACTTTGCCAGCATGGCCAGAAATCAGTGTTTTTCTAAGTGGAATTTGTTGTGTCACCCTGTTGCACTAGAATCAGCTGGGAATGCTCACGAAAAATGCAAATTCCTAGTCCCAACTGCAGACCTATGAGTGAGAAGCCCAGGGAATGCGGTCAAGAATCTGCATGTTTACAAGGTCCGTAGATAAGTCTAATGCACAGTGAGTTTGAGAAGCATTGCACTAAGCTACCCTATGAACCTCGTCTATTTCAGACTATTCTGTTCCATTAGATTTCATGAAAATCCCTTAGAACACCTGATATGCAGAACCTATATTTCTTTTCTAGAACTTTCCAGGTAGTCTAAGGTCCATCCAAGTATCCTCAAAGGCAGATATAAATAAGCATGCAGGTCCTGGCCACCATCCACTCTGACCCAAAACCCTGGATTCAAACAGGGAGCACCCAACCTTTGCCTCTGACTTGACATTTCCCATGGGATGGCAAAGGGATTTACCTGGTAGCTCTTGTGCGATATAAATAAGCACAAATCTCAAGACACCACCCTGGATAGAGGCCCTCCTGGCTGGCAGCCGGAGTCACAGCTCAGTGGGATAAGCCCAAAGAAGCCCCAGGTGGGTGGAAATCAGTGCATGTGGGGCAGCCTCTCTGCAGAATCACAATGGAACCACGGTTTGCACTAGAGTCAGACGATGACTCCGATTCAAGGGACCAGATGCCAAGGCCGAAGGGTGCTCTGGGTAAAAGGGAGGACCTGGGCCCCTTTCTTGGCTCAGTCTCTGCCTGGAAATGATTCCACTTTGTTTTTAATCCTATTTGTCTTTCTTTCATATTTCTAGGAGCGCCAATAAATGGCCATCCATTTCTTCCAGGGTAATCACATCTTTTTCGCATTTGACCCCCCAAAATTTAGACATTTACTACCCCAGCCTGTCTATGCTGTATATGAGCAAGAGATATGCATTCTCCAGATTTTCTGGAGAAAATGAAGTAATCGCCTTAACAATGAGTCAGGATTGACATTCAGCCTCTCAGCAGTCAACATTCTTTCGCAATGCCTCACTGCCTGCCATGTATCACAGATTTCCAGCTCCAGTCACTCCAGATATTTTCATTTGTACTCAAGGACAGAAACCACCATTTGACTTGTGAGCATTTAATGGATTATGTGCTTCATAATCCATTTCCTTTCCCCTAAGCATCCATTTGTAACACTAAGAGGTCTTCAAAGTAGGCAAAATGTACAAATATGGTTCCTATTTGGTGCCTGCTTATTCACTGAACAGAAAACTTACTATCCTCTTTCTTTCCAGCCTGGAGCTGGATGCATTATATTTGTCTCCAGCCTTTTCCTGAATGGGCTCATCTCTCACCTAAAGAGATGATCAAAGAGACAAAAATTAACAAAGATCTGTGAAAATCTATTATTTTATACGAGAGAAGGAGAAAAATGGCCCAATATTCTGGAATCAAATGTAGATTTCTCGCCCTCTGATGTAGATTTTTTTGTATGATATCAAAATACTCTTAGAAACTCTTCGCCTTGTGTTTTTAGTAGCTACTACTGAAATTCTCCTACTAAACAGGAACAGGACTTACTGAAAATACAATCAGCCAAACAAGAAGAGACTTTGGAATTTAAAGTGCAGTACCATTCGGCATCTATGTTGGGCATAGAAAAATAATAAATATGACACTGTAGAAAACTATATTAATGAAAGGATAAACTGAAGAAACTATACTAGAGAACAGAAAGAATATATATATGTAAATGAGAGATAAAGAATAGCTAGTACAGAAAACAGGTCCCAGGATCTATCTTATTAATTCTACTGAGAAAGGAAAGCTGAAGCAATAATAAGCGAAAATATTCTTGACTTTACAAACAAAATCAACCTAACGAGTGTGTATTCAGTGCGTTTTATCCAAAATATTAACAGGTACAAAAATATTGGCAATTTAAAAAATTTAAAACAGAAGGAATTATCTTAAAAAAAGAAAGAGGCTATTGACTGAAGAAAACAAAAGAATGACCCTCCTAGGTCTTCCCATCACAATGAATGCCGAAAGGTGATGAAGAAATGTCTACAGAGATATGTAGAGAGGAGGTTCTTACCTACAAATTCAGAAAAAATTGTTATCTGTGACAACAATAGAAAGATGTTCTCAGAAATGCAAGAACTATGAAAATGTACATCTCATCACTCCTCCTGAAGGTTCCTGAGAATGTCCACCAGAAAGTCATGAGGGGAGTCCAAAGTAAGATCTTAGGACAAGTAGGAGGAAAGAACTGGAAATAAGTACTGAAACAAGTTACACGTGCATACATATACACAATTACCCTGGGTTTTTTTTTTTTGGCCACACCACACGACTTGTGGGATCTCAGTTCCCTGACCAGGGGCTGAATCCAGACCAAGGCAGGGAAAGCCTGGAATCTTAATCACTAGGCCACCATGGAACTCCCAGAGGAAAGGATGATTGTTGTTTTGTTTTGTTTTGTTTTTCCACACGCACAATTATTATCAATGTGCTTATGGGAGCTTGAATATAGAAAGTAAACTGAATGGATAATTATATTTTTAATTGTTCAGTTAAGGGACTTCCCTTGTGGTCCAGTGGTTAAGACTATGCACTCCTTGGGGCTTCCCTGGTGGCGCAGTGGTTGAGAGTCTGCCTGCCGATGCAAGGGACATGGATTCGTGCCCCGGACCGGGAGGATCCCACATGCCACGAAGCGGCTGGGCCCGTGAGCCATGGTCGCTGAGCCTGTGCGTCCAGAGCCTGTGCTCCACAACGGGAGAGGCCACAACAGTGAGAGGCCCGCGTACCACAAAAAAAAAAAAAAAAAAAAAGACTATGCACTCCCAATGCAGGGGGCCCAGGTTCAATCCCTGGTCAGGGAACTAGATCCCACATGCCACAACTAAGAGCCCACATGCCGCAACTAAAGATCCCACGTGCCGCAACCAAGACCTGGCGCAGCCAAATAAATAAGTAAATATTAAAAACAATTATTCAGTTAAAATTATTGGAAATGTGGAAAAATAGATGAGAAAGAAAGAACACTTGGTTCCTCATTCCATGTAAAGAGGAGTAAAAAAGTTAAATGTTTACTTTTAAATAAAATAATAAATATGCTCTTCTGGTTGTCTGTTCAACTTGCTGTCATTCTGCATGGCTGCAGAGAAGCCAGGAACTACCTTTCCTAGAATCACCTTCCCTGAATGGTTCTGGGTTAGATTTTGCCCAGGAGAGATGCTCTTGAGAAGTCTGGAAGGAGAAATCTTTGTGACCACAAAAGTGTGTAGTCCTGTGACTTCACAGTGGCTTCCCAGTGAGTCCCAAGAATCACCTGCTTTAGATCTTCAGGCTCAGATCTTGGTATGGATTCACTGACCTTCCCAGCCCTGCTCTTGCAAAGTTGTGCCAGCCCTAGTTCCTATTTTAAACTTTTCATTCCTGGAATACCTAGACAGTGGTTTTCCTGACTGAAGCCTAGTGATACATTTGACTTTAAGAATTACTTCATAATTTAGTCACCACTCAAATTTAAAGCAGGAAATCTAATTTCCAAATCATTGTGGAAGATAAAAGCAAACAAAATACTCTCCCTATAGCAAAAGACAAAATAGAAAGTAAACAGAAAACGTAAGGCATAAAGCAAGATGACAGAAGTAACACCAGGCATAACAGTTATGCCAACAAACATTAACACTTTTAAACCCCTTTAAAAATAGGCAAAGATTCAGGTTGGAGCAAAAACAACAAAGCAATTCAATGACTGCTTACCAAAGTTGACTTAAAATGATGCTGAAAGATTGAAAATAAAAGGATGGGGTATGGACATGTCATGCAAACGTAAACAAAAAGAAATCAAAAAGAATTTAACGTAACAAAGATTAAACAGGATAATTAGAATTTTTAAAACGTTTAGACACCTAGTTACATTCTCATTGTAAAAAATCCAAACAATATAGAATTAAATAGAGGTAAAGGTAAGCACTGCTAACATTTTGCTGCTTATCCTTTTAGTCTTCTATCATTTATTGATTATCTATCTATCTATCATCTATGTTATATTGACTCTAAGATGTATCTATTTTCTAAAGTTCCATTATTTCCTGTACATCCAAGAAAGGAAAACACTATGAGTTAAATTATGACATGCTAGCAACTGTGAGATGCATCCCAATTTTAGATATTAAAAAATATTTGAATCTTAACAATGGATTTATTTCTAATGTATTTTTATAAGAACTGACTTACTTTATATAAGGTTTTTCTTATTTGTCTATCTATCTATAATATTATCTTCTGTCATTTTATTTCTTTTCCTAATGATATGACTTGGTAGACTGTTCTATTTCACGTCATAACTATCTACCCCAATAAAAATGGTACATGGTGTTTCATAACTTGCATGTATCATCATTTATTAGTTCTTTTCTTTAAATGTTAAACTTAGTATTTAGGTTATTTCCAATATTTTTTGCAATGACAAAATGCTGCAATGATCACTTTACACATTCTTATGGAGCATCTGTGTGCCGTTTTTCTAGAATAGATAACTTGCTCTCTCAAGTATAAGCACCTTTAAAACTTTGGTAGAACTAGCAGATTGTCCTCCACCAAGACCATACCAGTTTATTGTCCCATTAATACTTGCTTCCTCATCAAAATGGATATTGTTATCATTATATACATTTTTGCTGATTTGGTAAGCTGTTTTCATCTCCACTTTCTTGATTACCAGAGAGGTTGATTAACTTATCATGTTTATTGCTCATCACATTTCTTCTGTGAATTGCCTTTTTATATCCTTTGCTCATTTTTCCATTGGAGTGTTTTTTTCTTCTTGATCTGTGGATTTCCTTAGTGTTGAGGATAATAGTTTGTCGACCCATTATGTACATTGCAAATATTTTCTCCCCCTGTGCTGCTATTTTTACTTTATTATGATTAAATCTGTTATCTGGAATATCAAATACATATAATCAATTATGTCAATCTTTTCCTTCACAGATTTTAGGGTTTGTATCCTGATTAAAAAACACTTAATTCCAAATCATTTAAAGTCTTCTCCTATATGTTCTCCCAATAAAGAAATGTATTATTTCACTTAAGATGTCCAGAAGTAAGGTGGATTTAGGCTGGTATGGTCAGTGGCCCAATGACATTTTCCAGAACTTGACTTCTTTTCATTCCATTGTCGATACTGGCTTTATTTCAGGCTGCCAACCAGATGGCTAGAGCAGGTGCAGATTTCATATGCAGAGTTCATAGCAAATCCAAAGGAACAAAAGGGATTGTGTTTTCCTGTTTCTCTTCCCTTTTCTTTTTTTTTGGCCACATAGTTTGTGGGATCTTAGTTCCCTAACCAGGGATTGAACCTGGGCCCTCGGCAGTGAAAGCATAGAGTCCTGACCACTGGACCGCCAGGGAATTCCCATGTTTCTCTTCCTTGGAAACATGAAAATCTTTTCCCAAAGTTTCAAAATACTTCCCCTCATGTCTTGGCCCAGGGAAACGTGGTGACCATGAATACCTTAGATTAATCCTTTGGGGTGCACAGCTGGTGGGGGTGGTCAAGCACAATGATCACCACGAACTCTTTGTGAAATTTTTCATGTCTGACTCTTTACCTGAAATTACTTTGCGCGTGGTGCTAGGTAAAGACCACCCCCTTAATGAATATCTAATTATTTGCTTAATGAATATCTAATTATTTGCTTAATGAATATCTAATTATTTGCTTAAATACCAGTTATTGACTAAGTTATGGTTTTGTTATTTAAAATGCCACTTTTAACACACGTGCACATATACACATGGGCACACATGTGTGGGTCTCTGGACTTGCTTCTCTTCTGGGTCACTATATGTTAATTTCTACACCAAAGTCATCAACTTCGTTGTGTTTTGCTATGTGGGAAGACAGCCCCACCCACTTCTGATTTTGTGTTTTCCAAAAATTTTTGTTATTTTCAGATGATTTCTTGGACGTTACTGAATCAGCTTGTAAGGGTAAAAGAATAACCCTTCTGTAGTTTTGAATAGGACTGCATTAAATACCTATTGTTTAGGAAAAGAATCACCATCTTCACAATACTGAACCTCCCAATCTAGGATTATTTGGGTCATTTTTTATAGCTCTCAGAGAGATTTATTGTTTTCTTCATATTAAGCCATACACATTTGTTACTGGGTATGTTAGTCTGTTCAGGCTGCCATAACAAAATACCACAGACCGGGTGGCTTAACAACAGAAATTTATTTCTCACAGTTCTGGAGGCTGAAAAGTCCATGATCAAGGTGCTGGACGATTTGGTCTCTGTGAGAATTCTCTTCCTGGCTTGCAGACAGCTGCCTTTTTGCTTTGTCCTCACGTGATTGAGGGTGCGGAGAGAGAAATCTTCCTCTTCTTATAAGGTCACATCCTATTGGATTAGGGCACCACCCTTATGACTTCATTTAACCTTAATTACCTTCTAAAGACCCTGTTTCTAGATAGAGCCACACTGGGGGTTAGGGGTTCCACGTATAAATTGTGAGGGGCGCAAGGGGCACAGTTCAGTCCGTAGCATTAGACTTGTTATTGGGATTTCATAGTATCTGAAGATAGTATGAACAGAGAAAGAACTGTTCAGCAGAGCAGAGTCAAGAGGAGACATAGAGGGGCTTCCCTGGTGGCGTAGTGGGTTAAGAATCCGGCTGCCAATGCAGGGGACACGGGTTCAAGCCCTGGTCCAGGAAGATCACACGTGCCTCAGAGCAGCTAAGCCCATGCGCCACAACTACTGAGCCTACGCTCTAGAGCCCGTGAGCCACAACTGCTGAGCCCGTGTGCCACAACTACTGAAGCCCGCGCACCTAGAGCCCGTGTTCCACAACAAGAGAAGCCACTGCAATGAGAAGCCCACGCACTGCAATGAAGAGTAGCCCCAGCTCGCCGCAGCCAGTGAAAAGCCTGCGCGCAGCAACGAAGACCCAACGCAGCCAAAAATAAAATAAATTAAAAAAAAAAAAAAAAAGAGGAGACATGGGGAAGATTAAAAGTTGATCTCTGCCTGTACGCTATTGAGTTCAGCTTATTCAATAAAGGTTTCACTATAGATTTACTACCCAACGTATATTCCCACCTGCAGAGTTCCTATTTTCCCATACCCTTGCCATCACTATCATTTCTAAAATCCTTGCACAAATGACGAAAACTTGTAACTTATTTATATCTGCTTTGCCCTGACTGAATAGTGAGGGTATCTCTCATATGTTACTCTCCATTCAATTTTTCTCTTTCTGTGCCTTACTTGTTTATGCCTTTTCCCATTTCTCTATTGGGTTGCAGTCTTTTCCTTTTTAATTTGTAGGCTTTCTTTATGTTTGGGATACAGATACTTTGTAACATGTGCAAACATTTCTCCCATCATGTGGCTTACCTTTTCATATTTTAAAAATGTGTCTTTTGATGTACCAAAGCTTTTCATTTTAATATAGTCATGTTTATAACTCTTTTCCTCATGGTAGGTCTTGTCAAAAAATTCTTCCCTACCCCAAGGACATAAAGATATAATATAAGGATATAACATATATTTTCTGTTAATAGGTTTAAAGGTTTGTGTTTTACATTTGTGTCTTTAATCCTCCTAGGAATTACTTTGGATAAAGGGTGAAGTAGGAGTCTGATTTCATTTTTTTCCACTTAGAAATCCAATTGCCCCCAAACCACTTAGAGACTATTCTTCCTTTCTGCACTTGGGTTTTTTAAAAATAAATAAATAAATAATTTTTTTGGGCTGCACCTTGCAGCATGTGGGATCTTAGTTCCCTGACCAGGGATTGAACCTGTGCCCCCTGCAGTGGAAGCACAGAGTCTTAACCACTGAACTGCCAGGGAAGTCCCCACGCTTGGTTGTTATATCTCCTCTGCTGTATTATACTAGGTTTCCTGTCGTTTGTGTTTTCGTTTCCAGGTTTTCTAGTCTGTTTTTCCAATCTATTGGTCTCTTCCTGCTTCTAGAGGCAACTCGCCCAATAACATGGAAGGCTGTGCATGCACACACATACGTGTGTGTGTGTGTGTGTGTGTGTGTGTGTGTGTGTTTCTGATAGAGATGGGTGGGGTTTGATCCCGGGGTAGAGTTTCAGGTCTGAAAGGTTTTCTTGGCTACCAGAAGGCTGCCCACTTTTTAAGAATACTTATGATAAGGGCCACACGTGCCAAGAACTGGGGAGCAAAGCAACAGGCATACTCCATAAACTGCAGGAATTTCAGGAATGGTTTAGCTCCAATGTCATAAAAATCTTGGTTTGCAACATCCAGATTTCTTGCAAGGAAGTGATGGGAGCAAGTCAAACTCAACCTTTCTGTGCTTTGTACTCGGGAATATAATCACAGTTACCTCACGATGGTCCAAGCAAGTTGAGACTGAGGGTAAGGGAAGATGTCCTCCTAATTCTGTGACATGATATGTTGATGGGTGGTGAAACTGTATATGATTTCCCCTCTCCTTTCAGCTCTTCTGAATTTTCTAAATTTTCTATAGTACACATGTTGCTTTTGTTTATATATCTATTAGGAATATGTTCAGCTGCAAAAATTGAATATTTGACTAACAGTGGTTTAAAAAAATAGGGATTTATTTGTCTCAAAAATAAGAAGTCAGGACTTCCCTGGTGGTGCAGTGGTTAGGCATCCACCTGTCAATGCAGGTGACATGGGTTCAAGCCCTGGTCCGGGAAGATCCCACATGCCACGGAGCAGCTAAACCTGTGCACCACAACTACTGAGCCTGCGTGCCACAACTACTGAAGCCTGTGTGCCTAGAGCCCGTGCTCCGCAATAAGAGAAGTCATCACAATGAGAAGCCCACGCACCGCAACGAAGAGTAGACCCCACTCACCACAACTAGAGAAAGCCTGCACACAGCAACAAAGACCCAATGCAGCCAAAAATAAATAAATAAATAAATTTATTAAAAAAAAAAAAAAAAGAAGTCATTGGGCTGAGCCAGTGTCACAATGCTGTCAGAGACACACTTTCTGTTTTAGATGTAGGCTTTCATCCTCATGACTGTAACCTCATCATCACAAGATGGCTGTTGTTCCTCTAGGATTCATGCTCATGTTCAAGGAAAAAAGAAAAAGGAAAAGGAAGGAGGAACCGGTAACACCTTTACTAGGAAAACAGAAGCTTTTCCAGAACTCCATCATAATAGTCTGCTGATGTCTTATTGGTCATAACTACCCCTAAGTGCAAGGGAGTCTGAGAAGGTGACAATTTCTAAAAGGGTACATTGTTGCATGGAACATACTAAAGAAGCGCTGGCAAAGGATGGACCACAGGCCTGATGCCTGTTTCTATAAATAGAGTTTATTAGAACACAGCCACACTCATTCATTTACATATTGTCTATGGCTGCTTTTGCTACAACAGTAGAATTGAGTAGGTGCAACAGACCATACGGCCTCAAAGTTAAAAATGTTTATCATCAAAAAAAAAAAAAAAAAAAAATGTTTATCATCTTGCCCTTTACAGAAAAAGTTCGTGGACCCCTAATCTAAGGGAGAGGGGAAAAGGATAGCTGTTGGGAGGCAACTAGTAAGTAAGAAAAAAGAAAGATCCAGCATTATGTAGGCAGCCAGTAACCCTTGAGGAATGACAGTCATTGTGAAGAAGGCAAGTTGTCTTAATGTACACAGCCCACAAAAAAGGACAGATGTTTAAAAAAGAAAACAGAAACCTAAGTTAGAATGGAACTCACTGGAACAAATACATTTTTAGACAGTTTCCAGGCCCTGCTGGGCACCAGCCTTGATGTCTGAAGGGCAATAGTTTAATCCTCTAACCCTATTATTTTTTCATCATTTTCTGCTCATTAGCACAGAGGAGAAATCTCTTCAGGTTTCCTAAGTCCCTTCTTAGGCTCTTTAAAAGGAAAGCATTAAGGTGAGCAGGCTGTGTGAAGTAATCTCCTTTCTCTGTCCTCACCCTCCAATGAAAGGGAAATGTAACACTGCCTTGTAAGTTACACTGAAAGGAAATAGTTCTCATTGTATCTGAAAAAATGTGTGGTGGTAGCTGAAAAAGAGACCACAGGATCCTGGGGAATGTGTCCTCTGAGCTTCTGTACAAAGCCCAGTGGACACTGGTATTTAGCTGAGGTTCCTTATAACGATCTCGCTGTACAAGCCGATCATTTTACTCCTTTGAGTTACCTTGACTGTGAAAGATCAGCCCAAGTAAACTGGCAAATGAATAGTGCTGATCTTCCTTGATCCTAAGTAAGAAAAATAAATCCATCTCAGGACAAAGATGACCCCAAATTCTCATGACAATCTCTGGTTGACCTTGACTCGGCGATGAGGCATAATATGAGAATGGGGCAATCCACTTCCAGAGCGCCATGGCTCAGGTTTTTTCTGCAGAGACCAACTGTCTGCAGTAACTATCATCGCAGCTGCTCACAACCTACATTCCCGATGCCTAAGGTAGTGTTTTAAGACTGAGGCCAACCATGGCCCCTCGGCTTATAAGGAATCCACCTTCCCCATGGCTGCTAGAGGGATCTATTCTCAAATGCAAATCTGATGAGGGATGTTGGCGAATGCACTGGGATCAACCAACTGTTGATGTCTGGAGCATTTGTATGCAGGTGAGTCCTGAGTCTGTTTGAGCTGAGTGTCACAGATTAGAGAGGTCTGTATGGATGGGGAAGGGAGAAGTGGTGTCACAAATACAGGTATTCACTGTGATTGCCCAGAGTATAGCCTTAACTTCCCTGTTGTATGGCTCCTGCCAACCTCTCCAGGCCCCTCCTGCTCCAAATTTACCAAAACCTCCTTCAAGGTCAGTTCAACCCTAACCTTCCCTGTCACACCTTTTCTAATTTATTCAGGCTTCCACCTCTGTATTCCAAAAGCACCAAATATATATCTCAACAATCCCATGTTGACGAAATGATCTGTTTTGCCTTCTGGCTCACCTACCAAACTGTAAGTTTTTAAGAGAAGCTATGTAAACTCTGTCTCTAGCACAATTCTTGGCACATAGTAGGCACTGAATAAAGTTTTGCTGTTTTGCCCGAATTCCCTTCACAGGCAGATGGAGACTGTGGGTTTTGCATAGGGCAAGGATAAAAGCAAGGAAATCTTCACAGCAGAGAGTCTGTATGAGCTGAGTTTTGAAGGGCAAGGAGTGATTAGCTGGATGAAATAGGAGAATGAGCTTACTGGGAAGAGAAAGCAATGTTAGCAAATGCACAAAGGCATGAAACAGCGTGATATGTCCAGGAAATTGCAAGGCGCTCCATCAAGAAGGAGCAAAGGGTGCAGGAACTGGTCTTGGCCAGATAAAGAAGAGTCTTGTGAGCTAAACCAAAGACACCAAGCCTCATCTTAAAGCTGAAGAGAACCATTGAAAGTTTGTAAGCAGGAGAGCAACAGGGTGATATTTGAATTTAAGAAAGGTCACTCTGGTTGCAGAGTTGATGATGGCTTCATGAAGGAAAGGTTGGAGGCAAGAATCATTTCTATTGCAACAATCCAGTGGAGAAAAACTGAACTGTCGTATCTTTGATAACCTTGATATATCAATTCCATGCCAAAGAAGATATCCTAAGAAAATAATCAGATGCACAGAGAGATTTATGTACAAAAATTTTCATTGCATCATCATTTATAATGGCAAATTTTAAAGAATAATTGTAACTTCTATTTATGGGGGATGGTTAAATAAATTATGGTACATGTATCATACTTTGAAAACATGTTCTAGATCTGTGCCATTCAGTATGGTAGCTGCTAGCCACACGTGACTATTGAACACTTGACATGTGGCTAGTCTGAATTGAGATGAGGTATAGATATGAAAAAAATTGGAGTTTTGAAGACTTGGAATTAAAAAAAGAACTTAAAATATCCCCTTGGCAATTTTTTATGTTGGTTATATGTTGAAATGATAACATTTTGAACATGTTGGGTTAAATAAAGTATATTAATAATTTGACCTGATTTTTCTTTCTTTTTTAACATAGCTATTAGAATATTTGAAATTAATATATAGCTTACAGTATATATCTATGGGACAACACGAGTCTTGATAAAAGTTACAAGATGGGGAAAAGTAGGTTTCAAGCAATATCATGTGACAGGATGTTTTTATGGTTTAATATTACGTGCAAACTAACTTGCAAACTTGTAATGGGGCAAACTGACATCGTGGGCCTCCTGATGAGATGTACCAAAAAGAACACAACATCACTCAGGAAGTATTCCTGCCTAAAATATATGGTCCGAATCTAATCAGGAGGAAACACCAGACAAACTCAAACTGAGGGACAGTCTAGCCTGTACTCTTCAAATATATCAACATCATAAAAGACAAAGAAAAGCTGAGAAAGGATCCTAGATCAAAGGAATTTAACAATCAAATGCCACATTTTCAAAAAGCCTCTAAAGGACGTTACTGGGACATTTGGCAAAATCTGAATATGGACATAAAATCATACTGACTCCATGTTACATTTCCTGAGTTTGATCATTGTGCTGTGGTTAAGAGAGTGTCCTTGTTCACAGAAAATGTACACTGAAAAGTATTTAGAAGTAAAGGATCACAGTGTCTGTAACTTATTCTCAAATGCTTCAGCAAAAGTTATTGTAGGTATGTATCTATGTATGTATATATAGAGAAAGCAAAAAGGAATTCATTGAACTGTTTTCGCATCTTTTCCATAAATTTTAAAATATTTGGGGTAGAATGTTAAAAAAAATTTTAAGTATAAATTTTTTGAAAAGCATATGAGAGGCAGCAGTGTAGAAAGTGTCAGCTAATTCTCATTTTTAAGTAGTAGCACCCTTAGAAGATCCAGGTAAGAGGGGCTCCTGCCCTGCACCTTGCAGTTTAGAGGGCCATATCCTACCCCTCTCTGGCTGCGCCCCTCCCAACAGGACAAGAAGGCTGCAGGGCCAAAGGGATGTACCCTCCCAGGGCCCATCAATCCCATTCTAGAGCATTCTCCAAGTACCCAGAACTTGGAATTCCCTGCCATATAATGCAGAGCCCACTTCCAGACTTGTGTGTGCCTGTTGCCTGGGTCCATCTTCCTAAGAATAGACCGTGCTGTTGCGGTGTACATCCCTGAGTGACAGATGTTTGCAGGGGGCACTGCATGAAGCTAGGATGTGTGGGCAGGGTAACCATATGCATTCAGGGGACACCCCTTGCAGTGCAGCATGGAGCCAGGAGTGGGAAGAGAAGGGTGCAGGGTGAGAGCCAGAGGCCCCTTCTCCCCACACCACTTGTTCAGGGTGGAACTCCAAGGAGTCTGAGAAGTCCAAATTCAGATCTGGCCTTGTAGGTCATTATGAAGTTCGATATGTCTAAGTCAGATAATAAAATGCATTTTATATTCAGTTTGCCAGCCTGATGCATAACTTTCAAGTATTTAGACATATGGTATGCAGACTTCCGTTTGTGCTCTTTCCCCAGGTCCTGCAATGGTGGGAGTGTGATGAGGGATAGGAAGCCGAGAGGAGCCTGCCTGCATAGACCTGGCACTACCACCGCCTCCTGTTCCTCATTCAAAAAGGTAGGGGGGACTCCCCAAACAATGGGAAAACCAGACCCTGTAATGATTTGGGAAGATTGACGGGAACCTGGCCTGAATACATGGGGAGACTGAGATAACTCAGAAGAGCCTGCAGGCCCTTGACCAGCAAGCCCCAAGGAAAAAAACATTTTCCAAGAAAAACTCTCACAGGTGAGGACAGAGCACTTTCAGTTTGGCAAGGATCTACTCTCCAGGCCCTGAAAGGTGCACATTATCTGGAAACTCTTGTCTCCAGTCCTTCAAGCTTTACCTATTATCCCAAAGGGGGTTGGAGGTGGGACCACAAGCCCAGAGTCCAGGGCTGTACAGGCAGCCTCCTTGGAGCCTTAGAAGTGCTGGGTACTGAGTTCACCCATGGCCCAAGGAAAGCCTCAAGGGGGCAGCCCTGAGATGCTAGAAAGGCCCAGGCTGGGGGTTCTGACTGCCTCCATCCTGGGCACTGATGCACACTGGCAGTACCACCGTCAGGAAGGATCACAAATCCCTGGATCTGACACTTCTTACTCTTCACATGGCTGGCTCCTGACTACACAGGTCTCAGCTCAAAACCATCCTCTGAGAGCCTTCACTGAGCACCCAGCTAATGCCACAACCTGCGACCCCAGAGCCACCCCAGTCGTGCCTTCTTCTCCCTCTGTTACGGTCTTCACAGCACTTACCACTCCTGAAAGTATCTTGTTCATTTATTTGTTCCCTTATTTATTATCAAACTCCCTTCTTTTATACTAGAACTTTTATGAGAGTAGGGAATTTTACCTGTCTTATATATCACTATAGCTTTAATCCAATACCAGACAGAGAGCAGACATTCAATAAACATTTGTTTAAAAATGCATACCAGGCCTTCCCTGGTGGCGCAGTGGTTGAGAGTCCGCCTGCTGATGCAGGGTACAAGGGTTTGTGCCCCGGTCTGGGAGGATCCCACGTGCCGCGCAGCAGCTGGGCCCGTGAGCCATGGCCGCTGAGCCTGCGCGTCCGGAGCCTGTGCTTCGCAATGGGAGGGGTTGCGGTGGTGAGAGGCCCGCGTACCACAAAAAAAAAAAAAAAAGCATACCAGTAAGCCAGGCTGTTTCAAGCTTTCCTTCTAAAGTTTCTTTCTGTAGGGGGCATAAACAGCAAGCCCAACAGGGCCATGAAACATAGGCCCAAACAGCTGACCCAGCAAGGGTCAGCACACCAAAAATTAATATGAAATATTTTTTATTCTAAAAGGTCAGTGTATTTAGTTTTCTGTTGTTGTATATCAAATGACCAGAAATTCAGTGGCTTAAAACAACACAAATTTTTTATCTCATAGTTTCCGCTGGTCAGGAAGCTTGCATGTTTTAGCAGCTTCTCTGCTCAGAGTCTCATAATGAAATGAAGGTGCCAGCTGGCTGTGTCCTCACTCAGAGACTTAACTGGGGAAACATATATTCCCCAGCTCCCCCTGTTGACGACAGAATTCAGTTCCTTGTGGTTGTAGGACTGAGGTCCCTGCTGTCTTGCTAGCTATAGAACAGCGACTGCTTTTAGCTGCTAGAGACCACTCTTGGCTCCTTGCCATGTGGCCCTCTCCACCTCAGCAATGAAGACCCTCCCCACACATTGAATCCCTCTCATGCTTTAAATCTCTCTGACTTCCCCTTCTGCACCCAGCCAGAGAAAACGCTTTGCTTTTAAAGGGTTCAAGTGATTATATCAGGCCCACCCAGATAATCTCCTTAAGGTCAACTGGTCATATAACCCAAACCCAGGAGGAAAATTTTGCATATTCACAGTTTTGGGGATTATTCAGAACACATACACCAAGGTCAGGAAATCTCGAGGACATCTTAGAATTATGCCTACCACAGTCAAATTTATTTGTCTATTTCATTGTATATTTGTTTTGAAAAATGTTTATTTAAATTTGTATGTAAATTTATAACATATATATTTATAATATAGATTGTTTATTATACTATACTATATAGTATAGTATATAATTATATATTATGTATAGTTATATAATATATGATATATTATATCAAAATAATAACATAATATATTGTTGTATATTATAAACATATTTATAATACAAATATTAATGTATATATAAAATATGTATATAACAATATATATGTATATAATTTGTATAAAACAATATTTAAATAAAATTGACTGGCTAGGAAAACGTAAGATGGCTCTTCTGTGGCATTACGTGCCCTCTGGCCACCACCGCATATCCAATTTGGAAATCCCAGGTGGAATGGGTCTATCACAGGGATGCCATAGCATCACATAAGGCAAAGCATGAGAGAGAAAGGAGGCCAGAATGTAGTGGGTGGTCCATCTACTTTTGCTGAAGTTAAATCAAAAGCCCTAGGTCCCATCACTTGAGGGTGCCCCAGTCGTGGGCAGATGGTGGCAGGAAGCTGGGGCATGGTGCAGGCTTGGGGAGAGAGCCACGGCTGCTATGTGGGTAGGGGAAGCAATCAGAACTTCTGACTTGGAGTCTGACAGAGACGAGCTTTAATCCTGTCTCTCCCACTCGCCAGTTTTGTATCCTTGGGTGATTCATTTAATTTGTGTTTGAGTTTTGGCTTCTCCATCTTAAAATGGGGACAATTAGACTTACCATGGTTTGCTGTATCAAACAGAATAATGCTTGGGGCAGTTCTCAGTCCAAGCCTCAGATTAGGGTAGGTATCCTGTAAATGTTTGTGGATTCCAAATCTGGAATTTTCCCACTGAGCTAAGCCTTTACATTAGGGCATTATGTCTCCATGGAGCTTCTATCACAAGGCAGATGTGTACCTAGAAGGGGTAAGACCTTACCTTGGCTCTGTGCTTGGCACCTGCTAGACAAAGAGAAAACACTTTGGTCCTGAGCAGTCAGCCTTGGTGAGGGGAAGCGGGTCTTGACAGAGAGCTGGTGGCAGAGGAGGTGGCCCCCAGACCAGGGACACCTGGGGATTGCAGGAGCATGTAGGAAAGCCCAGATCAAGGGTGGCCACTCCTGGGGCTCAGAACTTAGTGGGCAAATCCAGCAGTTCCTGGGAATCCCTGAAGCAGTGGGAACTCTTTACACCCATCCTTCCCAAGAGGGAGTGGGGTTGAGCCCCCAGGCCAGTAGCACACTCCCCAACCCTAACTGTCCAGTCATTGCACACTGACAGCCTTCCTTCCTCCCTTGCCCTAATTCCCTCCCCACCCACTCCCAATCTATCTGTCATCCTAGCAGATTTCCACTCTGACCTACAAATTCAATGACCCTCCTTTGAGGAGCTCTCACAACACTTGTAAATAACTGTAACCTAAAGTGATCTATTTTTTTCATAAGTACATGTGCACAGTGCTATCACAGCAGCCTGGGGTGGAAGGGAATTGGAGACGGGAGGCGCTGTCTGGAAGGGACTCCAGGGGCTCTTGAGGGCTGGGTGGAGTTGCATAGCTGTAGAAGGGGGAGGAATTCTAGAGGGAGCAGGGGCTGTCCACAAACATCTTGGCTCTCCTTCCGGACACATGATACAATTTCATCTCTCTGCTACTGCTTTCGAACTAGGCAGGGAGAGAGGGGGGGAGAGGGGGAGAGGGAGAGAGGGAGAGGGAGAGAGAGAGAGAGAGAGAGAGAAAGAGAGAGGAAAAAAGAGTGTGAGGTGTGAGGGTACAGGGGGCGGGGAGGAGGAAATGTGAGAAGAGAAAAATATTTAGAAGTTTTTTCTCAATCTTCTTTATCGGCTGTGAAGAAAGAAAATATTTGTGAGGAATGTGGTTCTGGTGATGTGAACAAGTAGCCTAGGGTGTGTGTGTGTGTGTGTGAGACAGAGAGAGAGAGAGACGGAGAGACAGAGACAGAGAGAAACAGAGATAGGGACAGAGAGTCTTAAAAGTGGGTCAAGCCAGAATCAGGCTGACTAGCAGGTAGCCAGGAATCTCTTTGTACTGAGACAAGTCAGGCATTTGTCCTGCCCAGGCCACTGAGGGCACCAATGCAAGCACTGTGTCTAGGCATTGTGGCCCAAGCTGCATATGTTCTTTTTTTTTTTTGCGGTACGCGGGCCCCTCACTGCTGTGGCCTCTCCCGTTGCAGAGCACAGGCTCCGGACGCGCAGGCTCAGCAGCCATAGCTCACGGGCCCAGCCGCTCCGCGGCACGTGGGATCCTCCCGGACCGGGGCACGAACCCGCGCTCCCCGCATCGGCAGGCGGACTCCCAACCACTAAGCCACCAGGGAAGCCCTGCATATGTTCTTTAACCACATCCACCTGATGAAAGTCCAAGCCAGAAATAGGAAGGATTTACAAGGTCCCCACTCTCCCACTACAGAGGCATTTGCTGTTGAGTTATGAAGCCAATGGGGTCAAGACTCCTTAGAGTCACAGAATGTATTACACCTTCTTCTAAGCACTCTGGATACCATCAGTGCCACTGGACACCTCTGAGGTTAGAAAGTGACTCAGAAAGAGGAAAGGACCACCCCCTGCCAAAACTGTGCCAGGAATTAGTGCCCAACAGGAATCCTAAGAAACTAATCCTAGGATTTGGAATCAGGAACAGATCCCAGGTAGAGCAACTGCCCCAATACCTTGCTTACTTGCATGTGTTCTGACCTGAATAGCACCAACTATAATTAACCATGCTGATTGTACCCAGCCTTAGCAAATCAGCCAATTAAGTCATGGGTGATTAGCTGTAGAACAAAACAAAACAAAGAATCCCAGGCTTGCAAATTCTTTAGCTCCTTGTTGTAGCTTTTACTCTCACAGTTGTCTGGCCTGCATTTTGCCTTGCCCAACCTAGAGAGGAGACTTGTGTGGGTGATCTGGACACCAAGAGGAGAAAGAGGAAAGGGAGGTGGAAGAGAGAGTGGGAAGAAAAGGTGTGGCCAAATGCTATGTTTCCAAACAAATAATCCAGTGCTGCATAAGTTGCAAAGAAACCAAAAGCCTCCATTCAGCATAAAAGTGAAAAAAGGGAAGGAAGGAAAGGTCTGCCTCTGAGACACTTGGAAGGGCTTGTGATTTTCTCTGATACTTACCATTCTGCACTGAACTTGAAGCATTCTGGGCCCTTGACAACAGGGGGAGGAGGGGAAGGGAGTAGACCCAGACTGGGCAGAGACTGTAAGGTAAAGAGCACAGCCAAAAAAGTGACCTTCCCTCTGACGCAGCCCGGACTAAAGCAAGTGGGCAAGGCAGGTGTGCCCCACACAGTGCTAGATGGAAAGTTGTGTGTGTGTCTGTGTGTGTCTGTGTGTGTGTCTGTGTGTGTGTGTCTGTGTGTGTCTGGCCACCGCAGTGAGAGTGCCAAGTCCTAACCACTGGACTGCCAGGGAATTCCCGGAAAGTTATTAAAAAGAAAGGAGCTGGGTTGCCAGCTCTGGGCATTGAGGGCTCTCTGGAGCCTGCAGAGGAAGGATTAGGGGCCATGTTCTGTATAATGGTGGAAGACATCTTTGGCTCCAACTCCAAAAAGGAAGTGACCCTTCCCAATTAAAGAGGGGTAAACCTCCTTTCCAGTGCCATTATGTGTCCCACAGTCCACAGAGAGAATATTATGTGTCTCTCAATCCACAGAGAGAAGAGACCCAAGGCCAGCAGAGAGCTAGCAAGAGGCAATATCCCACAGCTGTCCTGGCACAAGCAACAATCAAGAATACTACGTTTCTGAAGCATGAGCTGGCCGAGCACGTGCTCCAAAGTGAGGGAGTCAAGAATGGTGAGGGGAACATAAGAGAGGGCGAACCCTCCTCCTCCCATGCAGCCTCAGGGTACCCCAGCAACAAGCAGCTGGGTCCCCTCATCTTCCTCCTGCAGGTCCAAGTCATGTAGAATCCTAACCCAGACAAGACATGGGTTACTGGCCTTGGCCTCCTTGTCCAAGATCCTGTAACTTGGTGATACTTTGACCCCATCCTGAGTACCTCTCTTCTCTTCCTGACATCACGCATACCTGCCTCCAGTTCTGACACCAATTCCGATGTGTGTTTTTTTTCCCATACCACCAAGCAATTAACTAAATTCTGACACTATCTACCTAGAGATAGCATCAGATCCTACAACACTGCAGCCTCCCTTGCCACTTCAGATGCCAGTCACAAGTCCAGGTTCACCTGTGCTTCTGACCAACCAGCTACATACTGGAGGTTCCAACGACATCCTTCTTGGGTTCCATTAATTTTCTAGAGTGGATCACAGAACTACCAGTTTATTATAAAAGGATATAACTCAGGAACAGCCAGATGGAAGAGATGCTTAGGGCAAGGTATGTGGGTAAAGCGGTATAAAGCTTCCACGCTCTCTGAGTGTACCACTCTCCAGAAATGAACATGCGTTCGCCAACCTGGAAGCTCTCCCAACTCAGTCCTTTTGGGTTTTTACAGATGCTTCATTACATAGGCATGACTGATTAAATTATTGACCATTGGTGATTGATTCAACTTCCAGCCCCTCTTTACTACCAGGACATCAGCGGGTGGAAGATCCAACTCTTCCATCACTTGGTTGGTTCTCTTGGCAACCAGCCCCATCCTTAGGTGCTTTCCAAAAGTTGCCTTATTAACATAACAAAGACACCTTGATTGCTCTCAGACTTAGGAAATTCCAAGGGTTTTAGGAGCTCTGTGCAAGGAATGGGGCAAAAACCAAATATACTTAATCATGATACCATACTGCCTCAAAGCACTTCTCTCTCCTTTGGCTGCCATGTGGTAGCAGTCCACAAGACTGAGCTTCACGTGCTTCCCTCCCAAAGCCTTAGATCAATTACACTATCTGGTACTCCACCCCCACCCTAAATCCCAGACCCTGCATGTACTCACCCACCCCCTTCTGATGACTGGGTCCTGATTTCCTGCCTCTCTAGGGTTCAGCCACTACCTGAATCCCCATTGCTCTTTATCTCCCATGGCCCAGATGCTGACCATTCCTGCAATGCTGTGTCTGAGCACAGAATCTCACTTCCAGGAAGAGAAAGGATCCCTCAGGCTCAAGTTTATCCAGGAGGTTGTTCCTCTGCTTTGCCTATTCTGGAACCAGAAACTTGCTTCTAAGACTCAGGTAGAGGCTTCCAGTTTTAGCATTCATATTTGACAACATACAACGTTGAAAACAAGACTTGAAACATCACGAAGATAACACTGCTGTTTCTGAGAATGACCAGGCCCATGTTCTCCAAGGAGAATCACATGCAAGAAATATAAAGGACATAGAGTGGCCGGGGGTCCTCATTTCACTGGGAGCTGATAGACGTGTGAACTTTGGCCTCATCTTGGGACATCCTCCCAGTGAATTCTGATGTAATGAGGGGACCCTACACCCAGTTTTCATTTTAACTCTATCCCCCTCTGGGCCTGCCTGGGTCTCAGGGTCTGGATTATATATATATATATATATATATATATATATATATATATATTTTTTCGGTACGCGGGCCTCTCACTGTTGTGGCCTCTCCCGTTGCGAAGCACAGGCTCCGGACGCGCAGGCTCAGCGGCCATGGCTCATGGGCCCAGCCGCTCCGCAGCATGTGGGATCTTCCCGGACCAGGGCACGAACCCGCGTCCCCTGCATCGGCAGGCGGACTCTCAACCACTGCACCACCAGGGAAGCCCTGGATAATATATTTTGAGGGTACATTCATCCATCTATTCATTGATTCATTCATTCAGTATATAATTCCTGTGACCTACTATATATGAGACCCTACCCTGGGGCTTGCAGCTTCCACAGAATGATAGCATTACACAGTGGTTATGAGTGTAGACTAATGCCTGGGTTCAAGTTCTGGAATTCGTACTCATGAGCTATATGATTTTGACCTAATTATTAATTTTCTGAGCCTCAATTTCCTCCTGAGTAGAAAGGAAACATGATAGTACCTAACTTGTGGAGTTTTATTATGCTCGACATATAGTAACTGCTTGATATCTATTAGTTGTTATTTTATTTTATGCTGATCCCACTTGGGTTACCAGCCACTCCTCCCATAAAATAAAGAAATCTATAATTTTCAGGCAATAAAACAATATGAATTTAAAAATCTCTGTGTCAACTAAGATAGTCTGGGCTGTATTCAGGTTGTTTCTCATCTTGCTTTCTGATCTGCCGGGAACAGAGGGACTTCGTCATTTAGAGAGGAAAGAGGTAGAATTTCCGAGTACCTTCTTTGGGGATCTTAGTGGGCAAAAGCCTGCTCGTTGTCCCAGACGTGCCCTCCCCAGCTTCTCAAGCTCGGCAGCCTCGTGCTACCCCAGGTCACGAGCTTGTCCAAAGTGAAGCAGGACGTTTTATCAGTGGCCTCAGCCCCTCCAACATACAGGGCTTAGGGTACAGTTGCTAACTCAGCTTTGGATGGGGGTCTGCCAGGTAAGAGCAACTCTCATGCCCCCTGCTCCAGGTCTCCTTTTCTGTCAGCTAGATGCAGGAACCAGCGTACTAGAGAGCATGCCGGGCATCTGTGGATCCCCCATACCCTAACACACCACACCCACCCACTCCCCTTCCTGTGTGCGCCTACTTCCAAGACTGTGCCTCTGCCTGCATTTCCTCTCCTTAATTTCCATGCAGGGCCACTCCTCCTCCATAGGCCAGGGGCCCTGCTCTGCATCTCTGCCAGTGGCCAAGGCTCCAGTTCCTGACCTAGATTCTGAATCCTCCTCCTCCAGGCTGAACTCTCTTTCCCACCTCCCTGCCAACTGCTCCATTTGCACACCCCTGGCTCACATGGTTAGATCTGTCCCTGCTCACTGCTCAGGCTGGATCTGGGGACGGTTTGCCACCATATTCCTTCCCTTATCCTTGGGGCTGATTAAACCTCCTGGGTTTGGATTCCTGAGTCTCTCCATCAGGACAGTTTCTCCAGCCCCCAGGCCACTTAGTCCAGACACTCAGGCTTTGGAGAATCCAGCACCTGCCAGTGGTATGATCTTGCAGAAGTTAAAATTTCTATGCCCCAGTTTTCTCAAGTGTAAACTGGGAAAATAAGACCTATCTTATAGGCCCGTTGTGAGGATTCAATGAGATAATACACAGGCAGCACCCAGCACATTGCCTGGCACACAGTAAGTAATCAATAAAAAACAACCGTCAAAGAGCTTAAAGCAATGGTATAAAAAGACATCTGTTCAGTTTTTGGTACAGTTCTGTGTTCACATATTTCTCATTGATCCTTGAAAACTGTAATGATGCTCCCTTTCCCACACAGCCCTTCCTGTCCCCAACTAGTATTCGGGACCCAAGGGACAGTTTGGAAGGGTCTGAGGTCGGTAGAGTCTGTGCTCCCAGGTGCTGGGCAGAGTGGTCTGGGGGTTCAGCCACCTCTTGGTCACCAAAGGTGCAGATGCTTCCCAGGCTCTCGGTATGAGCTGAACCCAGGGAAAAGGAGAAAGGAGGTAAAGAGGATGGAGTGGGGGAAGTGGCTGAGTAGAAAGGACTCAGGAAATGAGAATGGGATCACTCAGCAATGGGCCTCCCTGCAAACAGCGCAGAAGCAAACCTAAAGGCTCTTCTGTGCTAGGACCAAGTGGCCATGACAGCACACCAAAGCCAGGCTGCTCCTCCATTTTCTCGTCCACACTTTCAAGACTCACGGGCAGGGCTGAGCTGTGAAGACGCTGCTGCTCCACACTGATGCTATCTGCTCGGCACTTAGCCCAGCTTTCATCAGCCCTCCGACTCTTCACAAGGCTCTAATTATGCTTCCCAGCAGAAGCACATTTCACAGATGGGGTGGTGATGAGAGCAATTAGCCTTGACCTGTGGGTCAGAGTTGCCTCTGATCCTAGCCTCTCAAAACACAGCGTTAGCCACTCATTCTGAGGAAGACAAGTAGAAGGGATTTGTCAAGGCATTAAGCCTGGGGCAACGAAGGACACAAAGCAGGTTCCTAGAATCTCTTTCCTCTGGTGTCAAGAAGGTCAGCTTAACTATTGCCATAGTGAGAGTCAGGAGAGGACCCTGTCTAGACTAGGGAATGGAAGATTCAAGTTCAAAGGCTGTCTCTGCCTCAGGCTCCTCATGTGAGATACTAAATTAAACTAAAAATGGAGACACTCAACGTCACCATCGGAAACACCATCCCACAACAGTGGGATCAAGCCAATGCACATGGCTGTTAGCACCTGCTCCACACATGTCTTCCCTTTGCTGCTCTGGGTCAGTGGACTGAAGCTGGAAGAGAACATACTGAGTTTGAATGCCATGTCACAGACTCTCTTACCACTCAGAGCCTTTGAGACCACATCAGCCTGGACACAAGACGATCACCAGCCTGGTGTGATCAGCTGGGTGAGGGTACAATCAGCTGTGAAAGTGTGTATAAAACCAGGCAGCCTACTAGTACTCTGATGCTGCTTCCCAGCATCACTCACCTGAGAGCCAGAGAGGGACTTCCCTGGGTCTCACCTGTTTCCCAATCAGGAAAGCTCTCTCTAGTAGAATGTAAGCTCCACGAGGGAGCCAGATTTGATGTTTTGTTCCCTGCTGTATCCACAGCGTGGGGTACATAGTAGACAGTCAATTAATATCTGATGAATGAATGCATGAACTTCTCCACTTCACATGGCCAGGCCCACCAGTGTCAGCCTGGAGCCATGCTCTCCACAGAACTTCGCCTCCCCTACCTACAATAACTGGACACACTCAGCCTCTGCTGAATATCCTCCTCAATCTTCTAGACCTTAACTGTACACAAGAATCACCAGAGGAGCTTCTAAAATAATATTCAATACTAGTGCCCAGACCCTACCTCTAGACTTGGTTGGGGGTAAGACTATGGCACTGGTATATTTTTTAAAATACCAATGAAAAATAAATGATTCTAATGTGAGAACTACTGCTCCAGACAGAAGAAAGGATGGTTCCCCAAGGACAAAATGGGAATGGGATAGGGAGACCAGACGAGGTCAGTATTCAGGGGGAACAAGTTCACTTGGATTCCTGCAAAATCCACATTCTTTGAGTTTGATTAATCAAAGAGTCAAAGTAAAGATATGGGCTTTTTCTTCCCCAGTAGGAACCTAAGTCAACCAAAGCTGCTGCAGGAAGCCCCTTTCGCCTCTCCTCGCATGGACACCAAAAAGACATAACTTTCCCCCACACCTACCCAGCAGCTCATTCAGGACCGCTCTGAACCTACTCTGCCCACTTGAGGCTCCCAGACAGGGACGGTAATATTGATTGGGTTCACCTGGCTGAGGTGCGCCTCCTTAATGATGCCTAGAGGGATTCTTTACCGAGACCCAGAAATTAAAGACAACAAAACTATCTGTTGCTAACAAATAAACCCACACTATGGGATGAGCTATGCACTGTGTTTATAAACACACGCACACCCCTAGACACACACACACATATGCGTGTGCACACACCAATGATAAATAAAGTGTAACAATGGTATACATCTGGTGCTAACTTCTGTAAACCAGTTTATTGAATCGGATGAATTCAATGGTTGTACAAACAGAAAACAGGTTAGTTTTTCTCTTATTGCTACCTTCAGCTGCACTGCCTTCCTTTCATGGCTTTCTGGTCACTTTTGTGTATTTAAAGGGTTCAGTCCAATTTAAAACTTGAAGCATTCAAATGTTATAACTGATAAGGGGTTAATATCCAAAATATATAAACAGCTCATACAACTCAATATCAGAAAAACAAACAACCTGATTAAAAAATGAGCAGAAAACCTGAATAGACATTTTTCCAAAGAAGACATACAGATGAGCAACAGGCACGTGAAAAGAGGCTCAACCTCATTAATCATCAGAGAAATGCAAATTAAAACCACAATGAGATACTACCTCACACCTGTCCGAATGGCTATTATCAAAAAGACCATAAATAATAAATGTTGGGGAGAAGGTGGAGAAAAGGGAACCCTCATACACTGTCGGTGGGAATGTAAATTGGTGTAGCCACTAGGAAAACATTGTGATCGTTTCTCAAAAAACTTAAAACAGAACTACCATATGACCCAGCAATTCTACTCCTGGGTATTTGAAAGAAAAAAAATTAAAACAATCATTTGCAAAGATACACGTGCCCCAATGTTAATAGCAGCATTATTTATAATTGCCAAGATATGGAAGCTACCTAAGTGTCTATCAACAGATGAATGGATAAAGACGATGTGTGTGTGTGTGTGTGTGTATGTATGTGTGTGTATATACATATATATATATATATATATATATATATATATATAATGAAATACTACTCAGTCATAAAGAACGTAATTTTGAAATCTGCAACAACATGGATGGACTTGGAGGATATTATGCTGAGTGAAATAAGTCAGACAGAGAAAGACAAATACTGTATGATATCACTTATATGTGGAATCTAAAAAATAAACTAGTGAATATCACAGAAAAGAAACAGATTCACAGATATAGAGAGCAAATTAGTGATTATCAGTGGGGAGAGGGAGGGGGGAGGAGCAATATAGGGGTAGGGGGTTAAGAGGTACAAACTACTATGTATAAAATAAAGAAGCTACAAATATATATTATATAGCACAGGGAATATAGCCAATATTTATAATAACTATAAAGGAATACAACCTTTAAAAACTGTGAATCACTATGTTGTACACCTGAAACATAATATTGTACATCAACTATACCTCAATTTTTATAAGTAAATAAATAAACAAGGGTGAAGAAGTTTCTTCCAGAACACAGATGGGAACTTATTCTGAATAAAGAGGAAGTGAAGACTGGGGGGGAAATGCAATGGATACAGAAAGAATTTAAAGAAAAAAACAAAATAAATAATAAAAACCAAAATGATTAATTGGTTAAAACAAAAACAAAAAAAGCTTGAAACACTCCCAATTCTAGATGTCTCACTCCTACTTTCCTTCCTCTAAGCCCAGGCTGGACCTGTGGCTTGGGGATCATCAACGGGGAGGTGAGGACTGCTGTGTTCCTTCACTCTTTCTTCATTTCCTTCCCACTTCCTGCTGTAGATTCCTCCAGGGTTGGGGAAGAGAGTGTCTGGTGTCTTACCTGTCCTGCAGGTGCTTTTCTCTTGAGTGTTGACAGCTTCTGGGAACTGTAAGTGTTCAAAGACTGGCTCCACTGCAGGTTCTCCAACCGACGGGGTGCACTGTCTGGTCAACATCTTGCAACACTCTTAGCAACTTCCCCCAACAACTCACTGTGCAGCCTTTTCCTGTCACCTCTTAACTGGTAGGCGATCCTCTCTGACAGAGTCCCAATTGATCTCAAGCCTAATTATCTTCCCCAGTGCACGTTTATCCCAAAGGAAAATCATGCTTTCTTTTCACACTAAAGCTGGTCTTTTTGCTCACTCTTTTTATCCTGCCTTAGTGGATGACTTCAGCCACCCTCTTGCCTTCCAAATTTAGGAGGAGGTAATGTTAGGAGGGGGTACCAGTGTCCACGTTCAAATATACCTCCAAACTCCAAGGGAACAAACGTCACTTTCTCCCAATGCCCCTCTCAAGATAGACCCACAATTTCTGCAGCTCACCAGGACTGTGAGATACCAGCCCTCTTTTTTGCAAATCTCAATTTCATCAGTTTCCCTTCACTTGGTTTGGGAGTGATGGGAAAGAGAAGAGAAACATCACAGCTCTCCCAGCTAAGCTGACAACTCCTTACCTCAGTGACTCTCCAGAGAGCTCCTTTCAAATCTCTTGTTTTCTATATAAGCCCAGTTGGGTTAATGGTTGCTGACCTATTTTTGTTAACCCTTGAGAAGTCCTGAACAGATATGTTAAGCACCTCTCTCTAGAGTATGTGGATACTTCTCACCATGCCAAAAATTTGAATCAACAGGAAGAGTTCCATTTTATATCCTTTTATGCTACCAAATCCAACTCCCCAGGGTCCTCAAATAAGGAAAAACTGTTGGTAGTAACAATGATGACCCACCCAGATCCCCTTTGTGATTATATGCTATTGATACACATCGGGGACCCACAATGATCTGAGTCCCTGGAAGCCACTGCTAGTCTGACACACTGGGCGTTCTGAGCTGAAATGCTGCTGCCCAGACTTCTCAGCCACACGGACTATTGTGATTCTCTAACAATTTCTGTTCTTAATTGCTAAATGTCTCACCATGGATATACTGGAGGTGTACCTCTCGCTTTAAAATAGACCTTAAGAGATCTTCTTGGATTTAGCCAGAAAAAGAAAGAGAAATGTCCTGGGTTAAAGGCTGCCTAGAATCCTTTCACCATCTCCTCAGAAATCTCTCTCTTCACGGTTGTTTCTTGAGTCACCTTCCCAAATATCTACCAGCTGCATCTCCTGTGTGGCCCACTCCATGTCTCTTGGGAGTTTTGCTGATATATATTTCATGCTTACTTTTCTGTGGGTTACATACTTTTTGCTTTTCTTTCTCTCTTTGTCCTCCCTATTCTCTTCTTCTAGTCTCTTTTTCTACTTTTTCTTCATTTTTCCTACTTGTGCCTCAGTTATGCTTGAGGAGACCCTCAAGACCAAAGACATTTGTGAGCCCTGACTAAAAGCTGAAAATGGTTGCATCTAATGGATCCAAAATGCTCTGTGGTCTCAGTCCTTCTGGCTGGACTGGGGACCCTATGCCCAGCTTTGGGCCATTTACATGCTGCAGTCACATTGTCAAAGGCTGTTGATGTCCCACCGATATGCCTCTACCCTTTCCGTCTCCGTGCATGCCAGCCTACTTCCAACTGCGACTCCTGGGCCCCCGCCTGGGGGCTTTACCCAGCTGCTGAGCACACCTGGCGCAGGTCAGGTGCTAGGAATTAACACCCTCCCTTTCCCCCAGGAGCAGCACGCAGCCAATGGCTGATAGGAATCAGTGACTAAAGAACTCATTTCCCTTGCTCCCTTGGTGGGATAACTCCAAAGTGCATATTCTACACTGGCTCCCAGAGTTGCTTCCCCCAGAGGGATGAAGCTCCGGTTGCCACACCTTTATGGGCTGCCTTCCCTTCCTTGTTAAACTCTCAGCTTCAGGATGCTGTCTCAGGGTATCCTTCTAGGGGAATCTCAACTAAGAACAATTCTGAGACAGAAATGAAAATATGGTGGACAGATTGGCAGGACCAGTAGACTCAGACCCAGGACTAAGCAAGTCTTCCCAGGTGCATGCCACATCTGTGTTGCATCTTTCAATGTCAGGCTATATATAGCCAGGACATCTTTAAGAGAGTACACCTAGCAGCAGACATGCAGCAAAGGGTGAGAATTTTATTCCTCTGTCTGCTCCTCTTCTTTCTCCTTTCTTCTTTCACCTCCTTCTCCTCTTTCTACATGGCCTCTCACATTTAGAGTATGACCCCTGGCTCTGTAACTCAGCCATTCCTTCCTCCTTTTAGAGCTCGCAGCCTTGAGCTGAGCTGGGTATGGGGGCCCGTCTCCCTTCTCTGTCCTGTGAGTGGCCTGGAGAGCAACCAGCATGCCACCTTCTGTGAGCACACCCCGAAGAGCCAACCATTGTCTCAGGTCTTTTGGAAAGAAGTCAGCAAAATGATTCACTGATGAAAGAATCTGGTCTTAGGAAATAAATTCAGTCAAACCTAGGCATTTGTTTTCCTAGTATATGATGGGAAACCTCTTATCTCTCTGTCAACTGTGTCAAGAAAGTGACTAACTCATTACTTAATATCAGTAAAGATGATTTAAGGACTTCAGATAGAAGCCAGTAAAAAGGCACGCTGTAGCAGTGATTGCAGGCGAGAAGGCGGTGCTCATTCCTCCCTCCAAGGGTTCAGAAGCCCATGAGGCTGCTCCGTCACTGGATGCATGAGTTTATGGCGAAACCCCACTGGGGTTCTAAGATGCCCTCTAACTGGGGTGTAGGTAGCCTGAAGGGCAGCAAAATCACAGCCATTGAAAGCCACTATTACTGACTGTATGGCATCGTAGCCCTCAGGGTACAGGATGACAGCACTGCCCTGAACAATTCCCCATGGAGCAGGTGGTGCGTGCTACCCCGCACCGTGTGTGTGCAGCAGGGCTCCTGGCCCCATCTACATGGGGTGGGTCAAGCATGGTTGTCCTCAGAGCACAGCAGCTGGAGGGATCCTTTGCCTGCACGTTTTGCAGACACACTCAAATTCTCTCTGCCAGGCAGAATGATTTATCTGTATGTCTTCATTGAGGACAATTATTTTTTAGCACCTTGCTAGGCATACTGGGTGATCTCATCACAGGGAAGAGCCCATGAGTGCCTGCATCGCTCAGAGCAAAAGTGGGAAAGGAGCCTCCCCCTCCTGCTCATCGAGAAATTCTCCTCTTTCCCTGGCACCTTCACAGAGATATGAGGAGCCTGCTTTTTTTGTCTTGAGAGCACTGGTTTGCCCATAAAAGTTTCATCGAGGAGGATATTTTAAAGGTGCCTCCCTTTTGGAGAGAGTTTTTCTTTTTTAGAAAGAAAGGGAAAAACATTTCAGATCTGCTTTTTAAATTAACAACAAGTAGCATTAAACCTGATTCAATACGTAAACGTAATACTAAACATGTCTTAGATTTCCAGATGTAGGTAGTTGAGCAGGGGAAGAGGAAAAAGAGAGGAAAGGAATGGAGACAGGACACAGGATGGGCCCTGGCAACAGAGGAGAACCCATGGAAAATAGGGGAGAGAGAAGGAGACAGAGAGATGGACTGAGGGGAAAAGAGACGGAGAGGCAGCAGGCAGGGAAAGAGGCCTGGGCAGGCAGACAGCAGGGATGGGGGGCGGGGCAGAGAAAGACACCAGGTAGAGAGAGGGCAGGAAGGAAGAAACGGGCAGAGGGCACAACCCCTCCCAAGGCTTCCTGGTTCTCCTTTCCCTACTCACCAATTTCTCCAACAAGGGTCTAGTCCAGACTCTTCTACTTCCACACTACCCATCCCTCAACTCTTTACACCCCCTCACCATGCCTCAGTTTGGATGCCCACTCCCACGCTTCTCCTACAAGACTTCTATGGGCCAGATTGACACTGCAGCTCCCTCCCTGATTCCTCTACTTCTGTGGCATCCAAGACAGTGGAAGCTGGGTCTATGGGATACAGAGGTTCCCATGCCAGTTCTGTTGTTTATTAGCTGTTATATCTTGGGCACGTCCCTTACCCTCTTTGAGTTTTCATATCTGTGAACTGGCAGTAATAACAGTACTTAGCTTGCTTCCAACACTGGACTCTGTAGTGGTTTTTGGATGTGTGTGTAGGTGTGTGCACGTGTGTGTTTATATGATAAGAGATAAGGACACAAAGACTCACTGTGAACTATAAAATGATACACAGGGCGTCCCTGGTCGCGCAGTGGTTGAGAGTCCACCTGCCGACGCAGGGGACACGTGTTCGTGCCCTGGTCCGGGAAGATCCCACATGCCACAGCAGCTGGGCCTGTGAGCCATGGCTGCTGAGCCTGCGCTCCGCAACGGGAGAGGCCACAACAGTGAGAGGCCCACGTACCGCAAAAAAAAAAAAAGATACACAAATAGGAGTATTTTGGTTCTTTTGCTCTTACTGTCACTTTTCTCTCTCCTCCCTGCTTGCTCTTCTATACTGTATCTCATCCCCATTATCCTCTTTAAACAGACCTTCCCCAAGGCTTGTCTTTTGTTCCTTTCAGTTCCTGACCTCTCCTTTACTTCCTTTTCTGTCGACTACAAACACATCTCCAGCCCTACGCTCTCTCCGGAGCCACAAGCCAGGCTCTGTAGCCTGCATGCCTCAGCGGCACTTCAGATCAACATGCCCCACGTGGCATGGGTAGAATGTCTGCTTGCCCCAGGCTTGTTTTAGAGGAGTGGGAGAAGATAGACTATGGATAGACAGGCTCAATTTCAAATCCTGGCAATCCTGTGGATGTGTTGCCTTGCAGTAATCTTCTGAGTTTAGTTTGCTCACCCACAGCATGGGAGTAATAAAACCCACCTGAGAAGTAAGACGAGGCCTCACAGTGATGAAATATTAAATGACAGCACAGTGAGATAAGGCCAAGAGGGCACATCTGGGGCTAGATGTTCTACAGACACTTCTCAAGCACTAGTGAGTGAGGGGCCACAGGAGGACGACGCTCCCATAGGCAGGTGGCAGGCTTGACTCTAGCAAGCTGGCAAAATAGCATAGAGGTTAATAGCACACAGTCAAGAGCCAAACCTTGGCTCTCCTGCTTACTAGCTGTGTTGCTTTGAGAAAGTTACTTAATTTCTCTATGCCTCAGTTTTCTGTAAATGGCTTGTCATGAGGATAAATCATCAAACATATAAATTCACACAGGCTGCTTACAATGTGCCTGGCATGAATAAAGTACCATACAAGTACTTTATTTAACAAATATTATATTAGCTATTAGTGACATTATTTATCAATGGTTGCATGTTCATTTCTTACTTGGGAGGCTTTGGGGGCCACATGGCAGCTAGAAAACAAGAGGCCTGAGGACGATCCCCACTGTGTCTCCTGCCAAGTCTTGCTTCATCTTCCTTCAGGCCATAACCTTCTCTCTCTGAAGAGAAAGCGGGTGGGGATTCATCGCTCTCCACCTCACCCCCTGCCTTGGAGCCTTGGTGCAAACTACTGCACATGCGGCCAGGCCTGCGACATCACCAGGTGAGACGGACGTGTCTGTAGGGGCAAGGGGATAACGGAGGGAGTAATGAAAAGTGCCTCCAGGTCCGTCTCCCCTGTCCTGGTGACTCTGGAATGTGGCATCATGGGTCGCTCCTGGCACTGTGACCAGCCAGGTGGAACTGGGGCCTGGCAAGAAAAAGAGAAGTGGGTCTGAGGAGACGAGGACGGGACTGTGGAGGGCTCATGCCCTGTGGAGGGGGTGACTTGGTCCTGAGGGCAGTGAGGAGAGACCTGAGCAGAGTTTTATTTAAGAAAGTTCTCTCTGGCTCCTGGGTGGGAAACGGGGCTCAGTGCAGGGTGAGATGGGAAGTGAGGAGAGCAGGTGCAGACGCCCGAATCTGGGCAGTGGCCACGGGGAAGGAGCAGAGGGACCAGACAAGTCTGACTTTAAAGGAGGAATTGGCTGGACTTGGTGTCAGCAGTGGGGAGGAGTGGAGTCTCGGGTAGCATGAGGTCCCCAGAACAATACTGTGCTTTGTCCACAGTGGCAGGTCCCACACCTTTCAAAGGTGTTGTTTCACCTTGGGTAGACTCCACAATGTGTAAAGGAAAAGGGCAGGTTGCAGTGTTTGCCGCTTCCTTTAAACACAGAGTGGGCCCCTGCTTGGAGGGAGCAGGCAAATGCGGCCCTGCCTTTGAGGTGCTCACCTCTGATCTGAGGAGGCAGGTCCTCTGGCCAAGGAGGCCTCGTACTTCTTGCCTCACCCAGGTTTGGTCAAGAACCAGGGAAAACCTGAGCTTCCCTCCTTGGGGGGGGGGCGTGAAGGGAGAACCTCCAGGCCAGCCCAGCCCAAGACGCCACCCTCTCTACTACTCATGTGCTTCCCCAGAGCTCTGGAGTGATATGAAGTTTTAAACTGTAGTTACTAGCTTATCAAGACATTTGTCAACTTGTTGCTTCATCTATTAAAGGAAATGATAAGAGAAAGAATAAGAAATATACGTAAAACTCCAAGCAGAGTGTTGGCACATAGCAAGTGTTCATTTAAAAGAGGCACTATGACTATCACTATTACTACTTATTATTACACTTACTATCACACCCCCCTCTGTCTCTTTTCTCTCTTTGCTTTTAATACCTCTGACACTTCCCAGTCCTTCTCCCTCAAAGATTTGTCCGAGACAGTTAAATATTCCCTGATATACGTCAGAGAACTTAGTGGAGTCAGAATCAGGAAGGAGAAAAGACCTTCTGGTCCCTGAGGCCTGCTAAGCACCAGCCACATAATTACACTGCCTGGCAGAGTCCTCATAGCCCTAGAAGGAGGTATCATTGCCCTCACTTTACAGAAAATGTAAAATGAAATAGAGAGAGAGGTCAAGTAGCATGATTGAAGTTCACACAGAAATAACCAGGAGGCCAGAATTAAATGGGAGACTGTCTAATTCCAAAGTCTGGGCCCTTACTTCTAACCCCACAATCACATAAAGCCTCCCATCCCTGGGTGGAGAGGAGCAGCCATCCCTTTGATGAACAGCCCACAGAAGGAAAGTAAGTCATTCACTTTTGTGTGGCCTTCCAGATGGAATTGCCAAAGGAACAGAGAGTGCTTTAGACCTAAATAATCCAGACTGGTTGTGTGTGGGGAACAGGGTCAGTGTTTTCATCCCATCCCTTCCTGGTGTGGCCTGGACACAGCGATGGTTGTGAAATGGAAGGGCTATTAACGGAACCAGGCGGAGGATGTACCTGGGCAGACACTTATCTGGGCAGCATCTCCATTACACCCAGAACCCTAGCCCAGCCTTTACTATGGCCAGGCTGCCAAGCAGGAGAATTCCAAGTCATAAATCCTCTTAAGGGCACAGAGCACATGTTCCACCCTGACCAATGGGAAATGCACACCTCATCTGCTCCCTTCCATCCCTCCTAGGTTCCAGCCCTGGGAGAAAGTGTCGGCAGTTATCACAGCCAGCACTTGTGTGTGAACTTTAGACATCTCTTTCCCATCCATGATCTCATTCCACCACATGTGGAGGTGGAGTCAACAGTCCTGTGATCAAATCAAAACTCTGCCATTTACTGGCTCTGGGCTTTGGCTAAGTTATTTCTCTCACTACAGCCCTGTGAGATTTTCACTGGGGAAGTGAGAAACTTGGGCTCAGAGAGGGCACCAGGGTAAATAGCAAAAAATGTTTTGTAGCTAGATCTGTGTGATTCCAAATCCAAGGCTCTTTCCAAAAAAATATCTGGTCCATGGAGAAAGGAAAAGCTCAGCAAACAGAGTATCTTTGCTACTTCTCCTACTACCATCTGAAATACAACCACCCAAATTCAACCATCAGCCAACTCAACAAGTTAGGCAGAAGGGCAAAGCTCTCTGTCCCATTCAAGTTCCATCAGTAAGAGACAACCCAGGTGGTGGGGGATTGTACCTTACTTGTGGGACCCCATCCCACCTTCTGGACAGCACAGACTGGCTATGGGAACGCCTCAGCCTTGGGGGATACAGCCTCTTTCTGGAGTGCAAATGCTCACCAGGAATTCAAGATGGTGGGAGTCTGGAGAGTGGGGCTGAGGTAATCCATGTGCTCCTGAGGGAGATCCCAGTAGGACACTGGCTGGCTGAGGACCATGAACAAGGCCCACAGGAATGTGAAGCCTGCAGTTCTGAGATATTCGTGCCTGTTTCCTATGCCTGTAAAGGGATCAAGTCAGTGTGACTTCTGGAGACCAGCCTGCTGGCCAGCACTCCGCATCGTTGCATTTCAGGGTGGACTTTCTGACTTGTGCTTCTTGGTCTCCTTTTTCTAGGAGAAGCTAGAGCCACACTTTGTATTACCTGGTGGCAGAGTCTGAAGAGAAACAGTTTACCACTCATTCGTTCATTCACCCTGACTGGCACTGGGGATTACCATTGTAACGAGACAGCTCAAGGCCCCTGCCCTCTCAGGCTTAATGGAGTGACATGAGATGTAGGGCAGATGGACCAGGGCTCTAATCGCAGCCCAAGCATTTACCATTCGGATGATTTCACCCTTTCTAAACTCTCTGAACCTCAGTTCCCTCAGGTGTCAGATGTGTGCAGTGATGCCACCCTCATAGGATTCAATGAGTGGAAGAATTTACTCAAATAAACGTGAAAGTGCTTTCCTAACCATAAAGATCATGTCGACTTTAGTTATTTACTGTTAATAATGTGACTATTATTATTACTATTGCTACACTTTTCCATTCAGGAAGTTTTCTCTGCCTGACCTGTGCATTGTGCCGGATTTGAGTAAAATTTTCTTTGCACAGCAGGCTCAGACAATATTGGTTGAGCTACTCTGGTTAGCCTACTTTCTTTGAGATATAAATTCACTTTCTACACAATCCACCCATTTAAAGTGTACAATTCAATGTTTTTCACTATTTTAACAGGGTTGTAGGACCATCACCAACTCTAATTTTAGAACATTTTCCTCACTCCTAAAAGAAATTGTATGCCCCTTAGCAGTCACTCTCATCCCCTCCTATCAACCCCCTCTCCCCACTATAAGCAACCAGTAGTCTTTTTGTGTCTATAGATTGGCCTATTCAGGATATTACACATAAATGGAATTGTACAATATGTGGTCCTGTGTGACTGGCTTCTTTCACTTAGCATAATGCTTTCAGGGTTCATCCATGTAATAGGTGTCAGTATTTCACGTTTTTATTGATGAATAACATCCCATTTCATAGATAAAACACATTTTATTTATCCAATCATTAGTAACAGACATGGTTTTTTTCCATTTTTCAGCTATTATGAAAAATGCTGCTATGAATATTTGTGTATAAGTTTCTATGTAGACATATGTTTTCATTTTTCTTGTGTACATACTTTAGAGTTGAATTGCTGGGTCATATGGTAGCTCTAAGTTTAACATTTTGAGGAACTGCCAGACCGTTTTTCAAAGGAGCTACACCATTTTACATTCCCACCAGCAGTATTCTGGTGTTCCAATTTCTCCACACTCTCACCAACACTTGTTATTGTTTTTTTGATTACAGTCATCCTAGTAGATGTGAAGTGATATCTCCTTGTGGTTTTGATTTGCATTTTCCTAATGACTAATGATGTTGCACATCTTTTCATGTGCTTATTGGCCATTTGTATATCTTATTTGGAGAAATGTCTATTCAAATCCTTTGCTCATTTTAAATTTGTATCATTTGTCTTTTTATTATGAACTGTGAGAGTTCTTTCCATATTTTGGATACAAACCCCTTATCAAATATATAATTTACAAATATTTTTCCCCCACAAAAGTTTTACATTTTGATTAAGTCAATTTATTTTTTCTTTTGTCTCTAATGCTTTTGGTGTCATATAAGGTCTGTTTCTTTTTTTTTTTTTTTTTTTTTTTTTTTGCAGTACGCGGGCCTCCCACCGTTGCGGCGTCTCCGTTGCGGAGCACAGGCTCCAGACGCGCAGGCTCAGTGGCCATGGCTCACGGGCCCAGCCGCTCCACGGCACGTGGGATCCTCCTGGACCGGGGCACGAACCCGCATCCCCTGCATCGGCAGGCGGACTCTCAACCACTGCGCCACCAGGGAAGCCCTAAGGTCTGTTTCTTAAGTGGGCTCTGCCTTTTAAAACACGAGTCTATTATTTAAATAAAATTTTGATATTAAATATCTAGCATTAAATCCAAATTAGGAAAAAGCAATGGATCATCACTATGGTCTTGAACAAGTTACAATAATGGAATAAACCTGACTGAAACCTTGTTATAGAAGAAATGGGGAAAGAATGGAGTTTTCAAACTGGCCGAATGGCATTTGAGGTGGGCTAAAACCCCATTTCTCTCACCATCACCAGTGCAAAATACTTGTGGGGGTGGGGTGGGGCTTACGATAAGAGAGAAGAGTGTGGAAAAATGTACTGGGACTGAGATGTTTAGGAATGAAGCAGCCTGTTATGTGTCCTGCATCTGCATCCAAGGGCCAGGCAAGGCCAAGACTGGATTCCAAGGCCACCCTTCTCACCCTCCCCTCCCCACTTACCATCTGGGAAGAACTGGGGGGATGATCGAGCTCTTCATAAGGTTTGACAGGACACCAGGGTCTTTGAACATGCTGTTCCCTCTGTCTGGAATGTCCCCCACCCCCAGTCCATCCCCCAGCCAACTACCACACCTATTTTCACTCATATTTCATTTGTTACTTCCTAGGGAAAAACTTCCCTGACCTCCACCCACCCCCACTGCCAACAAGATCCGGTACCTCTGAATGCATTTTCACAGGTACTGTCCTTTCCCTTCATGAGACTTTTCACAATTTCTGATTATACCTTTAACTAGTTCATCATCTCTCTTTTTCAATAGGCTGCAACCTCCATGAGCACAGAGTTTGTGTTTGTTTTGCTCACAATTGCAGGCTTATCACAAAACTTGACATAAAGTAGATGCTCAGTAAATATTTGTGGAATGAATGAATGAATGATCACAGGAACTGGAAAATCCCTCCAGAATGACCCATTTGTTTTCAGAGGGGTTTGTTTTCAGGATCCTCATGCAACCAGCGTAATATAAAACGATCACTCCCCAGTAGACAGAGCAGCAACAAGCACCCTTTCTGTCTGTAAGATGGCTTCCGTAGTACAGGACTACCCTGGCATGGTAACTGACAGGACCCTCAGGCTGGGCAGGGAGGACGTGGAGGCAGCATGAGGAGGGTTAACAGCTCATGAGGTCAGCATTTCAGGGGCGGCTGGCAGCTGAGTTGCTTGCTCCTGGGAAAGCTGAACTTGCAGATGCGGGAGGTAAAGAGTGCACCACGGGAAAGCAGTTCACCTGCAAGGGAACTTGTCTGAGAAAATAACTTTGTTTTCTGGAAATCCTCAGCCAAATCAGCCAAATTCTCATCCTGACAAATACGCCTCCTAGGATTGCGACACTTGCCTTCACCAGTTACACCTTACTTTATAAAATGTGAGGGACTTCGTTTAGCTCAAACATTCCATTTGCTTCCACAAACGACTTCTGAGCATGCACTATGAATCAGGTGTGGTACTGGATAAGAGGACACCTGGATAAACATGCTCTTTTCAAGGCGTTCACAATCTAGGGGCGAGACAAACTGTCAATAGATAATTATGAGGCAGCCATGAGTGCCCCGATGGAGCCTTAAAGAAGGGACTGAGAAGAAAGTGATTCTTTTTTTCGTGGGGGTAGCCTGGGAAGGACTCCTGGAAGAGGTAACTCTTCCGATGAGTCTTGAAGTAGGAATCAGAATTATCAAGGGGACGATGCGATCAAGAGGCAGAGATGTTTCATGTAGAAGAGCTGAGTTGTGTTGAAATGGTAGGAGCAATATTCAAGCTGGAAACATCCTAAACTAGAGAAAAACAAGGCCCAGTGCTCTTGAGAATGAATCCTCCATCTGCTCACACCCACATCTGACAGGTCTCCGAGACCTGCCGCTTCCATCACCTGAGCAGGTCTTGAATTCTCCTCTCCAGCCCTATTGCCTTCGCTCTAAGCCAGCCCCTCACAAGCTTCCCCAGTTCTACTGCACAGTCTCCCGACTAACTGGTCTCCCTGGCTGAAGCCTCTAACACATCCTGCGCCCGGTAGATCTCATGTCAGGCCGAGGTGGATTCAGGTATGCTAGCAGCGGCATCAGGACTTGATCTCTCTGTCTTGGCTCTGTTTCCCTTCGTGTTGGCCTCACTCTCAAGCTGGCCATCTCCCTCTGGTGGCCCCACAGCCACAGGTCAGCAGGCTTCCTGCTTCGAGAAACAGGATTGCTTCCCAACAGAGCCAATGGTAGCCTAAGAGCTGGGTCTCCTTGGACCACCAGCAGTATATGCCCATTTCTGAATCAATCCCTTAGAATCAAATAACGAAATACAGCCTGCAGATTCTACCTTTGCAGATTCAACCAACTGTGGATCAGAAATATTCGGAAAAAAAATTCCAGAAAGTTCCAAAAAGCAAAACTTGAATGTGCCACACACCAGCAACTATTTAACATAGCACTTACATTGTATTTACAGCTACTTACATAGCATTTACATTGTATTAGGTATTGTAAGTAATCTAAAGATGATTTAAAGTATACGGGAGGATGTACGTAGGTTATATGCAAACATGATGCCACTTTATATAAGGGACTTGAGCACCTGAGGATTTTGGTATCTGCAGGATGGGGGTGGGAGGACCAGTCCCCCGTGGGTACTGAGAGACAATTTACACTGATTGGCCAGGCCTGAATCGTAGGTCCATTCAGGAATCAGAAGGAACCATATGAACTGACAGTGATGGAGGGTTGACTCCCCAAAGCAAAACAGAGACGTTATGATTAGCTGAAGGGCGAGTGAGGGTTGCAGGGGCAAAAGGAAGGGTCGTTCACTGCCAAGATTGTCTGAAGCACAAATCTGATCATGCTGCTCCACTGCTTTCGGGATATGGTGAGCAAGGCCTTCGAGGTGTGGCCCCAGCCCACATCTCTGAAACGACTCCCCATTGCTGCGCCATACCCTCACCTTTCCTGCCTTCCACCCACCATCCGTGGCTTGGCCTGTACCGTCCCTCCATCTTCCTCCAGGCACAATGCAAAGGCTCCCTCCTGCAAGGGGCAGCGTGTGCCCACTCCTCCTGGCCCTCCACAGAGCTGGCCGCTCCTTCCTCCGGTGTAGCACTGAGAGCTCTACTCTGCATCTGTTCATTTGCACCCTCCTCATCCTCGCCCGGTTGCTTGGTGAATGTTGGTTAAACTAAATAATTAATTAACCTGCCAGGCAAAGGGACGCACTGAAGAATGTTCCAAGGCCTGGTTCCTTTGGATAAAATTTTAGAATAAACTGGCTTAAACAGGGCACTTGTATTGGAGGGGGAGAAAAAAACAGGCTCTACTTTAGTTTTTCCCTGATGCACTGAAGAGAAAATATTTTTCTTTTCAGTGACTGTGTATCCTCCACTCATGCATCAAGACCCTATATGTTCTCTGAGGGACTCCCCACCTCTGGCAGGGAGGCAGTGCCCAGGCCTGGCCATCCCATTGTTCTAGGGGCCTGATCCTGGCCTTGGGCATCACCGTGAGGCTTAAAGCACAGGCAGTGGGCCATCTGGGGACAGGAGCTGTTCTCCACCGCTTCCAGGATGGCCTGAGTGTCTGTCTGCCACAATTTTGCCCACCCAGAGTCTGCCTGTCTCCCCCCAGGTCTGAGGCTACGTGCTGCCAGCAGCAGCCCTTTCCCTGATGGCCCTACCCTTCTCAGGTGTTACCAGGGTGGAGGAGGTGAGAATGCTTATAGCTCTAACCCAGGCATTGTACAAGTAGCTATTACTGCCTATTTTACCAGAGACAGAAACTGACTCTCAAAATGGCAAAATCACCCACCCTGTGTGCTTTTGTCTGCACAGCTAGGTAGACATTGTACCTCATGTTACATAACTACACATTAACTAGATTTCAGAGAAATATGGGGAGAGAGCAGTCTTGTCTTGCGGGCTTGCGGATCTCTGCTTGGAGACAGTGCAGGCCATGCACGACTGCCCCCAATAACAACCCCGCTCCACTGGCCTTTCTGCCTTGCCCTCAGTTAGCCATTCATTCATTTACGAGTATTTGTTTCCTAGGTACTGTTCTGAGCTCTGGGACACAGCAATGAAAAAGGCAGGCATCAGACTTTACCTTCCAGTAGGTATGACAGAAAATAAATACATAAGGACATAATATAATTTTAGATAGTTAATAAATGCTATGCAAAAAAAATCAAGTGTTGTTAATATTCTAGACCTTAAATTGGTTGGTGGGTTCATAAGTATTCATTACATTATCATGCTTTATAACATACCTCTTCTTTCCATATTTTCTTTGTATCTATTTTTTTATATTGGAGTATAGTTGATTAACATTTGTAAATATATTCTTCTAATTCAGTATTATAGAATAAAAAAGTTGTGCTTATAAAAAGATTGGGGTAAGAGGATGGAGAGAGATTGTGATGGGGCACGGGGGGTGTTTTAGATGAAGTCATCAGACAAGATTTCTCCCCAGATGTATATTTAAGCTGAAATCAGAAGGATGAGAGGGAGCCCGCAGTGCAAAGGTCTGAGGAGTGATACTCACAGCAGGACAGGGAGGGTGAAGGCCCCGCACGGAATGACTTGGGAGTTCCAGAAGCAGCAGACACTGGAAGGACTGGAGCCCTCACCGAGAGTGAGAAAGGGAAGGAGGAGGTGGGTTGAGTAGGGAGGATGGTCCCGGCACATGGATCTTGGGTGCATGGACCTTGGGACACTGGGCTCATGGCATGTGGATATTATTCCAAGTGTAATGGGAGGTGGGTTTTGTTTTTAAAAGATTAGTCTCTCAGGAGCACCACAGGAAACAACTGCCCCTCTCATCTCCCCCCTCGCCTCCCCTCTGTCCTCACATGGTCAGGGATATGCCAGAGGCCCTTGTCCCTCTTTCCAGACTCATCAACTCCAAGAGCGTGGGCTTTGTTTTTATAGGGCAAGGAGGCAGAACCAGTAAAGGTTTAAATTTATGCTGCTTTTACAGGTGACAGTTAAATCCATGTTGCCAGTAAGTTTCAAGTTCAAATATGTCTGTGAAATGATGCTCTAGTTACTTGATTTATATTGACTGTCAATGTTTTCACCAAACTATAACCTCCCCTTAATTATGCTAATAACTTCACTCCTGTCATCTTCGTTCAGCTCCCCCAACAATTCTCCAGTGATGTCTGCCTCGACCCCAGCCTTTGGGTAAGGGAAGAGAATGGGGGAGGGAGGCAGTGAAAAGAGCCTGGTCTAGAGACCTGGCTTTAGCACCTGCCATGTCTCTTATCAGCTGAGTGACTTTGGACAAACCATTTAACCTCTCTGAACTCATTCTCTTATCTGTAAAACCAGAATAAATCCTTTCTCGGAAATAAAGTATGAGAAAAGCACCTAGCACAGAGACTGGGATGCAAGAAGAGACCTGTAAAACTGAGCTGAGTCTGATTTTAATTAAATTCCTAAATTAAAAATCCTAAATCTATTAAATAAATTTGACCATCGTTAGTGCTACTTCACTGACCACTCAGCATTTTTCTTATTGTTTTTTTTAATGACTATGCATACTCATTGTAGGCTATTAGTAAAATACTAAATAGTATAAAGTAGGAAATTGAAATCATAATTCCACCACTCAGAGATAATTACTCTTAAAATACCCATGTGTTTCCTTCTAGCCCTTTTTCTGTGCATGTATTTTCATATCTGGATAGTACTGTTTATTCCATTTTATATCTTGCTCTTTTCATCAATTTCCTAAGTCTCTAAAATATTCTTGAAAACATGAGTAGTAAACAAATAGAAAGATGTCTGCTCTGTGGGAATGGAGGAAAGCATTCAGGTTCAGAATGTATTGGGAAGGAAGAGGAGACAGGTCTTGGAGATGGATTCAATGTGAGTGATCAGAGAGAGAGATCACAGATAATTCCCAGTGTTTAGCCTGAGCACCTGGGTGAAGAGTGGTGCCATTTACTGAGGTGGGGGAATTGAAAGAGAGGCAGATCTGGGAGAACATCCTTGGCCACAGGGACATTCTAGCTTCTTGGTCTTCTAGAAGACTTTGACAGGGGGATAAGGGGTGGTGGGGTAGATCTAAGTGCTTAGAGACAGCTGACACATCATCCCTGAGATGTTGTAAGATGTTTCCCCAAAGAGCACCTTGTGAGCAATTCATAGGCAGCCCCATGGATTGAGTGCCAGATTATGTTCCAAAACTGGGCCTCCCACCTTTTTTGAAGGAGGAAATTGTAGACACAACTTTCAGCAGTTAAAGGCAGACACAGTGTCCATTCCTCATTCCACAAATAATTTCTGACTGCTTACTATGTGCCTGACACTGTTCTCAATCCTGGGCATACAGCATCCATCCTGCCCTTATGGAGCTTACATTCTAGTGAGCAAGACCATAAGTAGTATATAGTGTGTTCCATAGTGATAAGTGCTATGGAGAAAAATGAAGTAGAGGAAGATACCAGGTGGTGTGGAGGGGTGGAGTTGAAATTTTAATTATTGTGGTTCTGAAGGCCTCACCTGTAAGGTGACACCTGAGCCACATGGGGATGAGAGTCTGGGGGATGAGGAATAACCCGGGAGCCTTGGGTGTTTTGTGGTGACTGATATAAAGAGGACTAATAAGATAAGTTCTGATGGTTTCAAGGAAGAGAATAGCAGTAAAGCTTGAATGTCAAGTGTCGACAGAGTGTATTAATTAGACTTTTCAAGAGAAACAAAACCAATAGGAAATATATATTATATATATTTACACACACACAGAGATTTATTATAATATATACTTCATGCAATTATGGAGGCTGAGAGGTCCCATGATCTGCTATCTGCAAGCTGGAGAGCCAGGAAAGTCGGTGATATAGTTTGAAGGCCTGACAGATAGAGACCCAATGATGTAGATTCCAGTCCAAGTCTGAAGGCCCGAAAACTAGAAAGATCTCTGTTCCAGCTCATGCAGTCACGCAAATAGCAAAGTCAACTTTCCTCCACCTTTTTGTTCCATTCAGACCCTCAGCATATTGAATCATGCCCACTCACATTGGGGAGGGCCATCTACTTTACTCGGTATACAGATTGAAATGCTAAACCCTTCCAGAAACACCCTCACAACCACACCCAGAAATAACATTTAACCAGCTACCTGGGCATCTCATGATCCAGTCCAGTTGACATACAAAATTAACTATGCCACAGGGATAGAGAGGGGCTGTGTCAGGAGTGCACAGAGCTCGTGATTGCTGCCTGGACTCCTGATGATGGAAGGTATGGAGGTTGGAGGAGGGCACCTCACAGAGAACAAGGATGGCTGTAGGGCACTCCCTTGATTTCTGCTGACGGCAGCTGGAGAGGCCAGGGGAGGGCATTCTTAAGTTTACAGAGGACTGGAGAGAACTCAGAGTGGGAATCCAGGTACGAGCTCTAAGGTCAGAGTCAGGAAGGTCAAGGGCCTCAGGGAAACAGGCAGTGTTACTCCTCCCGCAGGCCACGGATGATGGGGAGTTTGGGGGAAGGCAGGAGTCCTCTTCCCGGACAGTAGACATCAGCCAGTTGCTCAGTTTCATAATACTGGCTATTGTATAGTACACCATAAGTAGGTAGCATTGCTATGCCAGCTGTGCTGTGGCCCAAGAGGCTGCCTGGACTCTCACACTCTGAATGGAAGCTCTGAATATTTGGAAAGTATAATTGAAGAGCTATAAATAAAGATTAGCCAAGTTATTTATATTCATAGTACTCTCATGTCTAGCATAAAAGAAGGTACTTATCCTTCATGTAGCAGGCACTTGATATATACTGGAAATTAAACCAAAAATTTATTTTCAAAGAAATAAAATCTATTATTTATTCAAAACTTACTGTATCCAAAGTTCTGAGTTAGGTGCAATGGGGATTTAAAAAAGGCAAAGACATAAGAATTACCCTTAAGAAGTTTACATTCATAAATTAGAGTAGAAAATGTATACTCAAAGAACAAAATTGAATCCAACCAAGTTAGGGAAATTTGGGACCAGATCAGTGAATGAAATAATGGTTCCAAATACAATCCTCAGATACTTGAGTCAGTCATTATAAGAAATCTTTAAAATGATAGAGGTGAGGGACCTAAGAATTCATTTAGCCATAACTGCTCACACTTTCTGACCATGACCTACAATAAGAAATATATTTTACGTCACAGTTCAATACATACACACACACACGCACGTGCGCACACGCACAAACACCTAATTGAAACAAGTCTCACTTATCCTTGATGAATGTGCTGCACTCTGATATATTCTATTCCATTTATTTATTTTTTTGAGAGCTGATCTCAACCCACTAAACTGATTTCACAACCCACCAATGGGTTGCTATAGCGTGAAAGACACTGATCTAGTCTAAATACCTCCTTGTACCATACATACCTTCAGCCCAGGCATACTACAGGACCCCAGGTAAGTTGTGAGTTGCTGACCTCACAATAAACTTAGAGTTTTGACTCTGCAAAATCCAAGGAGAAGAAGAACCCTGGCTCATTCTACTCACCATCATGTCCCTGATGTCTAGCACTCTGCCTGGCACACAATAGATGTTCAAGAAATTGGTTAAATGAATGAATGAAAGCCAAAAGTCCCACAGCCAGTTAGCTAGGAATGATGCCTCCTTTCAAAGGCAAGCTAGAACAGACAATTGTTGGGTGGCAGGCAATAGCAGCTATTTCACAATTCCATAAGAAAATAATTTAAAATTTTAAATGTAAAAATAAATCATTGTCATGACATCTTACATGTCATCAGTACATTACTTTAGGTAGTTACACATTGTTTTCTGTATGTACATCCTCATCTATCCATTCTACCTCTGGCCAATGGATTGCAAGCATTTGGATGAAATAGATGTCTTCTTTCTTTGTTCCCACCAACCACCTAATAGTAGCCTCGGCAGTTAGGCTGAAAATCCTTTGGGGAAGAACTGAAATCATTAATAGGATTTATTTCTCTTCCATTGTTTTGTAACAGGTTTATGAGGTATTATATAATTGACATACAATAAACTGCACATATTTAAAGTGTGCAACTTTCAACACAAATATATACCTGTGAAATCATGATCACTATATATATATATATATTTTTTTTTTTTTTTTTTTAATATATGATTTGCAAATATTTTCTCCCAATTTTTGGCTTGTCTTTTCATTCTCTTAATAGTGTTTGTCAAAGAGCAGAAGTTTCTAACTTTGATCAGTCCAATTTAGCAAAAGGTCAAAAAGGTTTTCTCCTATGTTTTCTTCTAAAAGTTTTACAATTTTACATGATACATTTAGGTCTGTATTTCAGTTTGAATCGATTTTTGTATATGGTGTGAAGTATGGAAAAGTTCATCATATTTACATATGGATATTTAATTTTTCTGGTACTACTTTGTGAAAAGATGATCCCTTCTCCTCTGAATTGCCCGTGCACTCGGCACGTGTGCTGCTCGGCAGCACGTGGGATCTTCCTGGACCAGGGCTCGAACCCGTGTCCCCTGCATTGGCAGGTGGATTCTCAACCGCTGTGCCACAAGGGAAGTCCCTGTTTTCCAATTTAATCTTTATTATTTCTTTTCTTTCACTTACTTTGAGTTTAATTTGCTCTTCTTTTTCTGATTTCTTTAGGTGGAAACTTAAGTCACTGATTTGAGACATTTTATCTTTTCTAGTGCAGGCATTTTGTGCAATAAATTTCCCCTTCAGTACTGCTTTGGTGGAATCCTATGAATTTTGATATGTTGTGATTTTATTTTTATTTAATTCAAAATAGTTTCTAATTTCCCTTTTGATTTTTCCTTTTCCCATGGGTTATTTAGAAGTGTGTTATTAAGTTTTCAAATATTTGGGAATGTTTTCAGTTATCTTTTTTGTTATTGACTTCTAATTTAATTTCATTATGATCAGAGAACATGCTTTTTATGACTGAATACTTTTAAGTATATTGAGACTTGTTTTATTGCCCAGAATATGCTGTATCTTGGTGAATGTTATGTTCACACTTGAAAAAAAATGTATATGCCACTGTAGTTGGGTGGAGTATTCTACAAATGTCAATTAAGTCAAATCAGTTGATAGCATTGTTCAAATTGTCTTCATTTTAAATTTAAATTTCAAATCAATTGTTGCAACTTAAAAATACAACATATTTTTGAAAATTGATCTTTTATTTGTCACTCTTTCTCTCTACTTTTTCTACCAATTATTGAGACAGAGGTGGTGAAATTTCTAACTCTACCAGTGGATTTGTATGTTTCTCTTTGCCATTTCTATCAGTTTTGTCTCATATATTTTGAATCTGTTATTAGGTACAGAAACATTTAATGTTAATGTTTCCTTTTTATGTGTTGATCCTTTCATCATTATAAAATGACCTTTTTTAATCCCTGGTAACATTCTTTGCTTTGAAATCTATTTCGTCTGATTTAACATAGCTGTTCCAACTTTCTTTTGGTTAGGGTTAACATGGTATATATTTTTCTATCCTTTTAGTTTTAAGATATTTGTGTTTTGATATTTGAAATGTGTTTCTTGTACCTAGAATGTATCTAGGCTTTTCTTTTTTATACAGTTGGACAATTTCCCAGTTAAAATTGGTGGTGTCTAGACTGTTTACATCTAACGTGATTACTGAGATAGTTAGGTTTAAGTCTATCATCTTGCTACTTGTTTTTTAGGTCCCAACTATTTTTTGTACTTGTTTTTCTCTTTTGCTGTCCTCTTTTGTATTATTATTTTTTCTTATAATTCCATTATGTTTCCTTTGTTATCTTACTAACTATAACTTTGTTTTGTTATTTCAGTAGACTCTTTAGGATTAGTAGGATTCTTTAGTAGGATTTATAATATAGCATCAACAATTTGTCATAGTCTACCTTCAAGTGATATTACACAGCTTAACACATAGTATAAGAACTTTACAGTAGTAATCTTCCCTCTGGGCTTTTATGCTATCGTTGTCATACAATTCACTTATGTATGTTATAAAACCCATAATACATTGTTATTATTTTTTTATACACAGTCAATTATCTTTTTTTTTTTTTTTTTTTGAGGTACGTGGGCCTCTCACTGTCATGGCCCCTCCTGTTGCGGAGCACAGGTTCCGGACGCGCAGGTTCAGCGGCCATGGCTCACGGGCCCAGCCGCTCCGCGGCATGTGGGATCCTTCCAGACCAGGGCACGAACCTGTGTCCCCTGCATCAGCAGGCGGACTCTCAACCACTGCGCCACCAGGGAAGCCCCAATTATCTTTTAAAGAGATTTCAACAGTAAGAAAATGATGTATTTACCCATGTTACCATTTCTTGTGCTCTACATTCCTTTGTAGATCCATATTTCATCAAGTATCATTTTTCTTCCATCTGAAGGAATTTCTTTAATACTTCTTGGAGTGTGGGTCTGCCTGCAATAAATTCTTTCATCTTTTCTATGTCTGAAAATATCTTTATTTCATCTACTTTTTTTTTTTTTTTTTTGCGGTACGTGGGCCTCTCACTGCCGTGGCCTCTCCCACTGCAGAGCACAGGCTCCGGATGCGCAGGCCCAGTGGCCAGCCGCTCTGCGGCATGCGGGATCCTCCCGGACTGGGGCACGAACCTGCGTCCCCCGCATCGGCAGGCGGACTCCCAACCACCGCACCACCAGGGAAGCCCCATCTACTTTTTTTTTTAAAGGTATTTTCACTGGGTATGGAATTCTAGATTGACAGGTTTTTCTTTCAATACTTTAAAGATGTTACGCCACTGTCTCTTTTTATTTTTTTTCTTTTTTGCGGTACGCGGGCCTCTCACTGTTGTGGCCTCTCCCGTTGCAGAGCACAGGCTCCGGACGCGCAGGCTCAGCGGCCATGGCTCACGGGCCCAGCCGCTCCGCGGCATGTGGGATCCTCCCAGACCGGGGCACGAACCCGTGTCCCCTGCATCGGCAGGCAGACTCTCAACCACTGCACCACCAGGGAAGCCCGCCACTGTCTCTTGACTTGTGTTGCTCTGATGATAAATTCTGCTGTCATCCTTCTCTTGGTTTTGTGTGTGTGTGTGTGTGTGTGTGTATAATGTATCTTTCCCTGCTCCCAATTGTTTTTAAATTTTTCTCTTTATCACTAATTTTGAGCAATTTGATTGTGAAAAGCTTTGGTATAGTTTTCCTTGTGTTTCTTGTGTTTGGAGTTCATTAATCTTCTTAAATCTGTGGATTTAGAGTTTTCATCAAAATTGGAAGTTTTTCGGCCATTATTTCTTTAGCTTTCTCCCTTCCTTTTTCACTTCTCCTTCAAGGATAAGAGTCATATGTATATGAGGTTTCTTGAGGTTGTTCTACAAATCAGTGATGCTCTTTCTTACTTTTTAATTTTTTTCCCTCAGTTTTTCATTTTGGATAGTTTCAACTGCTGTGTCTTCACAGTTACTAAGCTTTTCTTATGAGGTTTCTAATCCGCTGTTAATCTCATATAGTGATTTTTCATCTTACTCTGTAGTTTTCATCTTCCTAAGTTTGATTTGAGTGTTTTTTATGTCTTTTTCTACTTAATTTTTCAAACATATGGAATGCAGTTATAACAACTCAATTTCTTTCTCTGCTATTTCCAACATTTGTGTCAGTTTTAGGTTGCTTTTTCTTCTCGTTTGGGTCAAGTTCTGCTTCTTTATATTCCTGGAAACTTCTAATGGATGCCAGACACTGTAAATTTATCTTATTGGGCATAGGATATTTTTATAATCCTATAAATATATTTTTGAGCTTTGCTCTAGGAAAGAGTTAACTTATTTGGAAACAGTTTGATCATTTCAAATCTTGCTTTTTTTGATTCATTAGATGGGCTCAGAACAAGACTCAGTCTAGGGGTAATTATTCTCCATTACTGAGGCAAGAACTTCTAGAGTATTCTAGTCAATGCCCCATGAATTATGTGTTTTTCCTGTGTGGCTGATGGAAACAGAACTATTTCTGGCCCTATGTGTGCATTGGGAACTCTTCCTTTAATCTTTTTTGGATGATTCTTTCTCCAACCTTTGACAGTTTTCTCCCACATATGTGCTGATTATATCCTGTTAAAACTTGAGAGGGACTCTATGCAGATCTTAAGGGTTTTCTCTCTGTGCAGCTCTCTCCTCTTTGGTAGTTCTCCCTGTACTGCATATCGTAGCTGCCTTAGTCTCCCTGCTGCCTTAGCTTCATCTTCTCAACTCTGGAAGTATGCTGAGCTTTACTTGGATTTCCCCTCCCTGAACTATGGGCAGGTAATAAACTTGGGCAGTCATAGGGCTCACCAAGTTTGTCTCTCATATCTCAGGGATCACTGTCATTCATTGCCTGCTATCAGTATCTTGAAAACTTTTATATATTTTGCCTTTTCTTAGTTGTTTCAGGCAGGAAAATATATCCAATCCCTATTACTCTATTTTGGTCAAAAGTGGAGTCTCCCTCCATTTTTTTCTCCCTTTCTCTACAATGAGATTTGTGTAGGAAGGTTTCTTAGCAACTATCCAAAAATTGTCAAAGGTATCATGTTACTCTCCATGGGCCCAGATCACCTTAATAAATATGACAGCATTTAATTTAAAAAAACAAATAAACAAGAAACACTTCTTGACTCTTCTGGAAGCTTGAGGAATTTTTAAAAGGTACAGCACTTGGCCACTGACCTCCAGAAACTGAGACTGTAATGGAGCCATGCCTATATTAATAAATAACTCTAGCAAGACTAACAACTCTGTCATTCTAACTGTTGAAAAAATTGATGTAGCACCTGTCCCTGCAGCCTGCGGGCTGAGAGAAGGGAAGGGTGGGGCCCAAAAGGGGCACACAACTCAGCGAATTCATCTGTAATCTGGAGATTTCAAAAGACTGACTGATAAATGGAGCGTCATAAATTTATCTGTGGTGTTTATCTTCAGAGGTTTAGAGCAGTGGCTTAAAAGACGCTAAATACAGATGTAATCTTAGTTTCAAACAGTCTAAGAAGGCAGCTGCGTTTGGTGAATCTGAGATTAAAGTCTTCCTGGGACCCCTGATAGAGCCATCAGTGTTCTTGCCTGCAGGCAGCGGCAGGGCTAGTGGTTCAGGTGGCTCACTGAGCTACAAGTGGTAACATGGAACATGTGTGGGTGTTAGGCTTTTAGGGAAGACAGCCTTGGGGTGAAATGCCAGCATTGCCATTTACTCTACTCTATGAGCTGGGGCAAATCAGTAGTTCTTTCTGAGTTCTGTTTCCCCAGGGTATATTTTTCTATGACTATTGAAATCACTACATTGCATGTAATAGAGTAACATCAGTAATACATCTCTTTTTGAAATCCCATTCAAATCATCTACCTTCTGGTGGTAGTCCTCTCCTACACAGTGGTATATAAGACAATTGTTTAGCTTTTAGTTTTCTTATTTGCAAAAAAAGGGAAAGGCTCAGGAATCTTTGCTGAATTTGTGTGTTCTCAAATCTTCAAAATCTTTTATTTGCACACTTGACTTGGGTTATTTCTAGTGATGGTTACTCTTATTTTTGCCATTTCTATCTTCCTAATTTCACTTTGGGAGATACCCTCTTTCCAAACACTGGACAGATCTTCACTATAGGGTTTATCACATTTCTTTGGGAATTATTTGCTATTTTTACTGATTGCCCCACTAGGAGATGAAACCCTTAAAAGCTAAGACTAAGTATTATTCAGCTTGGTATTACCAACACCTACTATATCAAATAAAACATAGTAGGACCTTTTTAAAATAACAAATAATCAATGAATGGACCAATGGAGGAGAAAATTGACATGATATCTGGAAAAGATACACCTAAAACGATCCAAGGTTGAAGTCTAGCAAGCCAAGTTCCTTACTGGGAATAATAATTTAAGTGAAGCCAGTCAGAACACAAAGAACATGCAGGACATCCTTTCTGGAAAGCAGCTCTGAGAAAAACAGTGTGGTAGAGAGAAAGGAGCACAGAGCCCACTATCAGAAGGGCTTCAGTTCAAATTCTAGCTCTTCTATGTTTAAAATATGTGACCTGGGATAAATTATTAAATCCATCTAAGCTTTAGTTGTATTTAAAAAGTAAAAAGGGAGAAATAATAATAATAATAATATTGTGGCAATCATTAATGCTCTTCATCAAAAGTTTCTGGTTCTTCTTCTTCAGGTACTTGATAAAGACTATACTTCACTTCTCCCTTGTTTTCAGGCATGGCCATACGATTGACTTTAGTCAGTGAAATATGGAAGTGTTTAAGCTAGTGCAAGATTTGCCACTGTTTCTTCTCCTTACCCTAAAGATTGGGAATGTTCCAGAGGTGAAATCTTCACCACCTGGGTCTCTGTGTAGGTATGAAGTGCAACAGAGCCCCCACTGACCTCAAGTAGTAAATTTTGTTGTTTAAAGCAACTAAGATTTGGGACTTGTTACTATAGCATAACCAAGCTCACTGTTACTGATACAAGTTGATAGGTTGTATCAAACTGATAGGTTGTTGAAATAATTAAATGACATGTTTTTTAAATGCCTGTGTCAGTTTTTAAGTCTTTGTGGGCCTGACGTTGCTGGGTTGAAAATGTAAAAAAGTTTCAAATTATTTAGTTTGAACATGAGAATCTTTTTGGTGAGGCAACAGCACTGCAAAGTCTGTCAATAAGAGAACTCCCAGCCTCAACAATTGTCAATTAATAGACAGTATATACCAAAGAGTGAATATTTAGTGTTGGCAACCAGTATTTAGCAAGATCTAATAAAATATGAATTGTGTGGCAAAGGGAGCTAGTGAAGGGACAGACCACTTGTAGCTAGAGGAAATGGGGGAGTTTGACAGAAGTCTTGAAGGTGGAAAGGGTATGAACAGATGGAGGAGAGAGAAGACCACAAATTTCTAAAAACTATGACAACTCTAAAACATCTAAGTCTTGCTCTTCTTGTTGCAATTCTCTGATAAGAAGTTGTATCTGAATATAAAAAGCTGCATTTTCACTTTTCTTTCCAGGGAGTGTGGTATCATCAAAACAGCATAGCCTTCCACAATTTCTGGCACATAATAGAGACACAATAAATATTTATTGGTCAGATGTATGAATGGATGGATGATTGGGCTTTATGGAAAGACAGACCTGGATTCAAATCTCAGCTCTTTTACTGTATGACCTTGTAAAGGTTACTTGTCATCTCTGTGGTTTCTTTCCTACATCATAGCATAGTTTTATGTTCAAATGTAGCACAGTGCTTCACATGGTGGCAGCTCAGTAAAGAGTAGTCTAGCATTTTTCTGTGTTGCAACATAGCTTTCATAATGATCACAGTTAATGCTCTTCACCAAGTGAATGTACATTCTTGGCATGAAGGGAGTTTTCTAATATATCAATATCATAAAAATGCGCTGATAACATCATTATGCCTAGAGAGTCTTCCTTTTGTTGAATATTTTCAAGTTTGGACTCACTGAGTCAAAGGCAGTGAATATATCCATGGAAAAATCAGCATCTTAAAGGGATGCTACAGGATGCAGTCCCAGCTAGTGCAAGAAGGAACATAATTATAAGAGCCCAAATTCAGCTGATGAACTTAGATTGGATCAAAAGATCTGCTTGGGCTTGCTGGCAGATTCTGTTTAGCAAAGTTGTTTTCTTGTGCAAACTCTTTCCCTGTTTTAAATAAATCTTCAGTCTTCCGTCCCACCGTTCCCTCTCATCTCCCAAACCTATCACCACCACCTCTGGAGTTACTTCAATCCCCTTATTAGTGAATGATACCATCTGAGGGTGGTACAGCTGGCTAGGGTGTAGGTTAATTATTTTCTGTGCAGTGTATGGGCCCGTTCTCACTCCTCAGATGCCCTGAGTTCCTTTTCATATCTTTCTGTACTAAAGGTTTTCAATGTGTTTACTGTGTAAGTTATAAATACTGATTCAACTTACAGCAAAAGAAGGTAAAATCCATAGTACTACAACAAGAGATGGCATTTCTAAGAGTGAGATGTAAACATACAGAACTCTTCCTGGAACCAAATCGTGTGTGTGTGTGTGTGCGCGTGCCCGTGCGCGCGCACACATACACATGTCTGTTTTTTCTCAGGGTTTTTACTCCCCAGTGTATCCAGATCATTCAACATTTCATGTCCAAAAGCAAACTCATGATCTTCTACTTTCTCATATTTGGTCTTTTCTGAAGTTCTTTAACTTACTGAATGGTGCCAATTATTCATCAGGTTGGGCAACAGCAGAAACCCAGGAGCTATTCCTGATTCTTCCTTTTCCCTCAGTACCTCCACCCCATCTACATACAATCCATCAAGTCCTGTAGCACTTCAACTACTACGCCATCCCTGAACCAGGCCACTTTTCTTTGTCTCTACTGCCACCACACCGTTTCAAGCCACCATCTTCTTTCCCCTGGACAACTAGTTAACTGGGACCCCTATAACCTCTTGTGGTAGAAAAGGTGTGCAGCCCAGATCCCCCTTCAAAGGAAGACTTACTGCCCAGCCATGGGGAGTGTAGACAGCAGATGGCTTCCAACTGTTAGCTCTTGCAGAGTCGGCTGCAGCTGCAGACAGCCGCCTCACCTGGGGTCATACTTTTCCCAGGGTATCCCAGACAGGTGACTGGGAAGTAGAAAAGCTTGGTCATTTCAGCCTTATGTGGGACAACTTTGATTGACAGTACTCTAGAGGTCCCCAGTAGCTTGGCTGAGCCTTTGTCACTGAGGCTGTCTCTGTGAGCCCTCCTGGAGAACTCAACCTGCAACACCTCTCATCCCCTCTCCACTCGTTCTGTTTACTGTGGCCGCAGTGATCTAATTACAGTGTAAGTAGAATATCACTCTCCCCCTTACACTCCTTAATACTGCCCCACTGCTTTAAGTCCACAGTTCCAAATCCAGGACCTGGATATCTGATTCTTCTACCCTTCCTTTCTCATCTCAGACTCCTCCCTTGCTCTCCATTTGACAACTCAGCCACACTGGCTCTATTAGTTTCCTGGGGCTGCTGTAACAAAGCATCGCAGACTAGGTGGTTTAAACCAGTGGTCCCCAACCTTTTTGGCACCAGGGACCAGTTTCTTCGTGGAAGACAATTTTTCCACGGACTGGGGCGGGGGTGGGGGGTGGGGCATTGGTTCAGGCGGGAATGCAAGTGATGGGAAGTGGCAGATGAAGCTTCGCTCGCTCGCCCGCCACTCACCTCCTGCTATGTGGCCCGGTTCCTAACAGGCCGCAGACCGGTACTGGTCCACACCCTGGGGGTTGGGGACCCCTGGCTTAAACAACAGAAATGCATTGTCTTACACCTCTGGAGGTTAGAAGTCCACAAACAAGATGTCAGTACAGCCATGCTTCCCGCAAAAATTGTGAGGGAATCCTTCCTTGTTTATTCCTAGCTTTTGTTATTTGCTGGTTATCTTTGGCATTCTTTGATTTGTAGATGCATCCCTCCAATGCTCCATCATCACATGGTACTCTCACTGTGTCTCTGTTTTCACATGACTGTCTTCTTATAAGGATACCAGTCATGTTGGATCCGAGGCCTACTGTACCCCAGTTTGACCTCACCTTAACTAACCATATCTTCAACAACCCTATTTCTAAACAAGGTAATATTCTGAGGTACTAGGGATTAGAACTACAACATATCTTTTTTTTTCCCCCAACATATCTTTTTCTGAGGGGGACACAAAGTAACCCATAACACTGGCATATGTTCAATCCCTGAAACAAGCCACACTCATCTTGCTTCAGGTCCTCTTCAAATACTGTCCACATCTTCCCAGTTTCTTGTCCAAGCCCTTCATCCTCTCAATCTCAGTGTAAGGTTCATTCTCCTTAGGCAGATTTTCTATCCCACTCTTCCCCCAAGCTAGGTCAGCTCTTCTCACTCACAGCACCTTGTACTCTTTCACAGCATTTAGCACTACTTGTAATTACAGACTGTCTGAGCAATGACTGTCTCCTCCACAGCCTATCAGCTCCATGAGAGCAGAGGCTGTGTCTGTCTCGCACACTAGGTATCTCCAATGCTGAGCACGGTACCTAGCACACAATAGGTACACAGTACATATATATAAAATCAGTGATCTCAGAAAACTTTTATGGAGCTATTAGGTTTTATCCGTCCTTAGAGTTTTGAAGGCTTAGGTGTCCCTGTTTCCAGGAGATATGGTATTGCACTAACCCAGTCAAGACGACAGCTTGCTGAAGAAATGGGGAAGAGGAAGAGAGTAAGCCCCAGTTAAAGATGCTTGAAGTTGACCCCCCAGATATTCCCAGGAACGAGAGCAGACAGAGGCTTCTTCCAGGGGCCAGTTGTAAATCCACTACCCAATAGGGAAAGTGGGCAAGGCCTCTATTATTCTCCTGAATTGTGAGCTTTCCTGCCATTAGGACCTTCCAGAAACCTAGGTTCCTCACTGAGTTTATGGGATCATGCCAGAAAGCTTGATAAATGACAAGAGGCAACATGCAATTCCATAAATATTCCACCTAGAGAAGAAAGGATGCCTCATTCATTCGGGTGATAGTCTGGAAGGTAGAGTGGTGGAAAAAGTCCAAATACATAAAAATAGCTATTTAGAGAAGGTTGCAATTGGGGGAAGTGGAGAAGAAAGTTCTAATTAAGATGTTATTGAAATATACCTATTAAATGAAGGGTGACTGCTGATCAGCTGGTTATTTCTTGAGTAGGGAGAAGTGAGTAGTTCTCATTTGAAGAAAGCCCAATAAAGCTCTTTATGGGCTATGCTTCCTGCAGCTTCCTTTTTTCCCCTTCAAGATGCCCTTTGAGTGATGTACCTTTCCCTCCTGTTTTTTTCCACTCAGGGGCTCTTACGTCCCCTCTGTCATCAGCTAGAGCCATTGTCATCCCATCCTCGGCTGGGACCAAGATTTACCAGGCTGACAGGGACAAAGATGTATCCCAGTTGGAAGAATTCTCATTGCACAGTGCTGCAGTGTGCCAGAGTAGAAGGATCTTTCCAGAGAAGCAGGTTTAGAAGAGTAATTAATATTTTGGATTCTTTAAAATTGTTCCTTTTCTTTTTAACCTTCCCAAGTACATAACCTTTATCATAGAATGCCTTAGGAAGATTAGATTTTGTGACAGAAAGAATGTAAAAAGAATTACCAAAGTATTAATTAGCTTTGGCAATCACGATTTAGGCAGCAGGGTAGTAGTTTGCACCCAAGGCTACTATTTTGAGAGGTGGTTTTCCAAATTCTTTTGTATCCCTCCTTAGGTATCAGGGTCCAAGCCTGGAAGACCTGGCTCAGAGAGTGCTTCTGTGGTGTGGAGAAGATACCCTAGGCCTCGTGCAAGCCAGGTACACTGTATGTGAGAGGAAATGGAGCAGAAGCAAAAGACAAGCTCTCCACTTTGTAGCCCCGGGAACAGCAGGAGACAGAAGGAGCACCTGGAGGCCAGAGAGCAAAGCTGTCGGTCTTGTTGGCTACCTCCTGGCAGACCCAGCAGGGGATGTGTTAGTTAAGTCTAGGGGAGCCAAGAAGGCTGGGGGCTCTGTTGTGCAACCTCTGGAAGACTGGGAGGAGGCTAATTCTCAGGCCGTCCACACTGAGCTGGGGGACCACCTCCTCACCCTGATGGCTTAGCACAGTCAGGCAGAGGCCAGCCTATGGTTCAAGTGTCCTGGGTCATCTTTGGTTCCAGTGTGGTAGAGACAGGCTCCAGAAATACCTGAGGGTCCAGAGGAGTTTGCAAGAAGGATCAACATGGTGAGGATGAGGGATTTAAGTAGCAAGGGCTACTGAGGGAGACACTCAAGTCAAAGCCAGACAGGAGTCTCAGAGGAGCTTCTGATGCCTGAGAGCACCAAGGGTCAGGGTGAGTCAGCCGGAGGGAGCTAGAAGGCCCTGAACAAGCTGAGCAAGGCCAGATCACGAGTCACACTTCCACAGAGACCAGAGGAAGCAGGGAGCATCTGCACAAAACCCTGAATCTTCCCCATAGCCACGGCCGTGGGGTTGCATAAGCTGCCACCACCCCCAGACACACATCTGGACACATCTTTGGGAACTAAAAAGAGACAAAGAATTTTATCTGTGAAACTGAGCAATTTTATCCAAGAGAGGTTAATTTAAAACTTTAATATTGCGTTTAATATTGAGTTAGGCTTTCATTTGAACATTTACATTTTTTCTTTGCTAACCGATTGGCTGTGGGCTTGGGAAGAAGGCTGTATTAGATATACGAAAAACAAAGCAGATGTTTCTCTGTGCATCCAAGTTATAGTGTGAAGTTAATATTCTGCTTCTGACACACAGGAATAAGGGAACCATGAAATCACTTGTCAAAAATCTCAGCAACGTTTAAAAAACCAAGCATTCAGTTGTTGCAGGGTTGGATGGGTCACATTCCGGAAGCCCCCCCCAAACAGGGCTGACTGCAGCTTCCACGACTGCAGAAAATACAGGAGGAAGTTCAAGGAGTGAACCGGGATGTGGACTCCTCCAGCAAGTATTCTGTTCTCCACTTTAGAGAGAGGTGCCCACACTCAACGCTCATTCAGACCCGCGCTCTAAGGAGTAGCTAGTCTGCCCAAGGTGGGCACCAGGTGACTTCCAAGGACATGAGGCCTGTCCATTCACTTCCCTCCCTTGGCAATACCAGTAGGGGTTATGTCAGCAAAACAATTTGTTTAAAACGACCAAGCCCACAATATATGATGAACCACACATAGGTTAACTTACACATGAATGTAGTTAGAGTAGTGATGAAATAAAAATTCGTATTCTAAGGCAAGTCGAGGAAAAGTTACACATAAAACATTTTCTCTGCACTTTGGCCTCCTCTCTCCCCTCTACCATGCATCATGTATCTGCATTATGCATCGACCAAACTTCTCCATCGGCAGAAATACCCACTTAACCGTAAAGAGCGACATGCTCCTAGCATCAACAAGACAACTTAAAAGGTAACATTCCTTCTTAATCTTTGTAAGTGTAGAACTGGATCCATCCACTACTTTGTAAGTGTAGAACTGGATTGTGTAAACTGTCAATAATATGTCATTTAATATACAGCCTTCTGTCTCAAAAACTTATAAAACTGTGCTTTGACCTCTAATGGCAAAATATTTCTCAGAGCTTTCTGAGAGGCTGTTCCTGGGTTATAATCCTCAACTTGGCTTGAATAAAATTTCCCATTTCTTTCTTAGATCGACCGATTAATTTTTACATCAACAGTAGGAAAAAAAATAACATGATTAAAACAACATGGGTCTGGTGTTCGCTACCTTGTCCTCCCCACTAGGACAAGCCACAGGGACTGTGGCCATCTCTTCCCTGTTTTTTTCTGTCTTACTTTCTTTAGTTATCCTTGTTATTCTTTCACAGGTTTCCTTGTGTATGCTGTGCTGAGCCACATTCCATCATGATCCCGGCCCATCCTTTCAGGACGGAAATCATAACAATCAGTGAGCTCTGGGCCATTCCATCTGCAAAGTCTTCATCTTCCATAACTCTAGCCGTTCCTGTTTTTGTTTCTATTTGCACAATAAATTCATGTGTAAACTGTGGTTCTCCTCCAGTGAAAGCCCACTTGGTCAAGTACCTATTGCCAAAGGACAGTGAATGTCCACTTATCATCAGTGCTGAACATGGCCCTCTTTTTAACTCCTGATGGGAAAGGACAACTCCCAGGCTAGGTGCCTCTGTTCCCCCATCCCATTATTCACAAGTTTTTACTCTGAATGCTAACTGTGCACCACTACTAAGTGTCCTGCTAGATGTAGTATGGGGACTCAGAATCGCCCACTTGCTCCCCACGTGCTTTTTTTCTGCTTAGTTCTGTAAGTCTCTCTGCATAGGTAGATGAAACCCATTCTTACACTCGCACACATATCTATGTGCTTATTTTTAGCAATTCTGAGCACTCAATATTGTCATTAGAAAACTCTACAAGAGTACAATCCAACTCTATGGAAAATTCCTTAAGCACAGGGATGTTGACTTATAGTCATTCATCTGCATCCACCATGGGGATTAGTTCCAGGACCCCCTGAAGATACTCAAATCCAAGGATGCTCAAGTCGTTATATAAAATGGCTTAGTACAGTGGCCCTCCATATCTGAGGTTCCACAGACAAGGATAAGGAGGACCAGCTCTACCTCCTTCATTTCCCTCAGTGCCAAGCAAAGAAGTTTCCATTTTGATTTGACTTCACATCCAATTAATATTTGATATCTAACCAGTGTTTACTAAGTGTTTGCAATAGGGCTGAGCCTTTCTTATACATTCTCTAATTTATGGACTATAGGATATCCCCAGCTTTACAGAAGAGAAAACACTGATTCAGAGAAGTCAGGTGACTTGTCCAGTCACTCAGCTAGAAGGTGGTGATCCTGGAATTAGACATGTGCTCTTCCTGCTTCAGAGTACAGTGCTATTTTTGGCACCACAGCGGCTTCTCCACTGGTGGTTCTTGCCTTAAAGAAGGTCTGCCTAAGGTCAGCAGACTTACCCAATCAAGAGGAAGTCCTTATGTGGAGAGGTAAGGACCCAGCTTCATGGAGCAGGGCCTGGAGGCCCCATCCTGTGATAGGGCACCAGTCCAGCAGGTTCCCAGTTCTCTGGCTGTGTTAGTAGTTTCTGATGCACGTAGGAGGGCAATCTGGGCTCATTTCACTACTCCTGCCAGGGCTGGGATAGAGGGGGATAAGGCTGGCTTGGCCGGGTCCTCTCACCCACAAAAACCAGGCAAGTGGCTTCAGCATTAGCCCTTTCCATTAAAAGGGCAATGTGGAATTCAGTCTTCCCCAAACAAGGAGGTTGTGATGGGGGTGACAAGTGACACTTCCACACCCTGCCTGTCCTTGACCATGATCATGCAGAGCCCCAGGTACGATCCCTTGAGCAAGCAATGAGGTCATCCATGTTATCCAACCAGGTTTAGCAGGAGTTGACAGGGCCAGAGACAGCTGGGACCCAGGTAGGTCTATCCTCTCCCACTAGTGTAAGAACTCCATGAGAGGTGGGACTTTGAATGTCTTATCTACTGCTGTACCCCACTGTCTTGAACTGTACCTGGCATATAGTAGGTATTGTTGAATAGACATTGTTGAACAAATGATTGGATGGATGAGCAAAAGAACCAAGAGGCATGCTGCATCTTGTGTGCACAGAACCCCATCTGCAAGGGAAATGTATGCACAGACCTTTTTCTAAAGGCCTCCCCCCTTAGACCTTGCCGGCCCCCCTCCCTTCTTCAACACATACTGTCTCCTGAAAAAAACATCTCTGACTGATCTCTAAGCACTGGCCTTATGCTGGCACCCTCTTTACCAAAGGCAAGAAAAACTCGTCTATCAACTTTCCCTTAGATTGAGCAGAAGCAACCGTCTCCAGCTTCAGAACCGTGATTCTCTCAGGAGCAGCTGAGCCCTTTCAGTTTAGCACCACTCCCCTGAGGCAGGAAGGGGAGAGGCAGAAGCCATGCCACAGTCCAGGCTTGGGTCTCCCAGACTCAAGCTGCCTGAGGAGGACCCCATAGTGAGGCCAGGCCCCAGTGGACAGGTCCCTCTGAGAGAGGCACAACCTCCTGTACATTCTGGAAACTCTCGTCTATACTCTCTCATTGTTCTTTGTCTGAGGGAGTCTGTAGTACATGGGGCCAAGAGTCTCACAGAATATTTGACCACAGGAAACTTTCTTAACTTGGCTAAGCCTCAGTTATCTTATCTATAAAATTGGAATAACAATAGCTTCTGCCTCATAGAATCATTATGCAAACTAAATAAAAGAACATCTACAAAGCGCTTAGCACAGTGCTTGGCACATAGTAAGAGCTCAGTAAATGATAGCCATTATTATTCCTGTTAAGTATGGTTTGTTCCGGTGCTTCTATTGTAAAAACAAACAAATATAACCCACAATCTGAAATAAATAGAAAAGTCTCACTTATCATTATTAATTCATTCAACCAAGACTGCATCAGGCCCTATGCCAGGTCCTGGACAGATTAGGGAAGGTCTCTAAGTTCTTTAAGTCTTTAACTTCTCTGGGCTTTCACTTATGTTGATCCCTGGAATGAATCGCACACACTCTCTGTTTGCCTGTCTCACTTTAATCTCCAAAACTCAGCCAAATGGAACCTCCTTTAGGGATGCTTTTCCTGAATGGGTGCATCCCATGCTAGATTCCTCGGGAGGCAAATTCTGAGATTAGCATGGAGGAAATCCTGGGGATGATAACTTACGGAAGGGAGGAGAAGAAAAAAGACTGGATAGAGGGAGATGTTGAGCAGCAATGCAGTCCCAACAGGGGCCCCAGCAACCCCACAGGCCTGTCAGATAGCAGTGAGTGGGCCAGGCCTTCATGCTCCCAAGTTGCATCAGTCATTGGATGCAGGCTGCCTCTGGAACGTGTGACCTTGGGTGAGACAGTTTTCTTTAGCCCGACAATCCCCAGAGAGGGCTGTCAGCTGAGGGTGATCTGGAAGCACTCCCTGCAGCAGGGGAATGAGTCCTTCATTCCTGACACGGGATTTGGGCAGCGCAGTGTAGCATCCACGATGTACTCCGGCCTAGATTTTATCAGTCATATAGGGATGTTGATTTCCATCTGCTCGACTCCTATCTCTCAAATGGTATACTACATGCGAGGGAAAAAGGAAAGGAATTTACGGGCCCCTGAACTCTCAGCTGCATTAAAATCTCCATTCCACAGCTCTGAGTCCTTCCTTCATTGCTAAGCATCCCTGCCACCAAGGCTAGAAGTCAACAAATGTAGGAGGGTTTATGAAAAAAGTAGTGAGTCAAGATGGAGGAGGGTGGAGGGTGGACAGGGATTGAGCTTATCTCTGGACTGGGTTGGACCTAGTTTAAGACAATTTTTGATGCTTCTATGGCTTTTTTAAAGAGAGAAGAGGGCAGGCAGATTTCAGTCTCACCTGAAAGAGCAGGAAGTTGTTTCCTTGGGCTGTCAGGTAGGTCTACTGCTGTTATCAGTTTGGCACAGTCTATCTTAAGAAAATGTTAACTAGTGGTTCTGCTGTCTGTTGGCAAGCTTCAACAAGGCCTAACTCGAGACATATTGGGCATAAACGTCTATCTGAATGAATTCTGGGATCACACAGTGGATTTGCAAACATGTTTTCAATTAAAGGCTGCTTTCAGGAAACTGCAGCTGCCTTTCCACCCTAGAAAGAAAATATCCAAAAATCCAACTCCAAACTGAGAACTGAACTTGTATTTCAGGCCTATAACAGATTTTTATCTCTGGGGTTTCTGAGTCCCGAAGATATTTTTCAGACTTCTTATTATTACCCACTAAAACTTTTATGAATTTTAAGAATTATGAACACATCCTAAACTCATTTTAGTAGGTTTGTTTATTTAAAGGGCACAGGTGAAGCAATTCTGAAGCTATTGTATATGTATTACAGGATTGAGAAGTGAATGAATATATCAGTGTTGAGATCCAGGGTGTCCACTCTGGAAGAAGGGACATACAAATATGAACTGATAAACATGTGAGGCAATGGATGTGTTAATTAACTAGGTGGTGGGAATCCTTTCAAATTACCATTATGTGTACATGTTAAATATCTTACAATTTTATTTGTCAATTATACCTCAGTAAAAATGAAAAGAAAAAAATATGGATTGGGAGAAGGCAAAAAAGAATTCCATGAGGAAGGAAATGGAGCTATCAGTGTAAACTCATGATTTCTAAAACAAGTATATGTGTGTGAATACATTTTATGTGCACATATGTACGAATATGTATTTATATTTATATACAGGCATATATTCCCTAGATCTGCCTACTAAAAGGGTCAAGAAGCAAACCCCCTCTCCCCTCCCCAATCTTGGTCTCTAATACCATTCCCCACTAAGAGGAAACATGTTTCTCAGAGGAATGGCTGATTCCAGGGTTGAGGTGAGGTAGGGACAAAATGAACCTAGAACATCTTATTATGCCAAGAATGCTAAAGAGGGAGAAAGAGAGAGAACAATTGGGGCATGTCAAAAGGACATAGGAGCCAGATTAGAGGGACTCCCACTGGCCAAATCAAGTCCATCCATGCATTATAAAGCATTGGAAAAAATAATTTGTATGTTCTTACCAAGGACGAATAGATAGATAGGTAGGTAGATAGACAGATAGGTGAATGAATGAATCAATGAATGAATGGAGAAGGGAGAACTCTTGCTTACAGTAAAGTGCAGAAAACCGGCTGGTGAATTTAGAGGTAGTCCTGTAAGTGGAAAATGCTCATTTTGCAACCATCATAATAAAGATAGGATGAGGCAAGAACCATAAATGGAAATAAAATCTAGGAGGAAATTTTGACTAAGAGCAAAATATTTGAACCATCTTAAGGTGTCTCTCCCACAGACTGTTTATTAGGAAGAAAAAAAAGAGGAACTATAGAGTGGAGAAGTCAAACAACACCTTGACTGGGTGATCAAAATTAACATCACTAAGAGGACATCATGAACTTCCAGGTGTGACACCCTAAGAAGGACACAATATCACCTATGCAGTGTTCTGGCCAAGAATGCACGACCTGAATTTAATCATAAGGAAACATTAGATAAACCTAAAATGAAGACTGTCCTATAAACCAAAGGGGAGAGAGTTTGAATTCTTCAAAAATGTCAATGTCATAAAAGACAAAGAAAAGCTGTGGATAAAGAAGACCAAACACCAAAGACGGACAATAGCAAGTGTTCGGGAGGATGTGAAGAAATTGGAAACTTCATACATGGTTGGTGGACTGCAAAACAGTGCAGCTGCTTTGGAAAACAGTCTGGAAGTTCCTCAAATTTTAAACATTGAGTTACCATGTGACTCAGCAATTCCATTCCTACATAGATACCTAAGAGAAATGAGAAAATATATCCATATAAAAACTTGTACATGAATAGTCATAGCAGCATTATTCATGATAGCCAAAAAGATAATAGGCAAATGTCCCTGAAATGATGAATAGATAAACAAAATGTGATATATCCATATAATGGGCTACTTATTATTCAGCAATGGAAAAGAATAAAGTACTCATACACGGTGCAACATGGATGAATCTTGAAAACACCATGCTGAGTGAAAGAAGCCAGACACAAAGGACCACATACTGTATGATTCCATTTATATGAAATGTCCAGAACAGGAAAGTCTCTACGGGCAGAAAGCAGATTAGTGACTGCCTAGGTCTAGGGGAGAAGGAGGGCAGGTAATGCTAATGGGTGAAGGGTTTATTTGGGGTGAAAAATATGTCTAAACTTCGGTTGTGGTGATGGTTGCACAGTTCTGTGAGTATACTAGAATTATATCTCAATAAAAATGGTTTTAAAAGTCTAATGTTCTTTAAAATACCTGAGTAGCAACAATATTTAGCAGTATGATTTATCTCTATAAAGAGCAATTTTTTACAATAAAGAAATAAAACATGCACATACAAGGATGGTTCGGGAAGCATGGAGGACATTTGTGACCTGGGCAGGAGCAGCTTGAGTGATGAAGTAAAGACAGAAGGCAGACTGGACTGGGTCAGAGGAATGGAAGGTGAGGAAGCAGACAGAGTACGTTTGTATTGCAGACAACTCTTTCAAGGAGCTCCCATGTAAAGGGAAGTACGTAGAGAGATGGAGTGAGACATAGGGATGTGAGGGCTGGAGTAGGCTTTAATCATGTAGGAGAGCTAGAGTGTTGAATGCTGCTGGGCAGGATCCAGTGGAAAAAGCGCAGTTGGAGATGCAGGGGTTGAGAGAAGATAATCCATACAGCAAGGTCCAAGAAAAGTCATGGGACCCAGAATCCATGTGATAACCAGGGAAAAGAACAGGAGAAGTGCCCATATATACAGGTCTGGGATTTGGCTTCAGTAAGATGAGAAAATTCCTGACAGCTGACTTCTACCCGTGGAGAAGGAAAGGACTGAAGGTTTGAAGTTTCACATCCTAAGTTGGTCGCCTACTAGCTGTGTGATCTTGGCAAATGTAGTGAGCTTCTCCGAGCTGGTTTCCTCCTTTGTAAAGTGAGTTATACCTTGGAGTGTGCTTGTGAGGATAAAATGAGAAAACATAGGTAAAATGTAGAACAGGGTGACTATCACACAACAGGCTCTCAACAAATGTTAGTTTCTTTTTTAGTTCATTTCTATACCCTTGTTCACTCCGCTACCACCCCCAAGTACATGCAAAAATAAGAGCTTCTTAAAGGCAACAGCCTTATTTTATTAATCATGTTCCCATGACCTACAACGATACCTGGCACACAGTAGATGTTCAATAAATATGTTTCCTAAATTCCTCTTCTCTGAGTAGCTGTCAAGTGTCCAGCCCCATGCTAGGAATTTTCACCCATGTCACCTCATGTGCTCCTCACAGATACACTGGAAACGGGGTGGTATCATCTTGCCTTTACCAGCGAAGGACCTGAAGCTGAGAGAGGTTAAGTCATCCAGCTGCTAATGATAAAGGTGGAACTCCAAGGCAACTCTTCATTCCAACACCAGTGTCTTTCCACTATCTACCAGATACCTGGTTTTGTTTTTGTGTTCTGTTTTGTTTTTTCTCCTGTCTTAAGCTGGTTTATAGGTGAATCTCCAAGACATTGCCTGGAGGAACCTGTGTAAGCCTCACAAGGGCTAGAAGCTTTCTGCTCACCCATCCTAACTTCCCTCCCCATCAGAATTGCCCTCCCTTCTTCCTCCTGCCCCTCCCTGACCTGATGAAGGTGTCTAGTACCACAATTAGATGGTTTAAAGCCTTCATTTTAGTTATTTCCAGACCCAATATATAAAGAAGAGAATAAAGGGTAATCTTAAAGACTAGTAAATTATCAGTGAGCAAGTGAAATTCACTGTCTAGTTTTGGCATGATAGAAAGTTTGGGGACCTGAAATGCCCAAATTCACTGCTGTTGGAAAAGGATAGAGGGGAAAACTGTATCTTTTGCCTTATATGCTCTGTCTTTTAAAAAATTTCTTAAGGTTTTAATGAAAAATTTTGAACATACAATTACAGTGGCATAATTGTAAAATAACCTAGTAGAGAAACTAGTATAATGAACCCACGTACCCAACAATTAGCAAGATTTTGCTGCACTGGCTTCATCTCTCTCTTTTTTTAAAATGTAATTCCTGACTTCCTGTCATTTCACTCCCCACTTCAAGATGCATTTTTTTTGTGGCTGCGTTGGGTCTTCATTGCTGCACGCGGGCTTTCTCTAGTTGCAGCAAGTGGGGTCTACTCTTTGTTGCGGTGCAAGGGCTTCTCATCGTGGTGGCTTCTCTTTGTTGCAGAGCATGGGCTCTAAGCACACAGGCTTCAGTAGTTGTGACACGTGGGCTCAGTAGTTGTGGCTTGCAGGCTCAGTAGTTGTGGCGCACCGGCTTAGTTGCTCCACGGCATGTGGGATCTTCCCGGATCAGGGCTCGAACCTGTGTCCTCTGCACTGGCAGGTGGATTCTTAACCACTGTACCATCAAGGAAGTCCCAAGATGCATTTTTTTAAATGCATTTTTTTTTTAACTTAGCCACAGGATTATTTTTACACCTAACAAGCTTGACAACAATCTCCTGGTATCACCTAATACCAAGTCTGTATTCAAATTTCTCTGATTATTTAACTTTTTTTTCTTTTTCTTTTCCTCTCTCTTTTCTTTCTTTTTTTTAAAAAAATATTTGGTGTGTTTGGATCACAATGCCAGACCTACACATTGCATTTGGTTGTTCTGTCCCTTAAAACTTTTTAAGAGAGGGAGTTTCCCTTTCCTAAGCCCATTACTTGCTTTTGATGCCAATGCATTGGGGGAAACTAGATCCATTGCCCTAAGAGCATCCCCCATTCTAGATTAGTCTGTTTCCTTGTGATGAAATTTAACTTGCTCTCTCTCCCCCATAATTCCTGTAAACTAGAAGTTGGCATTAAACATTTGATGGACTTCAGGTTTTTTGGCACTGATTCTTTGAGGTGGTGCTGTGTGCTTCACATTGGACCACATCAGGAGGCAACAGCACTGACTGTCCTGCTCTTGGTGATGCTGAGGGTGGTCAGTGTGTTCAGGTGGTTGTCCTGTCCTTTTCTGGGGTAGAGCAACCATGAAGCAAGTTATCAGAAGTCAAACTGACAGTGATCTTTAATTCATTCAGTTGTCATTACCTGGATCCCTACCATGTGCGAGCCACTCCATTAAGGAGATACAGAAATAAATAAAAAATACTTTTCCTGCCCTTGAGAGAACTCACTGCGACGCAGGAAACACTGTGAACTGCCCTGGTCTTATCCCGTGAATTGCTTCCTCCTCTGTAGGTCTGCAGCTCTATAAACACTTATAAGACACAGCTCAGGGGCCAGGAAGTGCCAACATTTTCTCCTAAGACATCACCTTGCTTGAAGCCTGCAGCCTTCCAGGACTCCTGGTCATCATGAGCTTTCCTGTGGGAAACTAAGGGAATAAGGGAGTTTTCTCCAATAACCACAAGGTGCCCAGGTTGACTCTTCCTTCAGTCCTGAAAAGTTTGACTTCATAATTCAATGAGCAATTGGACTTTTTGCTTTTTGCTTCAAATTCTAAAAAGTAGAAACTCTCACCTCCAGTGAAGGGGTCTTAAGTGCAGCTGCTTTGAAACATTTATGTCTTAAGTACCAGGTGGCTACATGTGAATGGGGAGACTTAAGTCTGTCCTTGGCAAAATTAGAACTTTAGAATTGTGTCAACTCAGCTTTTATGTGTTGTCCAAATGCTTCACCCTTTGGTAGTTCTCACTCTGCTCAAAACCCTCCACAAGACTTCTCTGCTGCACTTCTAACTTGTGTTCAGCTCTTGCATGGGGGATAAACAGGGGATATAACTCACTACGCCTCAGAGAATGTCAAGTGTATTCTGAGGCTCTGTATCCTTTAAAAGAGGCTCTGCCAAGTCACCTGGTGCACGTGCCCCTCTTGGAGGTGAAGAGAGTGGAAGCAGCTGAGGACACTCCACTCCAGGCCACTTTTTCTCTGAGTATTTTTATTATGGATACATACATCTTTAAAAAGCGATGAAAGCACTCTTTATCGCAAAAACTCCCTCTGTTTGCATTTCTAGCAACATTTCCTAGCCCGCTCTGGAGCTGGAACAAATTCTTTCCTCCACCTGGCCCTCCTTTCCCATCTCTCCTCCTGAGTGCTGTGCCAGCCCTGGAGACTGAAACTACAAATGACACATCTACCCTGCCTGTTGACAGAGGAGGCTGTGGCCTCTCCTCTGCTGCCCCACCCAATGCCTCAGGGACCTCCTCCACGGAGAGTTAAACCCGTCCTCACCAGTCAGGTCCTTCCCTACAGGTTGGGTTGATCAGAACTCCCTTGACCAAGTTGCCTTGGAGACAGCCCTGGTGTCTGAAGAGAACAAAGGTGGGGAATTGCTGCCCTGCCCTGGAGCCCAAGCAGCCTCCAAAGGCCAGTGGCTCTGACACCAGTTGCATCATCCCCAGTCTCTTAGTATCATACAGTCTCTTTCCTCTGTTTTGTTGCTAACTTTACATAACTTTGGCTCATGTACCAAAAAACTCATTGGGAGGCCTCTGAACATTATGTTTGTGGACTTAGGAGAAAATTCTGAAGAATATCCTAAGTAAAGGGAATGAAGACCCCAGTTGCCAGGGGGTAGGGTTAAGGGGAGAGCAGGGTGGTTTTGCATATGCTTGTATATCTGAAGTGTATCATACACGAAAATGCCAAGTATACTTCCAGTGGTTTTGAAGCAATAGACAGTTGCAGTGGGGAAAATCTTCAGAGGCACAGAAGGTCTTCCCCACCAGCTGGTCTCTTTTTTATTATCTTTTATAAAAAGACATTCTGATTTATTTGCAGGTCCTTACATCTGGGTTATAAATTAATACTCCTTTTAAACAAATTTACAAGCTCTAAGAGTCAGACATTCTTCTTCCCCTGAATCATGAGTATCCTTTGCACTAGAAAGAGAGAGCAAAAGAGGGTGTAGACTATAAAATCTAAAGCATTATTGAAGACGTACGTGCTCAATCCTTTTCTAGCAAAGCAGGATGGTCTAGCTCTTTCTAGGGCACCTGGGTTCAGATCCTAAAACTTTTCTGTCTTCTGCAAGTGAGCCCTTGGAGACTCCATCTATTAATACATAAATTAGGAAAGAAGCAGTACTCATAAAGGTGTTGAGAGACTTAAAAAGAAAGGATGCATACAATATTGGCTTTTTGTGGTGCTCATTACTGGTTAGTCCTCTTTCTTATCACATTGAAAATCTGGAAGCTCTTTCAGAATTCATTAAGTCAGTACAGCAACTTTGGAACATGAGCTTTGAAGTTCAATTGCCTGAGCTTAAATCCTGCTTCCCTCTCTTATAAGCCCTATGACCTTGGACATGTTCATTAACTTTGCTATGCCCCAGTTCCCTTAACTGGAAAGCAGGGATAGTAGCAATACCTGTCTCAGAGGGTTGTTGTTGGGCTTAATTGAGATAACAGTCCCTGGCACACATAAAAGTGCTCAATTAGTGACTACATTCCAGAAGCTGAGAAGTGTGAGAGTTGGATCAAAATTACACTTTCTCCTTGACTTTGTCATTATGAAGAACTTTCTCAATTGAAAAAAAAAATGCTGTTTTTTCTAAGAGCAAAACTTGCCCATTAAGGAGCTACTTGAGTTGAAATGTGCTAGCAGGAGGCGTTACTTTTGATGGATTGTGGAAAGTTCTGTACAGCACACAACTTGTGAAATGAAATAGGTTATGTTTTTGTAAACTCCTCCCACTCTAAGAAGGTTTAGTGCCACTAGGGGTTCTCCAGGGACAATGTACACTTTTGTTGTGGTTTGACTTTTAAAAGTGTTTGATTGTTCAGTACACCTTGTTTGAAGAGCTGCTTTACTACAACTTAATGGCAAATTCCACTCTGGATTTCCTGCCAACAAATCTATAAAAGCTTTGTTTGAGACTGAAAGCATTCAGAACATTTTTTTTTTTTAAGCTGGGAGGTGCTGGGTGTACAAAAAAAAAGGAGGAGGAGGAGAAGAGAAGTCCTGTGGGTGTAGGATGAGTGTTTGTTCTAAGAACTGGCTCGCCGGCTCCAGAGCAATTAAGAAAGGCCAAGATTTAGAGTGGGGCAAAGCGAGCAAGCAGCTGTGTTATCGCCCGGCCCAGAAGAAACAGCCCGGCTCTGCTCTGCCCCTCTCATTCAACAGTTCTGTTCCTGTTCTGAACTGATGTGATGACAAAGCAGCTTTCAGGGCATTCTTCCCAGGATGTAACATTACATAACACCTACTCTGCTTGGCCTGCTGCGGGTGCCATGGTTTAATATCCAAGACTGGCATTCCAGTGTTAGGCTAAGGAAATAAACACGTAGTGGTTTTCGTGCCAGTGTTCACAGGTGGCACCTGGTTAAAGAGCATTTCAGACTTATGTTCCTAAGGCTGTATCCACGTAAGCCACCTTATATTCATGTTGGAATAATGAAGATTAAAAATAAAATTAAAGTGTCCATTAATGGAGAACTCTTTTTAATATGGATAAATATCATACATATAATGGTAAGTGAGAAGAGCAGTTGCAGAAGAGCATGTAGCTGTATGAAGCAATTTAAAATAAGGCTAAACTGCCCTCTGTATCCACAGGCTCTGCATCCTCAGGTTCAAGCAACTGTGAATAGAAAATATTCAGAAAAAAAATTCCAGAAAGTTCCAAAAAGCAAAACTTCAATTTGCCCACTCTCTGGCAACTATTTACATAGCATTTACTTTGCATTTACAACTATGTACGTTGTATTTACATTGTATTTACAACTATTTACATAGCATTTACTTTGTATTAGATATTATAAGTAATCTAGAGATGATTTAAAGTATATGGGAGGATGTGAGTAAATTATATGCACATATCACGCCATTTTATATAAATGACTTGAGCATCTATAGATTTTGGTATCCAGGAGGATCTTAGAATCAGTCCTCCATGGATACCTAGGGACGACTGTATTATGTACTGTATATATACAAGTACAAAAACATGCACAGAAACCCCGAATACCAACTTCAGGATCGTCAGCTCTGCAGAAGGATGAAGAGTTGAAGGAAGGGAGAGTGATGGGAGCAAGGCCCTACCTGTATTTGAAGGTTTTTTTCTCTTTAAATCCAAAATAAAGAGATCTGGGACTAATATGTCAAAATGTTAGCATTTATTAAACCTAGGTGACAGGTGTATGGATATTTGTCATATGATCTGTACTTTTCTGCTTTTTCAAATATTTCATCATTTAAAAATTTTTATTAGAAACTAAAAGCATATCTACATGATGGAATATCATGCAGCATTAGATAGAGTAAGGAAAGAATATAGGTTATCAGAGAAGTATGTACAAGAAATATTCTAGATCAAAAACACAGGCTGCTCACGTTGGCCCCGGCAGGAGTGAAAGCTAGATCTAGGTGGAATGGGGGTGGCCTGCTTAGGTGGAGGCCCCTCTTGACCACCTGCTTTCCCTCGTCTCCCCCCTAACCCCCGGGCCACGCGGGCTAGCCCGCTGAGCCGGGGGGCTGCCTCCACGTTCCTCACCTCCTCAGCCGACTTCTCCACAGGGGCAGGCTGCTTGCGACTGGGGGTGTGTAGCTGGCGTATGGGTACAAGGCCACTCGGGATGCTCTTGTGGAGTCCCCCACCATCCCTTCTTGATTTCCCACGTTTCCACTTGGGCATCCCTGAATAGTATACTCTTCCGCTCCAAACTCAGTCTCCTAAGTTCCAGCTTCTGCCATCCTGCCTCTAAGGTGCAGCTCCTAACCCCTTAGACTTTAAGCCTACTCACCAATGTACCAGACCACCCCACGGGTTCCCATAAAAGTAATTTCCAGCCAGAAGGAGGAGGGCATCATTACAAGAACAAGAACAAATACAAAAACATGACACAATAGGTTGCTGTAGAGCATGATACTATAATCTATTTTTGCATAATGAAATATACATATGTATACATACACACACAAACACACACACACACACACACACACACACACACACAGTAGTCTAAAGCTTTCCTCTGGGCTCTATACTCATAATCAATGCCTGAAATCTCCATTTGGATGTCACTCAATCAATCAAAAACCCTACTGGGTCAAAAACCAACCTCTTCATCTTTCCCTCCAGACATTCTCATCTTCTACTTTTCCCCATCTCACTACATGACACCATCATCCACTAGTTGCTCAGGTAAAAATCCCAGGAATCAATGAGGATTTCTCCCTTTCCCTCAAGGCCTGCTGGTCCTACCTGCCAGCTCTAATGGATCCCATCTTCCCACCTTCCCTGTCACCCCCACTACCCAGTCCATTATCAGTCACTGGATGCCTGCAAGTTTCCCGACCAGCTCTCCTGACAGCAACTGCTGATCCCTACAATCCGTTCTCCACATGGCCAGAGTGGTCCAGTAAAGACACAAATCATCCCTTAACTAAAACCCATCAATACTCCCACTGTTCTCAACTCCTTAATTATGGGTCTGGATCTGCCACCTTCCCCTGCCTCATTGGGCACCATGCCACCCTCCCTCCCCTGCACTCCAGCCACCCTGGAGGACTTTCATTTCCCGGGGATCATCACGCTCCCTCTGGGTCAGGGCACATGCTGCTCCTCTTGCTTCAGATGCTTGATACTTTCCTCCTTTGTAATGAGAAATAACCCATAAACTTAGTTAAAATATCCACATTGAGGGAAGATCAAATAAATGTATTTGTCTTATTTATTTCTTGAATAGTTTATTTATTTACTTAATTCAGCAAATACCTATTGAACACCAACCGTGTTCCCAGATCTGTACTGGATGTTATGGTTCCCTTGTTTGGCTTCCATATCCTAAGCCCAATTGCTTCAAGGTTTACACTAGGGGTTTCATTTTGATTACAGCCCCTTCGTACGCCCAGCTCTGCTATGAGATGGGTGAGACTCAATGGAAATGCAAACACACTTTCATTTCTCATAGGAGAGAAAAACTTTTACTATAATAAGCCATCTCCTTCAGGAGATGAGGCTAAACAATTGCCACTGCAATCATTTTCCTCTTATAGACAATTATAAGTCCAGAAACCAAGTAATTTTCACCATGTTCCCACTGACCACTTGTTCTGAGATTTCTGCACCCACCCTGTTGTCAACTGTTCCCCAATGCTAACTTTATGTGTCTGCAGGGTTTGCCAGGGACCTCACTGAGGAACTTCAGTGTTGGAGCTCAGGGTGAGCAGTTTCTGGATATACGGACAAGTGCCCAGTGCACTGTGCGCTCTGCCCATCAGAGCTTTCTCATCTCCTTGGGCATGTTTCAGATCTCATTTCAAAAGCCTCAGGGCAAAAGTCTGCAAGGAAAACATGTGTTTGTAAGACTGGAATTATCTAGGTTGACTATCGATATTAATTCAACTCAGTTTCTGTTTTTCCTTTTTATCTCCCTAAAAGACCTGAGTGTATAAAAAAATACTCAGTGAACACCTGACAAATTGTGAGATGAATGGAAGTAGTTAATTTAGCATAGTGTTTAAAGCAAGGGTTTCAGAGCCAGAGAAAGCTTGCTCAGTATGTTCTTTCCTTCATGCCCTGCCCTTTGCTTCCAGACAAACTCCTACTCATCCACCAACACCCACCTTAAATATCACTTCTGGAAAATTTTCCCCAATGCAATCAATATGAGTAGGTAGTCCTTTCTTCCTGGGTTCCCAGAGCATGTCTATTATGTTTAGTTTAGCACCTGTCATGTTGTCTTAAAATTGTTTGTTAACTTATATGTCTCTTCCATTGACTAGGTAATACAAGGCCAGAAACACACCTTACTCTGTTTAGCATGGGGTCTGTCATACATTATAGTGATCAAATATGAGCACTAAGTAATCAGTCTGACCTGGGTTCAAATCTTAACTTTACCTCTTACCAGTTATTTAACCATGTGAAGTTAATTAATCTCCATAAGCCTCAGTTTCTGCATCTAAAAGACATTTACCTTTAAGAGTTGTTGAGAAAATTAAATTAGGTATTGCATATAAATGTTTGACATGGTAAATGGTCCACACTGAAGGATTTTTTAACTCTCACTTTTATTATTAACTGCACAAATGTTTGTTAACCAAATTAATAAATGCATGACCTAAACCTCTGATCGCAACCCCTTCATGCCAACCAAAGAAGGCACTGTGAGTGAAATGTAGGAGGAAATGTCATTGACATAGTGTTCACTTTTCTCATAAAAATACAGATAAAAATATACAGGTGTTTTGAATGGTCACTTGTGAAGGACACCTGTTAGGAGAAAATAGCCTAATCGTTCTAAACTGTTTCCCGTGTTAACGGTAAAAATCAAATTCAATTTAAATACTGAAGGTCTTATAATGTGCATTTCAGCCTACCTGTCTGGGCAAGCGATGTTTTCTGGGAGCCTGCAAGAGACAGCTTAACCAGTGGTGGTCATGAGAAGAGATGCAGCTGATCACACATCACTTAAAAGCATTCAGGTCGATTTTTCTTCACTTTGTAATCTTCTACCTTTATCCTTCCCTGGCAACTTTTCTGCTTACTCCTGATTGAAATTTAAGAGATAGACACATTTTCATAAAATTTTACAGCCTGTTATTTTGCCTCAGGCTCTTCATCTTTTCTTAATTATGATAATAGTAGCACGAATTCCCAGAGTGCCTACTGTGTGCTAGCCAGACAGTGTGCTACGTGCCAGATATACTGTATATATCTCCTTTTCCCTGAGTTTATCACCATCTAACATACCAGATTACTTGCTTCTCTATTATTTCATTGTTTATCATCTATCTTTCCTCCCCTCCCATCCCTCACCTCTAGGAAAGTAAGAGCCCAAGGGCAGGGACCTTTGTTTTGTTTCCTGATATATCCCGAGAGATTAGAACAATTCCTGGCACATAGTAGATGCTCAATAAATATTTGTTGAATGACTGCATCTTCACACAACCCTGAAGTAGCTAGTATTATGCTTATTTTGAGGCTGGGGAAATTGAGGCCCAGAGATATAAAATAAAAAGCCCCCCCCCCCAAAAAAAAGCCCAGCATCACATAGATAGTAAGCAGCAGCTGTGGCCCTTGGACTCAGACTTGTCTGACTCTAAATTCTCTGCTTTCTCCAAGAGGGAATGCCTTGCTGTGATCAAGTCCTCTTCTGGAACGCGTGCATCCCCTTGTGCCTGGGTTGACTTGAGACGGGATTTGAGATCCAGGATGGCAATGCCAGGAGTGCACATGATTGTGTTGTCAGAACTAGACAAGGAGACGGGTCAGACTGCTGGCCACAAGGGGGTGGCTTGGAGACAAGGTTGGCTGACCATAACACCCTCTGGCTCTGTGCTCAGAGAGAACTTCCTGGTCTTCTCAAATCCTGTTTTTCCTGCATGCCAGAAGTTAATATAATCTCCCCTACCTCTTACAGACCTCCCAAACTTTCTGTGAAAATTCAAGGTGTCTGGGCAGAGATTCCAGTTCTTTGGAGAAAGGTGTTCTCTATGTGCCAGGTGTTATTATTATAATGATCATTTACTGCTATTCACACCCTTTTGATATTCGGAACCAGGCACCTTTGTTCCCGGACCTCTTCAGTCAACCCCAAACTATTTCATCCCCAGCTCCTTTCTCTATATACTGAACATTATGAAAATACTGGCTGAGTTCCATATTCCCATCCTGGATGTGGATTTTGGTGAGTGAGTCAAATTAAGAAATCATGACCTGTTGTGGGAGGTTTGGTACCCTCTCTTCATCATACATACTTCCTTGGCAAGATCTTCCAATTCCATAGCTTCAGCTGCTGTTTACTGATTGGCTTCCCAATCAGCATCACTTTGCTTTCCAAACTCCAAACTCATTTTTGCAACTGTCTTCTGCATACCTCCACCTGGATGTCTGGAAAGCATCTCATATCCAGCATGTGCAAAGCTCAGTTTCTCATCTTATCTCCAAGTCTAAACACCCCTCTCAGTTCTTTGTCTAAATGAATGGTCTCTGTCATCTTTTATTTCTCAATTCTCGTTTCTTCACCACCCACATCCAGGCATTAAGCTCTTTCTGTTTCAAATCAGAAAAAATGCTTCACATCTGTTTCCTACTCTTGGTGTCTACAAACACTGCCCTAGTTCTGACCCCAAGCAGCTGCTGACCTCCTCCCTGGCCTTTCTGGATACAGTTTCTTCCTTTTACACGTGGCCATAACAGCTGTCTTTGACATGACAAGCCTAATGATGTTACACACTCCAACTCTAGGCTCTTCAGAACTGGCCCTATCCATCATGCTAACACCATGGGCCCCATCATGTGCTAACTTCTTGTCCTCACCATTGTCTTCCATGACTACCCTATGTTTCAAACTCTTCATCCTCCCCTACATGCAGTGGTTTTCATTTCTTCAGGCCTTCCCACACTCTGTTCCCCTTGTCTGGAATGCCTTTCCTTTTCTTTGCCACCCATCACATTCACATACATCTTTTAGGTCCCATCTCTTCTGCTTTTCCAAATCCCTGGAGGTAGAGTAACATCCTTCTCTATGGTTCTGTAGCCATTTGTCAATGCCCTCTTGTATTAGCCAGGGTTCTCCAGAAAAACATAACCATTAGGATATAAATGTAGGAAGTGATTTATTAGGAACTGGAATAAGGAATTGCCTCACCCTATTATGGAGGCTGAGAAGTCCCCCAATCTGCTGTCTGCACACTGGAGACTCAGGAAAGCCAGTGGTGTGATTCAGTCTGGGTCTAAAAGCCTGAAAACCAGGAGCACTGAGGGTGGGACAAGATTGATGTCGTAGGTCAGCAAGAAGGGATGGATTCTTCTTTCCTCCAACTTTTCATTCTATTCAGGCCTTCAACAGGTTGGATGATGCACACTGGGGAGGGCGAACTGCTTTACTGAGTCCACCAATTCAAATGCTAATTTCATCCAGAAACACCTTCACAGACACACCCAGAAATAATCTTTAGCCAAATATCTGGGAACCTTGTGATCCAGTCAAGTTGACACAAAAAAATTAACCATTACATCTCTCAAAACAATTCTTACCAAAAGCATTCTATAATACATGTTTTGTGATGGGCACTTTTCTGACACTCATTTAATCCCTGCAACAACCCAAAGAGTAGTTATTATCTTTATCCTCATTTTATCCTCAAGAGGCTAAGACCAAAGTTAAGTCACTTGTCCCAGGTCACCCAGCTAGGAAGTGGAATTGCCCATTCAAATGGAGACAGTCTACACCAGAGTCCATGCATTTGAACACTACGCATTTTGTGTCTCACTGTGAGATTTATGTATCTGTCTAGACTGTACGTTTGTTGGTTTCCCCAACTCTAAAACCTGGAAAATTATTATTAATGCCTAGTTCTCAGGCTTTGGGGAAGCATGAACAGAGCTTAGAAATTAGATGTAGACGTAGATGGTAAAACACTAATAAGCAATTATGATTACACCCTCAACTGTTGCACCAGGCTCCTGAGAGTAATTCATCCTTCCAATCCGTCCTTTCTGCCACCACGTTAGTGTTCTAGAGCACAGGTGAAATAATATTATTTGGTGGCATTAGCTTATATGCTAAGGATACAACAGAGAGCAAGACAGATATGTCCCCTGTATATATGAGTATAGAGTCATGGGAAAGATAGATATTAAGTGTGTGGTTGCAAATATGATGAGTATTTTGATAGAGGGCATATATAACAATAACAAGTGCTGCAACTTTTTTTGGATGTTTTATTTATTTATTTTTATTGAAATATAGTTGATGCACAATATTATATTAGTTTCAAGTGTACTACTTAGTGATTCGACATTTATATACATTACAAATTGATAACCACAATAAGTCTAGTAAGTATGTGACACCATATGAAGTTATTACATTATTGACTCTATTCCCTATGCTGTAAATTACATCCCCATGACTTATTTAATTTATAACTGGAATTTTGTACCTCTTAATCCCCTTCACCTATTTTGCCCACCCTTCTACCCCCTCTCGACTTTGGTGATCCACTAGTTTATTCTTGGTATCTATGAGTCTATTTCTGTTTTGTTTTGTCTATTTGTTTTTTAGCTTCCACATATAAGTGAAATTATATGGTATATGTCTTTTTCTGTCTGACTTATTTCACTTAGCATAATACCTTCTAGGTCTGTCCATGTTGTTGCAAATGGCATGATTTCATTCTTTTTACGGCTGAGTAATATTCCATGTGTATACATATACCACATCTTCTTCATTCATTCTTCCATCAATGGACATTTGTTTCCATATCTTGACTATGGTAAATAATGCTTCAATAAACAAAGGGGTGCATATATCTTTTCAAATTAGTGTTTTTGTTTTCTTCAGAACAATACCCAGAAGTGGAATTGCTGGATTGAATGGCAGTTCTATTTTTAATTTTTTGAGGAACATCCATAGTGTTTTCCATAGTGTTGCACAAATTTTCAATCCTACCAACAGTGCATGAGTGTTCCTTTTTCTCCACATCCTTGCCAACACTTGTTATTTGTTGTCTTTTTTTTCTTTTTCTTTTCTCTTTTTTTTGTTTTGGTGGGGGTGGGGGGGCCATGCTGCACAGCTAGCGGGATCTTAGCTCCCCAACACCAGGTACTGAACCCGGGACCATGGCAGTGAAAGCACCAAGTCCTAACCACTGAACTGCCAGGGAATTCCCTTGCTGTCTTTTTGATGACAGCCATTCTGACAGGTGTGAGGTGATATCTCATTGGGGTTTTGATTAGCATAATCCTGATGATTAGTGATGTTGAGCATCCTTTCATGTGTCTGTTGGCCATCTGTATGTCTTCCTTAGAAAAATGTCTATTCAAGTCCTCTGCCCATTTTTCTTTTCTTTTCTTGTTTTTAACATCTTTATTGGAGTATAATTGCTTTACAATATTGTGTTAGTTTCTGCTGTATAACAAAGTGAATCAGCTGTATGTATACATATATCCCCATATCCCCTCTGTCTTGTGTCTCCCTCCCACCCTCCCTATTCCACCCCTCTAGGTGGTCACAAAGCACCGACTCTACCCATTTTTCAATCGAGTTGTTTGGGTTTTTTGGTACTAAGTTGTGTGAGTTCTTTATATATTTTGGATATTAACCTTTTATCATATATATTATTTGCAAGTATCTTCTCCCATTCAGTAGGTTGCCTTTTTGTTTTGTTGATAGTTTCCTTCTCTGTGTAAAAGCCCTTTAGTTTGATGTAGTCTCATTTGTTTATGTTTGCTTGTTTCCCTTGCCTGAGGAGACAGATCCAAAAAAATATTGCTAAGACCAATGTCAAAGAGCATACTGCCTATGTTTTCTTCTAGGAGTTTTATGGTTTCCTGTCTTACATTTAAGTCTTTAATCCATTTTGAGTTATCTCTGTATATGATGTAAGAAAGTGTCCCAGTTTCATTCTTCTGCAAATGTTTGTCTAGTTTTCCCAACACCACTTATCAAAGAGACTGTCTTTTCCCACACTGTAGATTCTTGGTTCCTTTCTCTTGAGTTAATTGACCATAGATGTGTGGGCTTATTTCTGGGTTCTCTATTCTGTTCCATTGATCCATGTGCCTATTTTTGTACCAGAACCATACTGTTTTGAATGTTATACCTTTGTAGTATAGTTTAAAATCAAAGAGCATAATACCTCCAGCTTTGTTTCTCTTTCTTAAGATTATTTTAGCTGATGAGGATCTACTTTGTGTCAGGTACTGTTCCAGGCCATGAGAAATCACTATTTTCATGAAGCTTATGTTCTAATAGGAGACACAGACAAACAAAAATGTTAGGTAGGGACTCCCCGGGTGGTCCAGTGGTTAAGACTCCATGCTTCCACTGCAGGAGGTGTAGGTTCGATCTCTGGTCGGGGAACTAAGATCCTGCATGCCATGTGGTATGGCCAAAAAAGAAAAAAAAACGGTAGGTAGTGGTAAGTGCTATGAAGAAAAAGCAATCCAGATAAGGGGGGGATAAAGCAGTCTGGGGGTTGTATTGGTTAGGATTAAGTCCAAGTGCACTGAATAGGCAAAATAAATAAGGATGGTTTAATATAAGGTTTTTTGTCTCTCTGCAATGATGAAATCCAGAGGTATGCAGTCCAGGGCCTTTAGAATAGTTTCACGGTCATCAGCCTTCTGCTTTCCTCTCTACCATTTTCAATGTGTCTTACCTGTTAGGATTGCCTCATGGTTCATTGTGGCTGCAAGAGCTTCAGCCATCATATCCAAAGTCCAGCAATGAAGAGGGAAAAAGGAAGTGAGGACAAACAAGGGGCACCTCTCAGTTAAGTCAGCCCTCTTGAAGGGAATATGCCAGAAACTCACCCAACTTCTTCCTTCCTATTTTAATAGTCACCTCTAAATGTAAGGGATATTAGGAATTGCAAGTCATCAGCTGTGTGCAATGCTATCCAGAATATAATCAGGGTTTATTCATAAGAAAGAAGGAAAAAGTGGTATTGGATAGATAACTCCACCAGGAGTTAAAAAGGCTTTCCAGAAGAATGGAGGCTTGGGCTGACAGCTGAAAGATGAGTAGGAGGGGCCAGGCCAAGAGGAAAAGAGCACTGCTACAGATAGAAGAATAGCAGCTCTGATGCTCCCGTAGGGCTGGAACCAAGTTGATCTTTGTTCTGTGCTTAGAACCTTAAGGAACCTTGAGCACCTTGTTCTGTGCTCACCTTAAGAAACAGTTACTGACTAAATACCGGCCTCTGATCGGCTATTTATGCTACCCAATGTGTAGTCTCTACCCCAGGAGGAATACCCCCTCTCCCAAAGAAACTCTCTCTGTTATTTCCATTCTACTTACAGCAAATGACTCTTGGTAAAAAATCATCTTGTATCCAGATGCAGACAGGACAGTGCTCACAGATGCCAAGAAATCAAGATATAAAACATGTGTCGCAGTAAAATCTGACCATAAATTCCAAATGAATCAGGAACACTGCTTAACAGGCCAATGCATCTCACATATTAAGTATCCTTTGTTGTTTATAGCTACAGAAGCTGCTGAGGTTGGGAGTAAGGTAAGGAAATGAGAAGAAACCTGCCCAGCCTTTCCTGTTGATGAAATTCCAGGGGAGTCTGGTTCTCAGGTTTGGTGATTAGTGAGCCAAGTCTGGGAGATCTGACACTGAGCCAGTCTCTACTCTGCTGGCAGACCTGGAAAGCTTGGATGGGGTGGCTCAGAGGAGGGACCAAGAGACTGTGTGCCTTGCTTAGAGCCTCGCACATGGTAGATGTTCAATAAATATTGGCTACCTGAATGGCTGAGGCATTTGAGAAAGAGTTTGTAGAAGTATGACATTTGAACTAAGTTATAGGGGTTCCTGCAAGGGTGGGAGGAGGGACAGACATTTGAGGTGGGAAAGACAGTGTGTGCAAAGGGAGAGAGGCGTGAACAGGTTAACCTCACGTGGTACAGTGAGGCTAGGGGAGGGTGGAAGTGGGAGATGAGGCTATTAAGATGTATTATGCAGGACAGTGCTAAGATAGACTTTTATAGACTTTCTCCAGTGGGTAATAGGGAAGTTTTGATGAATGCTGAGCACGTGAGGGACATAATCAGAGTCATGGGCTCATTCACCCCTCTCTGCCACAGTCACTATTCCAATGCGAACTTTCCATATAGTCACAATATTGCTTCCATTCATTTACCTCTCTCTGTTCCTTCACATCCAGACCTCTTCCTCTCTTCATCACAATTCTTGATATCATCATAGGGGCCTTCATCATCCACGTGGATGTATCTCCCAACACCTGTGGCTTCCAGCTTTGATGACCTTCAACTTCAGCCATTCTCTTTAGCCAACCACTTCCAGAGCCATACCATAGACCGTCCCCATGTTGAGAATCTCAAAGCCCAGTTGTTCCCTTCCTCTGTCATCCATGGAGCAGGCAGAAGAATCCAATCACGTCATTCCCCTGCCTGAAGCTCTTCAGTACATATACAAATCCAAACTCCTTCCTGTGGGCTTCCGGACCCTACAAGTTCTGGCCCCTGCCTACTTCTCCAGTCTCATCTTGGACCACTCTCCCCCTCACCTTGCATTCTTCCTTGGCCCTTCATCCTTTTACAACTACAGCTGTATCTCCACCCTCATCACACTAGACTTCTCAAACGAATTCTCATTACTTGCTGTCCCTACCTTTCCACTTCCCATTCACTCCTCAAGACACTAAATGTGGCTTCAGCTCCCCCCAATCTTCTGACACTCCTCTCTCCAAGGCTATGGTTATAAATTGCCAAATAAAGTGGGTGCAGGTAGCCACCCTTGTCTTGAAACTCACTCCCCCTAAACATGATTTCCACGATGTTACTTTTTCCTTCTCCTACTTCTCTGTTTTTTCTTAGTCTTTGTGAATTCCTCTTCCTCCATCTACTATCTAAATCTCTGTCTTATCCAGAGCTCTATCTTCAGTACCTTATATTCCACTCTACACTCTTTGTTGAGCATCTGAATCCCTGTCCATGGCTTCCCTGTCCCCTCATCCAGGCACCCAGGCATCTGGGTGCCTGGCACCCACAGACACCTCAACACAATATATTCCAAACTGAGTTCACCATCTCCCACTCCCACCTCTTGCCAAGGCCCAGTCCACACCATTTAAGAAAAGCACCCACCCATATCTTCCCATCTGCCCAAACTTGAAAGCTGGAAATCATTCCAGGTTGTTCCTTCTCCCTCATCCTCCACCAATGATTAATCACCACATGTGAGTGAGGCTAGCTTCTAAATGTCTCAGATCCCTGCTTAACCCCATCTCCTACTTCAGGCCCTCCGCATGTCTCTTCCAAACTTTTGGACCACCTGATTACCATGTTCCCTATCTTTGTTTTTTTATCTCTTGTCCTCATTAGATCATGTCTTATTCAATTTCTTATCCTCTGGGTCTGCTAATAGTGGCTGGCACATAGTGTGTACTTGTAGTAGCGTTTGTGACTATATGAATGGACACATGAATATGTGCATAAAAGAAGGAACAAATTGGGCAAGGCACCTGGCATTGCCTAGTTCAAAATAATATGCCTACAAAATCAAAATTCACAAATCACTTGCACAATAACTTTGTGAGGTGCTTATTATTATTCCTAACCTCTCTAGTTCAATAATTTAACCTAAACGATAGAATTAATGTCATAGAATTTGTAAGTGGAAAAGCCTGGATTTTAACCTATGGCTCCAAATCTTAAACTTGTCACCAAGTCTTAGGGCTTTCCTCAGCAGCCGCATTATTTTTAGGTCCTACCAACAATCTGGGATTAGCCAAATTATCTATTCTACTTTGCAGCATTGTTTTTTTTTTTTTTTTTTTTGCGGTACGCGGGCCCCTCACTGCCGTGGCCTCTCCCGTCGCGGAGCACAGGCTCCGGACGCGCAGGCTCAGCGGCCATGGCTCACGGCCCCAGCCCCTCCGCGGCACATGGGATCCTCCCAGACCGGGGCACGAACCCGCGTCCCCTGCATCAGCAGGCGGACTCTCAACCACTGCGCCACCAGGGAAGCCCTGCAGCATTGTTTTTAAAACAACACATTTTTACCCACAGAAAATGAAATGTATTCATTTCCTTAAAGTACAAAGGTTTGTCTTCATTGTTGCTGCTCCAAAGAATGTGTGATCATGTGCAGCCTGAGGCAGACACTTCAGTCCTGGTGTGTATGTTCAAAAAATAGCCCTAGGTACCAATGGCTCAGACTTGTATGCTGCTCTGTGGCTTGAAACCCCCTCTTCCTTGGTGATTTTGGCAGCCAGTCCCCTCCTAGAAAGGCTGACATAGATAAAACATCACCCACATAGAGTTTGGTTTCCTGCACCATCCTCCCTCAAACCTCCTCCACCTCTCGTATTCCCTACCTCTGTGAATAGCCACCCATTTCCCAGACCAGAAACTTGGTCATCATCCCTGAGTCCTCCACCTGCACATCCAACCAGTCTCCTCTACCTCCCAGCCAGTCTGTTCTACCTCCTCAGTGTTCCATGAGTCTGTTATCTCTTCATTCCAATGACTACTACCTTCATTCAGGTCTCCACCTGAATCTTAGCTGCATTAGGAATCAACCTCCCAACACATCTCTCCACTTTTTGGCTTTGCACACACAAGCCAACATCCACACTCTAGTCCAGTTCATGATGCAAGCAGACAAATCTGCTCAGGTCAGGTTTCTGCCTTTGAACCTCTAACGTCTTCTCTTTTGTCTCAAGATTAAGTCTAAAGTCGTCATCATGGCACACAAGACCCGTCATGGTCAAGCCCCTACCCACCTTGCCAGCCTACTCTCACCCCACTTTCCACCTCTCAACTCTGGGTTTGTACTATCTTCTCCTGCACTTTGCATTTACTGGTCCCTCCCTCCCCCACTTCAACTTGGTCAACTCCAACCAGTCCTTCAAATCTTGACTTGGGCATCATCTACTCCCAGTGTCTCTGGCTTCCACAATCTGGGTTAGATGCCTCCTTCATTTTCCCATGGGAGCCAGAGCACTACCCACACCGTATTGTGATTGTCTACTTGTTTGTCTATCCTTTACCCCACACCCCTTACTCAGTGAGCTCTGTGAGGGCCAGGAGTGTTCATCTCTTTGCCTCTAGTTCCTGAGCCAGTGGAGGCTCATGAGTTCGTTGAGTCAATGAATCCTTGGCCTCACCTCTCCCAACTCCCCTTTCGCTGCCACCATAGTGGTGGAGACACCAGTAAAACAGTCAGCATATGTCAGTGTTATAAGAACCTTAATGGAGTTATGTATAACGTGCCCTGGGAGCAAGGAGAAGGGAGCCACGGCAGCTTCAGATGTCTCAACCAACTGTATGGCAGAAATATGCCTGGGATGTTAACTTTTTGAAAAACAGCAAATGGAAAGAGCACCTCAATTTACAACCCTGAAGATCAGCTTAAGAATAATTCATAACTCTAGGTCAGTGGTTCCCGTTCTCTTTCCATATGAGGACCCCTTCTAATATCAAAAATTTTAGATATCTCTGTGTAATAGTAGCTGACGCTGAAAATCCTAAAACTCCTCTAACTTCAGTAAGGATTTTATGAATCTGATTGGATTCATCACAATGCCATCTACAAAGATTCACAAATTAGTAGTACATGAATGTGAAAGACAGTTATTATGCCCACAGACTGCCTGCTGTGGGTATGGGTTTGTGGACCCCCTGGTAAACACGCCACAGGGCCCCTGGCAGCCAGCGGTTTAGACTCACTGATGGTACCATAGCCCTTTATGCCTCTCAGCTACCCTTTCCCCCTGGATCTAGGCCAACTCAGGAAACTCACTGATGTAGAAGACAGACATGGTTGGAAAATGAGTAACTGGTAATACCTTCATAACTAAGTAATTCTATTCAGGCATTAAGAGATTAGTTCAAAACTTTAAGAATCTGTATTTTAACACAGAATGAGCAGATCAAATACTTTCCTTTAAGCAACCGATCAAACGACCACCTTACTGTAAAGTCTACTTTGCTGCCATGTGATGAGATGAGAAGACCATCTGTCCCAGAGACCATGGATCACTTTGTTATCCCTCATGGCATGCAGGTTGGTTGGTTCAGGGTCATGCTGAACCTACTCCAGTGATTCAAGAGCAACCTTCACGCTCATGGTTTTAGGTTCTATTTTCAGCAGCTGTGTTCAAACAGGATATAAAGAAACAATCTCCCATGGTACTTTGCTCATACTTTAATTATGACACTTTACTCTTTTTTTTTTTTGGTAGTTACATAAGTTATATGTACTTATTTAAAAAGTCAAATGAGGGACTTCCCTGGTGGCGCAATGGTTAAAAACCCGCCTGCCAAAGCAGGGAACACAGGTTCGAGCCCTGGTCCGGGAAGATCCCACATGCTGCGGAGGAACTACCACAGTACACAGCTACCTAGCCTGCGCTCTAGAGCCTGCGAGCCACAACTACTGAAGCTCGCGCGCCTAGAGCCCGTGCTCCGCAACAAGAGAAGCCACCGCAATGAGAAGCCCATGCACCGCAATGAAGAGTAGCCCCCGCTCACTGCAACTAGAGAAAGCTCGCGTGCAGCAATGAAGACCCAACACAGCCAAAAATAATAAATTAAATTAAATTTTTAAAAAAAGTCAAATGATACCAAGTTTATAAAATAAAAAATAGCAGTTTCTATATCACTCCCTGATCCCATTTCCCAAAGATAACCATAGATAATAGTATAACAAAGTCTTTTGTTCTGTTTTGTTTATTAAAAAGAAAAAAAAACATATTGTTCTACAACCTGATTTTTCCTTCTCTCTTCCAATTTTTTTTTACTTTCTATTATTAAAATCTTCAAACCAATACAAAAACACAGAGAACAGTATAAGGTATCCCCATGTACCTATCACCCAGCTTCAACAAATATCAACAATTGGCCAATTTTGTTCTATTTATCTCTCCTGCACGTCCAATTATTTTCCCTGAAACATTCCAGCAAATCTTAGACATTACAGTATTTCACCATAGTATTTTATTTTGTATTTCTAACAGGCAAAATCTTTTAAAAACAATCATTTTGTCATTATCATATCTAAAAATAACCATCTTTTAATAAATAGTCTGTTTCTATTTTTCCTGATTGTCCCTAAAATTTGTTTTTTAACTTTTGGTTTGTTCGAATTACTATCCAAATAAAGTCCATAACTTGTTGATACATCTCTTTTAATCCATAATAGTTATAATAGTTCTATCTCCACTCCCTCTGTTAGGCTATTTATACATGGGTTTTTGTCCTATAGAATTGCCCAGTCTGGATTTGGCTATTACATACTCAGAATATCATTCCACATGCTCTTCTCCTCTCCCTGTTTCCTATAACCTCCTCAGTAGACCTAGACTCTTGATTAGATTCAGACTCTTATTTGGGGTGGAATATTTGGTAGATGGAGCTGACAGCTTTCCATTTTATCATACCAGGAGGTACATCGTGACTGGATGTTCCATGGCTGTTAGTGTTGTCAGCTGATCTGTCCACTATAAAGTTTCTGATTAACTTGACACCTGCTCATTTTAATATCATCAATATCACCATCTAGATGCATTAACTCATTAGGGGTTGCATAAGGGTAATTTTCTAATTCTATCATTTCTTCTGCATTTGCTAGCTGAAATTTTTTTGTAAAGAAAACTTTCCCTCATTAACTGTTTGATGACTTAGAAACTCAGTGTGTACAAGAAAGACAGAATAAATGTTCTCTTTATTACTAATTTCCAGAATAACAACTTGGTATCCTAGCCAGCTCATATTAATCAAAGGTGATTAATAGGTTAATTTTTTTGTAATATCATTGTGAACCCCTAGATTTTTATGCTTTTGGCGTGTTTCAGTCCATTGCAGTTGTTATTCTCATTGAAATTCATATTTTCCTGTCTTTAACCATTGAAGCCCCTTCAGGTTGCCCCTGAGTTTATATAAAATCACAAAATCTTTTACAGTTTCCTTGTTTTCTAGAACATAGGATGTAGCAAGCCTATCTTATCTATTTCTTGTCATGGATTTGGAATCAGCCATTACTTCAAGGAGCCTTTGTCTTTTTAATAGAAAATGGTATTTAGATATCATGGTATAGGTGCTAGTGGGCAGTAACTGATTCCAGACCTTTTCTGTGGACAAAGCTAAGAAATGTATAATTTTTAGAGCTATAAAAAAAGTAATGACTTTATACTATTTCTACTTCCTTGCTTTTTTTATTTGACAATATAATATAGATTTTTTTTTTCATGTCAGCAATGCAGATCTAATTATTTTAGTAGCTGTGTAATGTAATTATATGGCTATAACATAGTTTATATAACCAATTTTCTCTTTAGAAAAAATATTAATCCAAAGGGCTTAATAAATGTAAAATCCCAATACCACTGTCTTAGAGAGCATTTTGCATGCTTAACCCCTAGGCCTGGTATACAGCAGGAACTCAATTTTTGTGTGTTGACTTGGACCGAGCAAGCCAAGGCCCACAGAAGAAAATGTAAAAAAGAAAAAGTCTAGGCTAAGGCCTCTATAAAAACTCCAAAGGACCTTTGGGAAAGCTCTGTGCCTCTGGTCCAAACAGGATGACAGACCCATGAAGTAGGCCTAAACCTAACCCACAGATTAAAGCCAAGTTCAGTGGAGCCTAGCCTGGATCAACTACCCCCCAGGTGAATGAGAATGAATGATTATTATTTTAAGCCACACTGAATTTGGTAGTGATTTGTTATACTTTATTATTATCATATTCTTGGACAGAATGACTTGACATGATAAAGATATCAATTCTGCTCAAGATAATGTATATATTTAATATGATCTCAATAAAACATACTGAGAAAGGTTATTATTAGCTACATAAGATTTTCTATAACTAAAATTGTAGATGATACCAAAATGAAAAGGGAGAAAGACAAGAGAAGTGGGAGTAGTGTTTTAAGATTCTTATCTTGCTTGGGAGCAAACACAGCATTTATAAGTTTATATCGTGGTCAGAAAAAATAAGCAAAGAATGGCTCTTAGTAAGTTTGGAAAAATAGAAGAGCAAAATTAAATGTATAACTTTGAAATCAGTCAAAGAAAATTCTATCCATTCAATGAAAAAAGAAAAGAGAAAATGAAAACACTTGTAAGTGGCTTAAGTGGGAATGGCAGAGAAAGGACATCCAAAAAGCTACTTGTCAATAAAAGTAACAAGAATACTTGCAAAAAGTTGTAGGAGCTTCCCTGGTGGCGCAGTGGTTGAGAGTCCGCCTGCCGATGCAGGGGACGCGGGTTTGTGCCCCGGTCCGGGAGGATCCCACATGCCATGGAGCAGCTGGGCCCGTGAGCCATGGCTGCTGAGCCTGCGCGTCCGGAGCCTGTGCTTCACAACGGGAGAGGCCACAACAGTGAGGGCCCGCGTACCACAAAAAAAAAAAAAAAAGTTGTCAAAGAGCTAAATGTAAGAACTAAAACTATAAAACTCTTAGAAGAAAACAGAGAAAACGCTTCAGGACGTTAGATTTGTAAGGATTTCTTAGATATAACACCAAAAGCAAAGACCACAAAAGAAAAAATAGATAAGTTGGACTTCATAAAAATTTCTTATGCATCAAAGACACCATCAACAAAGGCAATAAATGGAATGGGAGAAAATATTTATAAATCATACATCTGATAAGGGATTGATATTCAGAATATATGAAGAACTCCTACAGCTCAACAAGAACAACAAAAAGAATCTAACTCAAAGTGGACAAAGGACTTGAAAAGACATTTGTCCAAAGAAGATAACAGAAGTTACCAGGGGCTGAGGAGAGGAGATAATAGAAAGTTATTATTTAATGGATACAAGGTTTCTGTTTGGGATGACAGACAAGTTCTGGAAATGGATAGCGGTGATGGTGGCACAACATTGTAAATGTACTTAATGCCACTGAATTGTACACTTAAAAAGACTTACAATGGTAAATTTTATGTTATCCATAATTTCGCACAATAAAAAATTAAAAGGAAACAAGGACAATGTATTTCCTAGCTCTTTCCATGAAAACTTTCTAAAAGTAATCACCAACCCAGTAGCAGTTAGTGTTCCTAGTATCCAGACTGTGGTTTCTAATATGGTACTGGCACAAAACCAGAAATATAGATCAATGGAACAGGATAGAAAGCCCAGAAATAAACCCACACAACCATGGTCAAAATTAATCTATAACAAAGGAGGCAAAACTATACAATGGAGGACAGTCCCTTCAATAAATCGTGCTGGGAAAAATGGACAGCTACATGTAAAAAAATGAAATCAGAACATTCTTTAACATCATACACAAAAATAAACTCAAAATGGATTAAAGATCTAAATGTAAGACCGGATACTATGAAACTCCTAGAGGAAAGCATATGCAGAACACTCTTTGACCTAAGTTGCAGCAATATATTTTCAGAGCTGTCTCCTAGAGTAATGGAAATAAGAACAAAAATAAACAAATGGGACCTAACTAATTAAACTCAAAAGCTTTTGCACAGCAAAGGAAACCATAAACAAAACGAAAAGACAACCCACAGAATGGGAAAAAATATTTGCAAACGATGCAACCGACAAGGGATTAGTCTCCAAAATTTAAAAACAACCCATGTGGCTCAATATCAAAAAAACCAAACAACCCAACCAGAAAAATGGGCAGAAGATCTAAAAATAAACATTTCTCCAAAGAAGACATACAGATGGCACAGAGGCACATGAACCGATGTTCAACATCACTAATTATTAGAGAAACGCAAATCAAAACTACAATGAGATATCACCTCACACCAATAAGAATAACCATAATCAAAAAATCTATAAACAGTAAATGTTGGAGAGGGTGTGGAGAAAAGGGAACTCTCCTACACTGTTGGTAGGAATGTAAATTGGTGCAGCCACTATGGAGAACAGTATGGAGGTTCCTTAAGAAACTAAAAATAGAGCTACCATATGATCCAGTAATCCTACTCCTGGGCATATATCTGGAAAAAACCATGGTTCAAAAGGATACATGCACCCCAATGTTCATTGCAGCTCTGTTTACAATAGCCAAGACATGGAAGCAACCTAAATGTCCATCGACAGATGAATGGACAAAGAAGATGTGGTACATATACACAATAGAGTACTATATTACTCAGCCATTAAAAAGAATGAAATAATGCCATTTGCAGCAACATGGATGGACCGGGAGATTATCATAATAAGTGAAGTAAGTCAGACAGAGAAAGAGAAATATCATATGATATTATGACTCTTAAAAAATGATACAAATGAACTTATTTACAAAATAGAGACAGACTCAACAGACTTCGAGAATGAACTTATCTTACCAAGCGGGATGGGTGGGGGGGCACGGATAGACTGGGAGTTTGGGATTGATGTGTACACACTGCTATATTTAAAATAGATAACCAACAAGGACCTACTGTATAGCAGAGTGAACTCTGCTTAATACTCTGTAATAATTTAAATGGTAAAAGAATTTGAAAAAGAATAGATACATGTATATGTATAAATAAATCACTTTGCTGTACACCTGAAACTAACACAACATTGTTAATCAACTATGCTCCAATACAAAATTTTTTAAAAAATTTTAATTAAAAAAAATATTTCCCATTAAAAGGAATCAGTGATGGCTGACTTCAGGTCTGGGTCAGAAAATGTACAGTATGAGCCTGGAACACCCTGACACACCAGAGAGCAAAGCTATCAAAGACTGTGAAAAATGTGTGAAAAGGATTCAGGAACTAACCTGAAGAAGCTCCCACTCAGCCAAAGATAGGACCAAAACTATAATGGATTGAAACACATTAAATATTTTAAGTTCAAAATTCCATAATGATTCCCAAAAAGATGAACAAAGAAGAAAAAACTCATTAGTCAACTTTGGAGAATGCTAGGGAACAACCACATTATTCTGAACACTAGTAAATAAAAAGAAAATGTAGGAATGTTGCTTTTATCCTATATTTCAGGATAATCAGGATTTAAACTGTTCATCAGGGTGACATTTGATATAAGGAAGAATCTTTCTATAGAAGTATTCCAGTTAATGAATGACAAAGGAATGGAGGAGGGAGAGGAGAAAAGAAGGGAGAGAAGGCGGACCTCCCTGGTGGCGCAGTGGTTAAGAATCCACCTGCCAATGCAGGGAACACGAGTTCGAGTCCTGGTCCGGGAAGATCCCACATGCCGCAGAGCACATAAGCCCGTGCGCCACAAATACTGAGCCTGTGCTCTGGAGCCCGTGTGCCACAACTACTGAAGGGAAGTGGATGTGGGGTTGGGCGGGGGGGAACATGAAGTAAAATAAAATATGACAGAAGAGAGACCTTGCACAAACTGAGGATGGCAATGTGACCTTAATGAAGAAACAGGATCCGGTCAATTCTGTGGCTTTTAAGGTGGGAAAGGATGACATCGAAGAGGGGTCTTAAGCTGGATAACCAACAACCTTATAAATCCTGCTAAGCAATGTGGATTTTATCCTGAAAGCTATAGAGAATCCTGGAGATATCTGAAGCAGGAAAAACTTGCATGGGACTGGGTGAGAGGGGCAAAGGCTGGGAGAGTGGTCCTTCAAAGCAATCCATGCTAGGTCTCCACATGTGTAATGGGGTCAGTGTGGACACAGAAATGCCCTAAATCAGGTGTGCATGCCCAACTCCATGGCACAGGGATCTCTGGAAGACCCAACACTGCCTCCCTTTAACCTTCTCTGATCCTCATGTACCAGAGGCTCAACCAGGACACACAAGGCCTGGTTATAAGTGCTGGGGACAGCTCCAGCACAGTCATGGTTGGTACCACCTTCCAGATGCGACTGTGAATAGGGCACAGCTGTCTGTTCTGATGAACAAGGATTCCAGGTTGTTGACTATACACCTGTGTCCTTGGGGCATTCAGTCAAAACCTCCATGCTGATACAGAGGGTATTAATTTTTTGTGAGAATTTTTTTTCATTGGCAAAGTCTTCACCTCTCTCAGACAGATGCCCAGATATTTATATAGGAATTTCTCCTCCTTTGCTTTTTCCTAAATCCTCACCTGGTAGATATATTTACCAGCCCTATGGTTCTGAAAAGTCATTCCACCTCCCTGGTGGAAATACTTGGACAATACTTGATAGTCTCTGAGCACCACCCTCTCCAATGCCAACACTCTGAGGCCTGTAAGCACTCTTTTTCTGAGTGTGCAGAGCACTTCTTGGGTACAATGTGCCTAGTGTGATGTAGCAAAATGCGTACAGGTTTTAGTCAGGCTTAGGTTAGTATCTTGCATCTTATCAAACGGGTGGCCTTATCTTCTCTATCTATAAAAACTGGAGGTTAAAAAGGTCTATCTCACAAGATGAATGTAGGGAAAATGCATGTGAAAATACTTAGCCCGAGGAGCGGGCATTTGGAAAGTACTCAAGAAAAGATAGTTCCTCCTCACCCTCCTTCATTTCTGTTTAGGAGAACATGTTTCACAAACACCTTCACACTGAAAATCTCACAAATTGTCATGATCAAATTTTCCCTTTTCAAGAATTTAAGGGTGAACTCAGGTATAGTAACATATGTAGAAAGAAATGCCTAGAATAATCTAAACTGTTAATTAGAGGCTGTTAATAAAGTGGGCTTACGTACCTACTTTATTTTGATTTAATTTTTGATAGGGGTGGGTAGGGAGAAGCACAAAATCAAATATGTTTTATGATATCGCCTTCTAAGGATACCTTTTCTACTAGACTCAGATGAAAAAAGATAATGAATATTTTCTTTTTATAAATCTGATTCTATTCGTTAATCCCCTTAATCTCACTCATGTAGAGTTTTTGGCCCTTCTGCTCAGATGGATCATTGTTCAGCTCTGATATTAGACAAGATTGCTATTAATAAGAAGAGTTCGGGGAAGATAAAGAAGTGGGAGGAAGAGAAAGCACCATGTCCTCTTAACACTTCTGGTCGGATGACTTGCCCTTCAGGTTGTAAGGATATTTTAAGTCAGTGGTTGCCAGCCCTGGATTCCTGGGCCCCCAATGAATTAATTAATTAATTTTGGTTAAAATACTTTCTTAACAAAATATAATATCAAATGAAAGTCAAGGTGTGGTGAAATAGGCACTGTTATGCGTGGCAGATTGTAATTAGACCAAATCTTTTGTAAAGCAATTTGGTAATTAAGTATCAAGCCTTTAAATGTTGTACTCTTTGACCTGGGAATTCTTTCTGGGAACTTATTGTTGGGGAGGAGTGTCTAATTAGGGAAACAGATATGTACACAAAGAAGCTTATCACAGTGTTGTTTTATAATAGTAAAAAAAAATATTGGGAACAACCTAATAACATGAGAATAGTTATATGCACTATAGTGCATCCAACAGATGGATGGAGCCGTTTACAAGGAATATGTCAAAACCTGAGCCTAAAAGCATATAGGCTTCTCATTAAAATTATATATATATTTTTAAAAAGCAGCAAAATATGAAAACTTCACAATTCAAAAGGTCTGGAAGGAAATATACCAAATTTTGACAGTGATAAGCTTATGGTGATGAGATTTTGATTGGCTTTTCTTTCTTCTTCCTTATGTTATTTTCAGGACCACCATAAAGACCACAGAATATAACTTTTCTAATTAGCAAATCATCATTATGACCATCATCATCACCAATCATGTTTTATAAGGAAGTAAACAGAGATGCCAGATATAATCTTTTTGGTTTGGGAGACGGCCGAGAATGGGATCATAAAGATCAAAGACACAATAAATTCTATCAGTTCCACAAAAGGATGGGACTGGTTGGTAAGGAGCCTACTCTGTCTCATATTCTCCTGCACAAGCTTGCTGGTTTCTCCTCAGCGTTTCTGTTAGGCTTGGAGAACAGGACAGGAGGTAGTCTTCCCAGGCGCACTGAAATCCTGGTGCTGGTGCATTCACTGTTATGCATTCCTTCTCATTCTTAGTGCCATGATGATTATTTTTAAAGTGAATGAAATTCTAAGGATATCTAGGATTTGTTAGGCACTTTTTATCCCCATATTTCACCTTCCTCAGGCTTGCAGAAGTTCTTAGTAAAAGGAACTATTGTCTCCCCCACCCCCCTTCTCCTTTCTCCTACCCACACAGAAAGTGCCTTTGGGGGATATAATTGATTTGGATAAAAGAAAAAATGGGCAGACTGGACCACCCTTTGTTATGAACAAAACCTCCTTCACTGCCTGAAGAGCTGACTGGGAAAGCATGTTCAGGTGGTCAGGACAGGAAGGTTCTAGAAAGAGGGCATCAGAAAATCTCACAGGCTTTCTCCCTGTGATGTGGCTTATTTGCTTTACAGGCTTCAGGCATATTTGCTGACATCAGCAGCCCATCAAAGTTTAAAATAATAATAGTGAAAAGGAAAACGGCCCCTTTCTGCCAGGCAGTCCTGTTCTGCCAACTTTTGTGTTTTCTTTTGAGTTAATAAACGTCCAAAAGCCACCTCCCCTACCACCCTTGGTGCGGAGCGAGGGAAGCACAATAACTTTAAAACCACCAGGTCAGCCTATTGCCAGCATAAACCATTCAGACAAGTAGCGTTTGTCACACTCTAATGAGGATTTTACCTCTGCCTCCAAAAGAAAGCTATCATTAGGCTTTGTGTTTATGGATTCAAATGACTGTCTTGGGACAGTGGGTTTCCTTTGGTCCCTTCCTCATTTTAATCATGCTCCAGACCAAACGCATAGACGTTTTCTGCATCAGACGAAACGAAAAAACCATAATTATGCCAGCTAATGTCTTTGGAAAACATCAGTTAAGAAAATGGCCTTTTAATTCCCATTTCACTCGAAAATCTGAAAATATCTACACATGTTATAATAGCATGGCAGTGGTGGAGGGTGGGTGTCTAAAAAGCAGAGAGCTCAAAGGGTCTGAGGAGGTCTGGTGGGCAGGCCCCTTTTGGCAACAAGCAGAGAATCTCTCCAAGAAAAGAAATTTCTCTATAAAAGCAAGACCTCTTAAGTTATCTTCCCATGTAGTGTTGAAACTGGAGCCGGCCCCCCGCACAGTTAGGTTGATACCAGGCTGGCACCGCACACACACCCTATTGTTAATACCTCCTCAGGACAGATTAGATCCCACATTCCTCAGAAGTTCTGAGCTCTGGAGGGAACACTGCCAGCAGGCTCCTTCCACAGGGCAACAACTAGCTACAACTGATAAGTTTTCATTGAAATAACTGGAACAATTACACCGAGTTCCCACAGGGCTGTGTCACTAGCTATTAAGAGAGAAGCACTGCACTTGCACGCTGTGGTGTCTGCAAAGGTGTGAGCCAGACAAGAGTAATTCAAGTTGAATCTTTAGCTCAATTTTATATGCCTTTATATGCTTTTATGGCTACATGCCGTTGTTAACCAAATTCTTCACCTAAGGTGTACTATTAGATTGTTTTATGTTTTCTTTTCGGGTCTTATCTAGTAAACCTTGATATTCACACTATCTCAATTTAGGTTTGGACAAGTAACTAATTAATCTCTGACCAAAGATACTGAAGTTAGACTTGGGTTTGTTTGGTAAAATCTGTTGAGGTCATGGTTGGTTTTACACGTAGCTTAGTTAAAAAGCTGAATACTAACAAAGATCTTTGCTTTCAAGGCTTACCTTTCAACCAGAGTGCTCATTAAACAGCAAATGTAGTTGTACTTGAATTCTGCAACTTCCCTTTTATTTTTTCTGAAATAACAGTGTCTGAAGGGAATGAAGTGGCAATAAGAATAAAAGGACAACACACATACCTTTGCAGGAGCAAATCTCAAAGGGCCTAGATTAAATTTTAACCAGGGGTTATGTCTACCACGATTCTGTATCTCCAAGGGTTAGGTTTGGCTTTTATAATAATAAAAGGTGATTTTGGGAAAAGGACCCCATTTTAACATATACTGTATTTGCTAGGAGGAAATAGAGTTAGTCTTTGAAAGAAAATAAAAGGCAAAGAGTTTAGCAGATGGGTAATTCCCAAATCTGCATAAATGTAAACAGCCAGGATTTTGGTGCCTATGGGTTTTATCAAAGGTGTGAGTAAGGCTGAGACCAACACCAGTGCGTCCTCTTTGGCTAGTTTTAACATGTTCACAGTCACAATTAACATTCAAGGAATTTCCTTTTCATCCAAGTGCTTCTTTAAAAAGTACTTTATACCACAAACTAAAGTTCTAGCTGCCATCAGTCCTTCCCATACAAAAGATTGGTGAAATCTCCATAATACTCTTTTTGTTGTTTTTTTTTTTTGGAAAATGGGCTCGGACCACGTCAACTTCCTGGAGCATTTGTTTTCCAACATAAGGGGGTTCCACTTCCTCCCTCCTTTCTTCCCCTGAAAGAGCTTGTAATAGAGACCCTGCTTCCTCGTCTGGTTATCATCCTCCACATTCACTCCAAGGCCAGAGGAGCGCCGCTGCCGAGCAGGCGTCCCCTGCCCTCCCCCGCCCAGTCAGAGCGCTGCTGCCCGGCAGAAGGTCCGGGCCCACTCCCCGCCTGGTTTCAAGTCCCTGAGCCGGTCAAGCCGGTGCTTCCTACAAAGAAGGGAGAATCGGCCGTCTCCCTCTCCCCGCTCTGCTCCTCCTACACAAGGGATTCGCACACAGGCACCGAGTCCGAGTCCTGGCTGTGCATAGAGCTCAGCCCGGTATCCGAGTCCTCGTCGTTACCAGGACAGCTCTTGGCCAGTCCGCGGGCCTGGTCCACCCACACCTCTGCGCAGGCCTGAGGCCGGGGTTCCTGCGAGGGACCGCTCGAGACTGGAGTCCCATCGGGAGCTACCGTCAGCTCCAAGGAGTGCAAAGTCTGGAGAAGGCCCTGTAGCTCGCGCTCCTTGCTGTCCCACTGCTGCTGGCTGTAATCTAAGTCCGACTTGACGGCCTCAAGGTCCGTGTTGAGCCGGAGCCCAATGTAGAGGCTGGTGCTGAGCTGCGTCCTGACCCGCTCCCGCTCCAGCAGCAGCTCACCGTCGAGGCCGCCATCAGCCTCCGGGGGCTCCTCCCGCGCTGCGAGCTCCTCCTGGCGCCTCCGCATCCATCTCTGGTTCAGTTCCTCCTGGATTTCGGCTGAGAGACGTTCGAGCAACTCCTCCTGTTGGGCCCGCTGCTCCTGCAACCGCAGCAGGTCGTCGCAGCGCTGGGCCAGCTCCTCCAGCTCGACCGCCTGAGCCTCGCCGTCCAGGGCCGGCGCCGCCGTCGCCGCCGCCGGCTCCTCTCCCGGGCCGCGCCCGTCGAGCTCGATGCCTGCGCCCACCAAGTAGGTGTCCTGCACGTAGTTCACTCCGTGCCGCCGCATGCGGTCCAGATGCACCTTGGCCTCGTAGCGGTCAATCTCTCGGTCCAGCTCCCGGAGCCGCTGCACCTGCTGACGGATGGTGTGGTCCTGGGAGAGCACCAAATGCACCAGCGTCTCCATGCGCTCCACCGACGCGCTCTCGGCGGCCCGCGGCGACGACGAGCAGGACGAGGCTGTGGACGACGAAGTGGACGAGCAAGGCGACGACGGCTGCTGCTGGCGCCGCCGGTTGAGCTTGGCCAGCTTGCGGAAGGCCTTCCGCACCACCCGTCGCTGCTTCTCCTGGGTCAGGGCCAGGCTGGGCCGCGCCGGGACGCCCCGGGCGGAGCAGGTGCGCTCGCGACTAAGCACAACGCGCGCCTCGGCACTGCGGGGTCCCGCGTTGGGCAGCGACGCCTCGCTACGCACCAGCACGAAGCGTACGTTCTCTCGCTCGTCGCCCCAGGCGTCCCAGAGGCGCAAGATGCGCGTCTTGTTGGGCAGGATGCGCTCAAAGCCCCGCCACTTCTCCACAATGCAATAGCACTGGGGGGGCCCGCACAACATGCCCTGGGGCAGCGCTTCGTCGTCGTCGTCGTCCTCGTCCTCGTCCAGGGGTTCCGGCAGCTCCCCTGGGCCTGGCGGGTCGCCAGCTATGCCCCGCCGCCGGCCTCGCCTCTGCCGGCGTCGCCGCTGGCAGCCATCCTCCAAGAGCACCCGCACTACGTCCGAGCAAGTGGTGCGACGGGAGAGACCGGACACCAGTTTCTCCTCCTGGCAGATCCACACCGATATCGTCTTCTCCGAAGGATCCATGGCTCAACCGGGACGCAGGTGGCGGGAGGGGCCGAGCCCCACTGGGGCGGCAGGGGCAGCGGGCAGCCCGGCAGCTCTTGAATAGGGATTGGAGCTCGGGATCCTCGCCTCGTCAGCACCGGCCCTTCTCCCAGCTGCGCAGAGAAGGCAAGCTGCGGCGGTGCTCGGCCTGGACGGCGCGCTCCCGGAGCAGCATGCGCGGGCTCGGGCTCCCGCCGCTCTGGCTCTGCCTAAGGTTCCCGGGGCCTCCGGGTTTCGCTCCTCCCCACGTGGCTCCTCCCCCTCCCGCCCCCAGCGCCGGAGCTACGGCCGGAACGCTGGAGGCACGGAGCCCAGGCCCGCCCCTCTTCCGCGCTGCCCGCGTGGGCACTCTACTGCGTGTCGGTTCGAGAGAGGGACTCGGGGACCTCCGTGCTGCAGGGCCTGGATCCGTACCTAGGCGCGGGTCAGCTCTGCTCCTCTCTCGGCCCACTGGCTCCGCTCCTTGCGCCTAGAGCTAGCTGGACTTTCTCACCTTTCCCGGCGCCCCAGAGACGTTTCCTGGTCCTTCAAGGCAGCACGGTCTGAGAAGTGCCGCGGCGCAGAGAAACCGAAACACCCCGCGCCACCGGAGACTCCAACCGCATTGCCTGACCTCCAGATGGGAGCTGTAAAAGCCTGCTATAATGCGGAAGGCCTTCAGTCTTTCTTGTCTGGAGGCAATATTTGCATATTGAAGGAGAACAGGACGGGGCAGTGTGCTCGGGGAACAAGTGTAGATATAGTAAGGTCTAGACTTGAAGGGGACGTTCAGAGGCTGCTCCCGGTGCCCGGCACCGTCACGTCTGTGGCTCCCCATGTCGCCTTGGCTTCGCATAGCCTTCTTGGTAGGGGGACTCCTGATTCTAGTGTGAGTTCAGGGCCCAAGCTCTTTTCCACATCCCACCTTCATAAAGAGAAACCTAGTCATCACCGCGACAGTTTCTGGCATTACCCAGGATCTAGATGTGGTCAAGAGGAGGTAAGGGCCAACTTTCACAGCTCAAGAAATCCAAGACCAAAATGCAAATAAACTTTTTTCATCCTCAGACGCTGATGAGGATGGTCCGTTGTGTGCAAGGCTTGCTCCCAGCTTGTCCTTGGGAACACAGGCCTGATAAGGTCACTCCTTTGCTTCAAGATCTTGGATGGCTCTTCACTGCCTCCTGAATAAAGTACTTTTATTCATTCATTCATGCACTTGATAAATATTTGCGTACCCACTGTGCTCCAGGTATTCAACAGAGGTGCTAAACGTGTCCAACACGGGGTCTTCTGTGCTCTGATAAAGGAGAGCACGAGGTGCCAGAGGAATGCTGGAGTAGCGTCCTACCCAGCCTGGAAGAGTCGAGGAAGGCCCCCCGGGGAAGTGTCATCTTAGGCAAGACTGAAAGCATCATCTGAGTCAGCCAAAAGAAAAACAGAGGGGAGGAGGCAGGCAGCATGCCAGGCAGAAGGAACCACATGTGCAAAGTCAAGGAATCAAAAGGGCATGGCAGTTACCGGGGCTACAAGGAGTTTAAGTGAGAGGAGTGTCTAAGAATGAGGTTGGATGGGTGAGCAGGAGCCAGATCTGGAAGGGGCTTTAATTCCATGAGTCGGTATTTGGACCTATCCTAAGGGTAATGAGAAGCCATGAAGTGTGGATTCTGAGGTCAGACTGCCTTAGTAAAAATCCAGCCCTGTCACCTACTAGCTCTGTAACCTTAGGAAAAGTATTTCATCTCTCCGAGCTTCATCTATGAAATGGTGACAATAAAAATACCTGCCTGATGCAAACTATTATATATGGGATGGATAAACAGCAAGGTCCTACTGTATAGCAAGGAACTATATTCAACATCCTGTGAAAAATCATAATGGAAAAGAATATGAAAAAGTATATATATATGTATGTAACTGAATCACTTTGCTGTACAGAAGAAATTAACACAACATTGTAAATCAAGCAGAAATTAACACAACATTGTACATCAACTATACTTCAATAAATTTTTTTTAAAAAACTACTTAATAGAACTGTTATGAGGATTAGATGCTTGGACCTGGTAAATCCACAATGGAAGTTTTATTGGAAGGTTAGAAGTAGGGGGTATATTAGTTTACTATTGCTGTGTTAACAAATTACCACAAATTTAGTGGCTTAAAATAAGACCCAGTTATTAGGTCTGCAGGTCAGAAGTCCAGCATGGTATGGCTGGGTCTTCTGCTCATGGTCTCCCAAGGCTAAAGGCAAGGTGTTGGCTGGGTTGAGTTCTCACCTGGAGGCTCTGGGAAACAATCCATTTCCAAGCTCACTCAGACTGTTGGCAGAATTCAGTTCCCTGCAGTTATAGGAGTGAGCTCCTTGTTTCCTTGCTGGCTATTGGCTGGAGGTCACTCTCAACTCCTGGAAGCCTCCCTCAGGTCCTTCCCATATAATACCCCCCTTCAGCTCCAAGTCAGCAACAGCATGTCAAATCCTTTGACTCCTCATTGGCTTGAAGTCTCTGTGACTTCCCCTTCTGCTACCTGCTGGAGAAAACTCTGCTTTTAAAGGGCTCATTTCATTACGTAGAGCCACCTGGATAATTTCCCTGTCTTAAAGGCTGGCTAGAGACTTCCCTGGTGGCACAGTGGTTAAGAATCCACCTGCCAATGCAGGGGACACGGGTTCGAGCCCTGGTCCGGGAAGATCCCACATGCCGTGGAGCAACTAAGCCCATGCACCACAACTACTGAGCCTGCATGCCACAACTACTGAGCCCGTGTGCCACTACTGAGCCCGCGTGCCACAACTACTGAAGCCCGCATGCCTGGAGCCTGTGCTCCGCAACAAAGAGAAGCCACCACAATAAGAAACCTGCACACCACAACAAAGGGTAGCCCCTGCTCGCTGCAACTAGAGAAAGCCCGTGCACAGCAACGAAGACCCAACGCAGCCAAAAAATAATTAATTTATTTTTTTAAAAAAGAAAGGCTGACTAATTAGTTGCCTTAACTGCAAAATCCCTTTTGCTGTGTAATGTAAGATAATCACCAGAGTAACACCAGGGGGAAGGAGATCATGGGGCCATCTTCAATTTCTGTCTACCAGAGAGCCTAAGGTGACCATTCTCATTTGAAAAATCACTCTGCTTGCATTGGGGATGATGGATGGCGGTGGGGAATGAAAGCCAAGGTGGCCCTTGCCTTGTGAAGACTGTCACATTCATCCAAGGAGGAGATGGTGGCTTGCACTGAGAATAGTGGTGGTGAGAGGACTGGACAAAATTGAGAGCTGTCAGGGAGGCGGGAGAAGCAGGACTTGGTAATGGATTCAAGGGGTATTTCCATCTTTCTAGCATGGTATTGGGAATCTCATAATCTAGCCCTGCCTACTCCCCTAACTCCTCCTTCACATGCTTAGATATCCTTGCCTCCTTCCCCTCTCATGATTGTTAGAGCTTTGTTATCAGCTGCAATCCCTAGAAGATTTTAAGCTCCACAAAGGTAGGGATCATATCTGTTTTGCTCACTTTTGAATCCTCTGCATTTGGCACAATGCCTAGCACATTCTAGGTTTACTAGGTATCTGCTGAATAAATAAATGGATGAATGAATGAATCCTACATTCTAGCAAGTCAACACCTCACTCATTCAGAGCAGCACCTGAATCTTGATGCATTCATGCTTTTATAAGTGCTTTCCCCACTAACTAGGATCCCTCTTAAACTGAAAAACTCCTACTCATCCTTCAGAAGTTCAGCTCAAACATCATGTGTTGTGGGAATTCTTTCTTTCCTCCTCCAAGATGAACTGACTCCTTGTTCCTCTTCTGCCTCTCTTGATGCACATGTTACTTTGTGTTGTGATGCACTTTTTTCATCTCTCTTTGTCCACAAGACTTAAGAGCTTTTCAAGAGTGAATTGACTATCTTATTTATATTTTGGTCTCTAGTGCCTAGTGCCTGGTACATAGTAGGCACTTTCTATGTCTTACTCAATACTGTAAGGAACACTGTAAGGAACACTAAGATGAATACTATCTAAGATATTGTGCTACCCTCAAGGTTGTAGTTTCTTTTTAGTGGCAGCAGATAGATACATGAAATCCCTGTTGTAGGAATGTTATATATGTTATTCCTGCTGCAGCAATTAAAGGATAGAGTGATTAAGGGGTCCTGGGAAGACTGAAGAAGGCAGGGCTTTAGTAAGTGGAGAGAAGGAGTTGGTGGGAGAAATGACATGAGCTAAAATGTTAAGGTAGGTATGCCCATGGTCATGTACTAGTGTTTTAGAGTGCAGGCTCTGGGGCTGCCCTGCCAAGACTTGAGTACTAGCTGCAAGCTTTCTAAGCTTCAATTTCCTCATCTGGAAATAAAAAAGAATAATAGAACCTCCTTAGAGAATTGTCATGAACATGAAATAATGTACAACATGTAAAAAATTTAGTATGGTATCTGGCATATCACATCACAAATGCTCGATAAAACATAGCTAGCTTTATCCACACATTTTGAGTACCTTTCCAAGCTGTGTCCTGGGCTAGGCTTTACGGCTACAGCAGTGAATTAGACAGGCGTGGTCCCTGCCCTTACAGAGCTCACAGTCAGGACTAGTTTGGTATGTGTTTGATTAGAAATGTAATTGTTAGATTAGGCAAGACTGTAGTAATAAACAGAGCCAAACGTGTATAATGGTTCAAATGTAACAAAGGTTTATTTTTCTCTGATGTAATAGTCAAAAGCAGGTATCCTGGTTGGTAGGTGGCTTTATTCCAGACAATGATACAGGGATCCTGGTTCCTTCCATCTCATGACTCCAAAGTCCCCTAGACCTCATCGTCTACATCCAGCCACAGGAAAAGGAGAGGAGGAAGAGGCATATCGTTTTCTTCAAGACCTTGGCCAGGAAATGGAAAACACTGCTTCTGCTCACATCCCACTGAGTAGAACCCAGCCACATGGCCACTTGTAATGGCAAGGGAAGCTGGGAAATGTAGTGAATGTCTCAAAAGAAGGAGTGGATTTTTATGAATAGCTAACTACCTGCCAGAAGAATCTTTATTAAAAATGGGAGATGAGGCGGAGAGATGTTCCAAAAGTCTGTTGCAACAGGAGGCCCACAGGCCAATTCTGGCTGTCTTAGATGGAGCACACCCTTTCCAGTTGGCCATGAACCCAACACTTTCTTTGTCTCTTATATGACCCAATTCACCTACATTCACAAGTCACCTCACCACTGTAGACAGCTGAGTTTGTGACTCCTGCTTCTACACTTCCTCCCAGGATTATCTCACTCCCAGGGATTTAATACTATCGATACACCATGGCTCCCAAATCTAGGCATCCCTTCCAGATCTCCTGATCTCCCAGTATGCATATTCAACTGCTTGCCACATAGCTCCACTTAGGTGTCCCCAAAATACCCCCAAACATTTGTCAAAAGGATAAGCTGAACTTATCTTTCTTCCCAAACCTGTTCTGCCTCCTGAACTTCTATCTCAGAGAATGGCCCCACCATCCACCAAATGACATATGAAGCCTGAGGATCACCCTGCATCATCTACCTCTTATCCCACAGTGTAATGAAGTTCTATGAGGGCAGAACTGTTTTGTTTTCTGCTTTCTCTCCAGTGCCTAGCACACAGTAGGTATTGAGTGTTTGTGGAATGAATGAATGAATGAATTGCCTTAGCTCAGGCCCTAATTATTTCTCACCTGGATCACACACTTTCCTCCACACTAGTTTCCTCCTGGCTTGCCTTTCTCCCATATTCCCTACTGACAAATGTGTGATGACTTCCTATTATCTTCAGAATCAAATCCAGCCCCCTCAGCAGAGCCTATGTACCCCTCAGGATCTGATGGCTGCTTCACTCTCAGCCTGTACACTCCAGCCACCTCCTTGTTCACAGTCTTCCCTCTGACCCCCTGGCTAATTCCCACCCACCCTCCAAGTTTCAGCTTAACTGTCACCTCTTCCTAAAAGTCTTCACTCACAACAACATCCGCTCCAGGAATTAATCCAAGCAGAACTGTGCTTTAGGAAGATTAATCTACATCAGTAGGTAGGATCAACTGAAGTTATGATACACTTTTGTTAAGAAGAACAGGCTGCGGGGGAGGGTAAAGGGCTGCACTGTCCAGTACAGTAGTCACTAGACATATGTGGTTATTGAGCACCTGAAATATGGTTAGCTGAATTGAGATGTGCTATGAGTATAAAATATACACCAGATGTCAAAGACTCAGCACACAAAAAAATTTAATAACATTAGTAATATGCTCTATCAACTACATGTTGAAATGATACTATTTTGGAAATATCTGATTAACTCATTGAATTTATTTTACTGTTTTTTTTTAATGAATAAACAAAATTTTATTCAGCAAATGGGAAAAAAAAAGAAATTCCAATACTTTCCTAATCAAACACAAAAATTAATTCAAGATGAATCATGGACTTACATGTAAAAGCCGATACTATTAAATCTTCTTTTTCTTAAAGAAACATATTCATAGAAAAAATAGAAGAAAAAATATATTCAAGCTTTAGCATGGCTAAGATTTCTTAGAAAAGACACAAAAATAACCCCAAAAGAAAAACTGGACTTTATCAAAATTAAAGACCCCTAGTCATTAAAAACAAATAAACAATAAAAAACAAGCCTGTTAAGAAAAGGAAAAGGCAAACCACAGACTGAGAGAGGTTATTCACAGTGCATATATCTGACAAAAGACTCATGTCCATAATATAAACTAATCCCTACAAGTCAATAATTTTTAAATGTTATAAAAACAGACAAAAGACTTGAACAGATACCTCACAAAAGAAGTATAAAAATGGGCAGTGAGCTTAAGAAAGAGCTCAACATCCTCTGTCATCAAGTAAAAGCCAATTAAAACCACACTGAAATACCACTACATATCTACTAGAATGACTAAAATTTAAACAATAACCCCAAATGTCAGCTAGGATGTAATGCCACCAGAACCCTCATACATGGCTGGTGGGAATGTAATAATACGAATGCTTTGGAAAAACAGTTTGGCGGTTTCATACAAAGTTATACATCTCCCCTATGATTAGCAAATCCATTCACAGGTATTTTATTCAAGGTAAATGAAAATATGTCTAAGAAAAGACTTATCCAAAATGTTTATAAGAGCTTAATTTAATAGCCCCAATCTGGAAACAACCCATCAACAGAAGAATGCAGTATATTATAATATATTACATTATATTAATTATATTAATTCAACAAAATACTAATTAGCAATAAATGTTATAAAGTATTGTTATCCATAGCAACATGAATGAATTTTAAGAACATTCTACTGAGTGAAAGTAATCATATATAACACATATTGTAAAATTCATTTGTTCAAAGAAGGCAAAACCAATCTTTGGTGACTGAAATCAGAACCCTGGTTGTCTCTAGGGTAGAGGAGATTGCATAGGATGGGTTATGGAGAACTGTCTAGGGTGAGAGAAATGCTCCTTATTTTTATTGGTGTTTTTTGTTGTATCGGAGAATGGATTTGTCAAAACTCATTGAACTGTACCTTTATAAATCTGTTTATTTACCTGTATATAATTTTTATCTCAGTTAAGATAATCCAGTCTGTCTGATTCCAATGCCCACATTTTTTTTGCTATCTTATGCTGAATATCAGGCAAAAGTTAGCCACTGGAAATTTTACAAACCTGAAATGAATCAGCACCTTGTGAAGGAAAGAGAATGGATTCCTGTATTAGAAGAGCATAAGTGAGGAAGCTGTTTATAAACTGTAAAGGTGACAGAAATACTTATTTTTAAAAAACTATTATTATAAACTGTTAAAGCAGTATCACACCCTAGGGGCTTTGGAAAAAGTAGCCATTTCCATTATCTGTTGCTGCATAAGTGGCCTAAGGCAACAAATTTTATTCCCTCATTTTTCTGTGGGTCAGGAATTTGGAAGTGGCTTAGCTGAGTGAATCTAGCTTGAGATGTCTCAGGAGGTTGCAGTCAAGTCCTTGGCAGGGGTTCAGTTATCTGAAGGCTGGAGGGTCCTCCGCCAAGTTTACTCCGTGGTTGTTGACTGGCCTCAGATCCTCACTGGCTGTTGGCAGGAGGCCTTAGTTCCTTGTCGAGTGGGCCTCTCCAGACTGCTGAGAGTCCATAGGATATGACAGCTGGCTTCCCCCAGAGCAAGTGGTCCTGTCATGGATCGCAAGTCCATGTGCCCGACGCACAGTGAGGCAAAACAATAACAAAACGGAGTTTGCAGCAAAGAAAGGCTTATTGCAGGGCCATGCAAGGAGAATGGGGGGGCTCATGCCTTAAAAACCCCAAACTCCCTGAAAGCTTCCAGCAAAGCCATATTATAGGAAAGGTGAGGGAGGAGCATGGTTAGCAGTTGCAGACTTCTTTGTGTCAGATCCTTTGTTCTTGAGGTCAGGTCACGGTCACATCACGATGTTCCTGTAAACCTTAATGGCAGTGTCCATATACTCCAGCTGCTGAGGCCTCAGCGGACTGCGACCCACGGAGACCGCCGCTGCCATTAGGTCACGGAAGTGGGGGTGGGGGGAGGGGTTTGCTGCTGCTTCAAGGCCTGGGCCTGGCCAGTGGGCGGCCGTGGCGAGGGCTCTGGAGCTCTGCAGGACACAGCCCTCAGCCTGTCCCCGGGCCCCCCCAGCTCACCTGTGCGTCCCAAGGACAGAGGGCCTGGGAGGGCCCCGGGGAGAAGGCCATGATCTGCATCTCACCGCAACCTCTGCCATGAGGACCACTGCCAGGCTGACTGTTGTCGGAGCGGGACCCTACGGTCTCGTGCTCTTTTTTTTTTTTTTTTAATGGATAAACCAACACATTTATTTTGATGGATTTTGTTTTTCAGGCAACATAAGAATGATATCGTAAGTGATGTAAGAGATATTTAGTTTTAAAAAAAGGAGTACAGGAGAAACAAAATTTAGATACATTAAAACAGACCTGCTACCAAATTCAAACATAAATAATTGAATTTCACAAATTACTACTCTCTGTAATTGTGGTTTAATCTTACATGAAAGTGACTAAGTTCCACCCCATTTACCTGTTTCTTTTTACTTCTTGTTAAATGTGGCTACCAGAAATTTAAAAATATCTGTATGGCTCATATTATATTTCCATTAGACTATGCTGCCTGTGGAAATTTCCAGAAACTTGAAGCAAATTGGTTGAGCCTCTCCAAGTGTGGAATTACCCTAAATATCCTAAACAAGTGCATGTCTGCCTGCGTTATGGCCATCTCCAGAGAAAGCCATCGCACAGCTTTTCTGGATTTGTAGTTTGAATGTTTCTTTTTGTTTTACGATGTCCCTCAGAAAAGTTTCTTGTTAGAACCTAAGCTACTCCCCTTAGGCAGCTTAAGATGCACATTCCTGAGTCCAAACCTACAGTTGGATCCAACTGAAAGTCAAAATATAAGTGGTTACTTCCCAGACAGGAATTCAGCATCCTTGCTCATCTACCAGTCCAGATCCCTGGTGGAGATTCAGGTAGTGTCCTGAACCAGAAAATACACAGGCTTCACGATAGGAGAAAATATACAAAAATATATTTTTGATCTGGGCATAGGGGAGGCATTCATAAACAGGACAAAAGAAAGCAAAATTCACAGAAGAAGACCACGTAAAAATTTGAAACTTCTGATTGGAAAAATATACAAGGATACCATAAATTATGTTGTCAAATAATAACGCAGAAAAAATTATCTACAGCATAGATACCAAAGGATTAGTATTCAGGATGTATAAAGAACTCCTAAAATTTAGTTTTAAAAAATCATGCCACACGACGTAAGACAGATGAAGGGTAGATTAGAGGTAGATCACAAAAAAGGAAACATAAATAGCCAGCAAACAATAATGCCCAACGGGACCAGATATCAGGAAAATGTAAATTTAAGTGAAACCAGATGCCCTTTTACTGCCAACAGATTGGCAACATTTTAGAAATTGACACTGACAATGCTGGCCAGGATGAGGGGATATATCTATTAAACATTAAAATGTACATACTCTGGGACATAAAATGTCCCAGACATCAAATGCCCCATTCAACTTCATGGTATCTACCTTAGAAAACATACATGTGCTCAAGGAGGCATGTATACAGATGTGCACTAAACCATTTCGTTTTAGCAAAACAATGGATACAATCAAAGTGTCTATCAATAAGGGAATGGCTGAATAGACTAGGAGATACTCAAAATTTGGAAGGCTTGGCAACAGTGAAAGCCAGTAAAGTAGATTTATAAGAATTAGGTAATAACAAATCTCCAAGATGAACTGTGCCGTGCAAAAGGCAAGTTTCAGTGTGATGTTTATGATGAGATCCCATTTATGTTTTTAACACATACACATATACATCAAATCAGGCCGTGTGTTTCCCTGGGTACAGATAACTATATGTGCATGCACAGAACAAGGTATCGAAGGATGTTTGCCAAACTGAAAGCAGTGAATCCCTCCTGGAAGAAGAAGAAGTTTGCAGAGGGAGACGATCAAAGAGGAATTTAGTTTCATCTGCAACAATTTTACAAGAACTTAGTCATGCATTACTTAATTATGCAATTGCAGCGTATGATTTTTAAAATTGAAAGGGCTCAGGTTGGGATCACTAAGTTCTGGTTCTCTTTTCGACCTTTCCTTCGTCTCTTTTAGACATAGCTCCCTCACTCATGAGAAAACTGAGGCCATGGAGAAGGGACTGGCCAGTTTCCCAGCTCACAGAGCCCTGTTTTGTCTGCAGTTTCTACCTGTCCAATCTATCCGTCACAGTTCATGGCAGCTGTGGAACACCCAAAACAGGAACTCCCGCCCTTAATTATATCGAGGCGTGCAGAAGTGTGACTGGCCCTTACTGCATGAATCGGCTCCTCTTAATGATTAACTGTAGAAAATAATCCGGCAAATTATGTTTACAAAAACTTTTGGTTGCTCTCAAATGCATTAGAAGAAATCTGGGAACCGCCACGCTTGTCCAAGGGAACCCATTCCTGATCAAACTGAACACCTGGCTGGGGGATATCCTCAGGGATGTGGCTTCTTAAATTGAGGTCAATGGGCCACCTGCCCAGAACTGCCTGTGGTGTTTATTAAAATGCAGATATCTGGGCTCCACTCTAGACATAGTGAATCAAAGTCTCTGGAGGTAGGCCCCAAAATTTGCATTTAAAGCAGCCTCTCCTGGGGATTCTTTTTTTTAATAAATGTATTTTATTTTATTTATTGTTATTTTTGGCTGCAGTGTGTCCTCGTTGTTGCACATGGGCTCTCTCTAGCTGCGGCGAGCAGGGGCCACTCCTCGTTGCGGCGCGCAGGCCCCTCACCGCGGTGGCTTCTCCTGTTGCGGAGCACGGGCTCCAGGCACGCAGGCTCAGTAGTTGTGGCTCGCGGGCTCAGTAGTTGTGGTGTGTGGGCTTCAGCAGTTGCGGCGCGCGGGCTCCAGAGCGCAGGCTCCGTAGTTGTGGCGCATGGGCACAGTTGCTCCGCAGCACGTGGGATCCTCCCGGACCAGGGATCGAACCCGTGTCCCCTGCGTCGGCAGGCGGACCCCCAACCACTGCACCACCAGAGACGTCCCTCCTGGGGATTCTTATGCACGCTAAAGCTTGACCCCCCAACTGCACTAGGAGGAAAGAACTAGAGACAAGAATGCTTTTAGCAAGAATGCTCTTTAGCCATCTTGGTCCCATAGATGGTAATCATATAAAAATGACATACATACACAATAGGGTGCTGGCAACACATGACAGGTGAGAAAGAGATGTCCCTGAGAAGAAGAAGGTAAGAGAGAGGACAGAGTAGGGGAGGGGCTGATCACTCTTTATCCTCTGGAATCTTTTCTCTTTGGTGGAAGCCTGGGTTACAAGATGATAACATAGAAATGTTTAGGTAAGGGAGTCTAAAGTAGCAATGACTTCAGTCATCTGAAAGACATTCTGGAAGATACTGAGCATTCCTAGTCCTTGTTCCAACAAAACCAACCTAGCTCCTGATTCACAAATCATCCTGGGAATGTATAGCACTTACAGTCAAAGAGAAACCTCTTAAGCAAAAAGTATCATCTATTCAATGGTCTATGACATCACCATAGAAGACCATGTCAAAAGGGGTTTTGTGTGATTAATTTTCATTATCTGTTGTTACCCAGTTAATGAAAGGTGATACTGTTAATGAGTGTGTGAACGAGACAGTGTCTTCGTTGCCACATCTGAAACATTTCCCAGCTTTCCCAGGGTAGAATAGTCCTGACCCTAAGTGTGGCCTTTCTTCATTATAGAGAGATACAAACTCTTTCTCTCTCCAATTGCCCAACACCAAATTATTGTGTGTCAGCTACTCACCACCCAGGACACAATATGAGGCCTGTACTTGAATTACTGCTATTTTATGTGAGCAAAATGCTAGCTTTATTTTCTCAGTAAAGTCGATTGAGTTGAGAGAAGTTTCAATACCACATTTCTTGGTTTGAAAGCATGATTGTTTTAGTAGCTGGTGTGAACTGCCTGGAACTTGGCAACTCCCTTTAAGAAATATTTAGAAGATATTAAATTTGATTAAATGGAAACTTTGATACAAATAACTTTGAGACAGTGAAACCATGTTCACAAGGAGATGTTCTTTTCCCCACTGAGGAAGAAATGGAGACATGTTTCTATTGTCAGTGTGTCCTATCCGGCCAGATTAAAAAGGAAGGCTGTGGGCTAGATAAGCAAAAATAGGTTACATCTGGGTAACTCTGCAGTCTCTCCCTGCTTGCTGAAGAAGCTCCTCTTTGTTTCGCTCTTAAAGCACAGCGTTGTTTTCTTGGACTGGTGCTCTGAGTTAAACCTGGGCTAAACTATGGATCCCTTACACTTGATTTTGTGATTTGGAGACCTACACAGATGCAAACCTAGAACATAATTGAACCCTTAAAAGCTAAAATCTCCACGAATAGGAAAGAAGCCACTTGATCCTACAGAAGATTGTCTGGTTCCCTTCTCTTTTGTATCTGTTGTTAAACTAGAGAGAGAAATCACTAAATTATCAGTCTGTATTTGCTACTTTAGAGTACCCATTAAAGAATTTTACAAAACAACTGTGTCATAAAAAGTATTTCATCCATATGATTCAGCCATCCCATTTCTCAGTGTGTATATACCCAAAATAATTGAAAGCAGGGTCTTGAAAAGATATTTGTACACCCATGTTCATAGCAGCATTACTTAAATAGCCACAAGGTAGAAGCAACCCAAGTGTCCATTGATAGACGGATAAATAAAATGTGATATGTACATACAATTCAGCCTTAAGAAGGAAGGAAACTCTGACACATGCTACAACATGGATGAATTTTGAGGACATGCTAAGTGAAATAAGCCAGTCATAAAAAAGATAAATACTGGGACTTCCCTGGCGGTCCAGTGGTTTAGACTCCGCACTTCCACTGCAGAGGGCACGGGTTCAATCCCTGGTCGGGGAACTAAGATCCCACATGCCGCATAGTGGAGCCAAAAGAAAAAAAAAAAGATAAATACTGTGTGATTCCACTTATATAAGGTACCTAGAAAGGTCAAATTCATAGATACAGAAAGTAGAACAGTGCTTACTGGGGCCTGGGGAAGGGGGGAGTGGAGAGTTATTGTTTTATGGATATGAAGTTTCAATTTTCCAAGATGAAAAGAGTTCTGGAGAGGGAGGTGGTAATGATTGTACAACAGTGTGAATGCAGTAATGCCACTGAACTATATATTTAACAATAGTGAAGATGGTAAATTTTATGTTATGTACACTTCACCACAATTTAAAATCATAATGCTTTTTAAAAAGTATTTTAGATTTTTATGCCAAAGCTCTTACTAAGGGAACCTTCAACTTTTTCAAAAGGTAAAACACTTTCCACATGACTTTCAAAGTAAATACAGTATTTTGTTAATTCCCTGCATCTCTCAGGAAACAATTTCTGATCACTGTTCATTTGAAAAACCTTTGTCTTCCTTCTGCTTTCATACTCTTTCTCCCTAGCTCCATGTATTGGTCAACTTTGTTAGCGATTTATGCTGATTTGTGGCTTTATTGCTCCAGTCTTTATGAGAAACTTAGGTAAATAGTTGCAAGCTTTGCTAAGCTTGAAAAATGATAGCTGGGTACTAAGTCTTTATGTTGAAAAGACTGTGACTACAAAATATAGTCTTAATAAAATTAATATTCTCCCTAGTTCACAGAGCCATGTGCAGAACAAACAGCACAATTTCTGCCTGGAGACAATCGATATGAACACATGTTGTCCTAGTAAATATTTGCTTATTAAGCAATTGCAAAGAATAGAGCTGGATGGACCCAAAGACATTATTTTTATCCCTGTTTCCTGGAGCACTAGGTTTCTAAGCAGGTCTCCTAGGAGAAACAGAAGACAGGGCTCTAAACCCCGCTTCCTATATCAGCTAGTGAAGCTCCATTTGTGTATATTTTATACACTGGGGCTCCATTCCCCCCAAATGTTTGAAATCCACTGACCATGAAAATGTTTTGCTTGACTCTGCACCTTTCCTTCTCTTCTTCTCACTTCCCAACTGTTACAATTCTGTATGGGAATCAATGCAGTTATAGGGAGGCTGAATCCACCCTCAGCAGTGGGAATGGACCTAGCACCACATTATCTCAGCCTGGCCAATCAACACATTTCATCCCTGTCAGTTATTGGTTCAGGGACAGGCATGTGACCTCAGAGGGTGTGGTTAGAGTAAATCTTAGAACTTCTGCTGATAACATTGACACAGAGATTTTCTCTTTGTGCTATTCGTGAATGGGCGTGCGTAGCCCCAGGAAACAGCTGGAAGCCATTTTGCCACCAAAGGGTCTGCTGGGGTCTGCCTAAGATAAAGCAACACCAGGGAAGCAGTGCCAAGAAATGATGAGGGGCAGACTGATTCCTGGTTAAGTTGTTTGAGCTATCCCTCAAGTTTTTCAAATTTCTTTGGGCTTTCAATTACATGAGCCAGTAAATTCCCCTCATAATTTAAGCCAATATGAGCCAGCTGTCCTGTTACTTAGAACCAAAAACATCTGAACTGATACACCATCGATACATGTCAAACAGCCCCTTAGTTTTACAGATGAGGAAACTAGGACCCATGGATGCTATGTTAAGAGGCATAGACTTCCAATCCCAGGCTATTTTCTTTTTAGTGTCCTAATCATTTAGAGCATATTTGTGGTGAGTTTGGCAACAGTGAATAAAATGTTAATTCTCCATATAAGCAAGCATTAACTGGATGTGATCTAAAGTACTAAAACTGATTTTCCTCATGTTTGACTTCTGGCAATCAATCTCATTGCTTTATGGCCACTCTGTGTATTATGCACCCTGATGATTCATTAAAGAGAAGAAAGATGAAATAGTTGGGAGGAGGTGTGGGGACCTCACTGAAGAATTTAATTTATAGCTAGTTTACCAGCAACTTAGGATGCTGCTTTGCCATTTTCTTCTAAATTTGTCATGAACTTGTACTTCTTAATAATCATCCCTTATTACCATTTCTCATCTTTCAAAAGCACAGCCCTGCTGCCCTGTCTTCTTACTTTTTTTTTTTTTTGCCGTACGCGGGCCTCTCACTATTGTGGCCTCTCCCGTTGCGGAGCACAGGCTCCAGACGCGCAGGCTCAGCGGCCACGGCTCACGGGCCCAGCCGCTCCGCAGCATGTGGGATCTTCCCGGACCCGGGCATGAACCCGTGTCCCCTGCATTGGCAGGCGGACTCTCAACCACTGCGCCACCAGGGAAGCCCTCTTCTTACCTTTTGAAGCTCCTTCTACAGCTAGAATTTCCAGATTCTGTATGCTCTTTGTCTGTAAACTCTGAAAATTCTATCATTTTTACCTATACATACCATCTCCCTCACCCAAACATTGATCTTATCTTTTGGGGAGGACTTTGTTACCTACCCCTAGCCCTAAAATTACTTAAGAAAATGCTCACTGAGTCTTCAGACAAATGTCCCACAATGAGGAGAAAAGAGAAAGGAACCCACATTTAATGGGCCAGGAGGGGTACTTGATGTCTCACAGATATTCTCACAACCACCTGACAGGAAGTAGGTAGTAGTGTCCTAGTCTAAAAATAAAGAAACTGGGGTTCAGTGAGTTGTTGAGACTCAAACCTAGGTGGGTGCAGATCCAAAGACATTTCCTTCCGCCGCCGTACTGGGCAGTGGACTCTGCCCCTTCTTTTGCCAGCTCTAAATAATAGTGACCACCTGGATCTAGTATTGGGAAGACTGAGGCCGCATCCAGGCCGAGAGGGAAAGACAGTAGACATGTCTGTCAAGCTTGCCAAAGGGGAGAGTGGCAGCCCACATGCCACATATTTCACATCTCTGCATGCCCATGCCACAGCCAGTACTAGAGGTTTTCCTGGAAGAAGTTCAGGTGCATCGGAGAGTCTAGCTATAAAGTTTGTAAACTCAAATGTGTTGGGGGGAATGGTTTTGCATAAAGATGAGTATGCATTTGTAGTGTGTATGTGAGAAAACTAGAAGTCAGAGGGCTAATCGCTGTCTACTGGAGGTGAATCATGAACCAAGCAGGTGAGAAGTTTGGGTCCTGAAATGACCAGTACACTTTTGTACGGAATGCACCAGGGCAGCATACCAGCCTCCTTTTTCAGATTCACATTGACACACAGGTACATGAATGTTGCCATCTGGAGTGACTCGCTTAAGAGGAGCCAGTTCACATGCCACTGCACAGACGGACTTACAGCGTCTTTCTATCAAAGCATACAGTGTGGCACATGAACAAACAGTGAGAAATAACCAGTTTTCTTTTCCTGGAGAAATAGGGACACCAGGAAGGGAAAGAGGAAAGGAAGGTAGCAGTCAGGGAAGCCACCTTCTAGCTCCTGCTTTGAAGACATATTCATCATTCATATCCCTTAGCTGGGTGGTGGACAACACTGGAAGTTACAGGCCTGCTGGTTGCGTAGACGGTGGTCCTCATGTGGGGTTATTCAAGATATGCAGAAGGAAAGAGGCTGGATCTGGTCACAGAAGGCATTCCATAAAGAATAAATGAATGAATGAAAAATGTAATAGAAATTAGTGCAAATCATGGATTCAGATCTAAGCCATATTTGTCTTATTTCCTCATCTGAAGAATATCTATGATTTTCGGTTGTCTGGGGAGGGACTGTAGAAGGCAAGGAGGCAGATTTTGAGTTCAGTAAAGGTGGGGGTATTTGGGGCTGAAAGAAGGCAGTGCAGGAATGATGGGCTTCACCAGGAGAAAAAGTGCATCTGTCCAAGGGATGGACACTGAGAGTGACTTGGGAGGCTGAGCAGGTTAAACTCTTCCATTGGGGTAGACTGTGCGTTTATCTGAACAGGAGGTTAGCTGTGGGGTAACTGGAAAGGAGGCCGTTCTCCAGAATGAATAACAGTGGATTTAAAGACAGACTTGAAGTAGACAAATTAAAGATGCCAGATTTTTGTGGCAAAGTTAGTATGATATCTAGTTTCCAGAGCTCTGCTTCTCAGTTCCGGCTGAACCCAGAATTACCTGGGAGCTTTTCAAACTTACTAACGCATGGACCCTTCCCACAAAGATTCAGATTCAATTGGTCTGAAGTGAGGCCAGGAATCAATTTTTTTTAAATTTTATTGAAGTATAGTTGATTTACAATGTTGTGCTAATTTCTGCTGTACAGCAAAGTGACTCAGTTATACATATATGTATTCGTTTTCATATTCTTTTCCATTATGGTTTATCACAGGAAATTTTTTTTTTTTTTTTTTTTTGCGGTACGCGGGCCTCTCACTGTTGTGGCCTCTCCTGTCGCAGAGCACAGGCTCCGGACGCGCAGGCTCAGCGGCCATGGCTCACGGGCCCAGCCGTTCCGCGGCATGTGGGATCTTCCCGGACCGGGGCACGAACCTGTGTCCCCTGCATCGGCAGGCGGACTCTCAACCACTGCGCCACCAGAGAAGCCCCTATCACAGGATATTGAATATAGTTTCCTGTGCTATACAGTAGGACCTTGTTGTTTATCCATTCTATATATCAGGGGTCTCCAACCCCCAGTACCAGTCCGCGGCCTGTTAGGAACCAGGACACACAGCAGGAGGTGAGCAGCCAGCGAGGGAGCGAAGCTTCATCTGTCGCTCCCCATCGCTTGCATTACCGCCTGAACCATCCCCCCGCTTCACTGTCTGTGGAAAAACTGTCTTCCACAAAACCGGTCCTTGTGCCAAAAAGGTTGGGGACCACTGCTATATATAATAGTTTGCATCTGCTAGTTCCAAACTTTCGATACTTTCCTCCTCCGCTCCCCTCCCCCTTGACAACCACAAGTCTGTTATCTATGTCTGTGAGTCTCTTTCTGTTTCATAGATATGTTCATTTGTGTCATATTTTAGATTCCACATATAAGTGATAGCATATGGTATTTGTCTTTCTCCTTCTGACTTACTTCACTTAGTATGATAATCCCTAGATCCATCCATATTGCTGCAAAGGGCATTATTTTCATTCTTTTTTATGGCTGAGTAATATTCCATTGTATATATGTACCACATCTTCTTTATCCATTCATCTGTCGACAGACATTTTGATTGTTTCCATGTCTTGGCTAATGTAAATAATGCTGTTATGAACACAGGGGTGCATATATCTTTTCGAATTATAGTTTTGTCTAAGTATATGCCCAGGAGTAGAACTGCTGGATCATATGGTAGCTCTATTTTTAGTTTTTTGAGGAACCTCCATACAGTTTTCCATAATGGCTGCACCAATTTACATTCCCACCAACAGTGTAAGAGGGTTCCCTTTTCTCCACACCCTCTCCAGCATTTATTATTTGTAGATTTTTTAATGACGGCCATTCTGACCAGTGTGAGGTGGTACCTCATTGTAGTTTTGATTTGCATTTTTCTGATAATTAGTGATGATGAGCATCTTTTCATGTGCCTATTGGCCATCTGTATGTCTTCTTTGGAGAAATGTCTATTTAGGTCTTCTGCCCATTTTTCAATTGGGTTGTTTTTTTTTTGTCACTGAGTTGTATGAACTGTTTGTCTATATTGGAAATTAAGCCCTTGTCAGTTGCATCATTTGCAAATATTTTCTCCCAGTCCATAGGCTGTCTTTTCGTTTTGTTTACCTTTGTTGTACAAAAGCTTATACGTTTGATTAGGTCCCATTTGTTTATTTTTGCTTTTATTTCTATTGCCTTGGGAGACTGACCTAAGAAAACATTTATACGATTTATGTCCAAGAATGTTGTGCCTATGTTCTCTTCTAGGAGTTTTATGACATCTTGTCTTATATTTAAGTCATTTTGAGCTTATTTTTGTGTATGGTGTGAGGGTGTGTTCTATCTTCATTGATTTTCATGCAGCTCTCCAACTTTCCCAACACCACTTGCTGAAATTCCCCATTGTATATTCTTGCCTCCTTTGTCGAAGATTAATTGTCCATAGGTGTGTGGGTTTATTTCTGGGCTCTCTATTCCGAGGAATGAATATATATATATATATATATATATATATATATATTCCACCAGGGACCACCAGGGAATTCCCAGGAATCAATATATTTTTTAATTTATTTCAATTTTTTTATTTTGCGCCGTGTGGGGTCTTCATTGCTATACACGGGCTTTCCCTAGTTGTGGCGAGCGAGGGCTATTCTTTGTTGTGGTGTGCAGGCTTCTCATTGCGGTGGCTTCTCTTGTTGTGGAGCACAGGCTCTAGGCATGCAGGCTTCAGTAGTTGCAGCACACAGGCGCTAGAGCACACAGGCTTCAGTAGTTGTGGTGCACAGGCTCAATAGTTGTGATACACGGGCTTAGTTGCTCTGCAGCATGTGGGATCTTCCCGGACCAGGGATCAAACCCATTTCCCCTGCATTGGCAGGCAGATTCTTAACCACTGCACCACCAGGGAAGTCCCAGGAATCAATATTTTTTAAAAGATCTCCAGGTGGCTCTTACATGCCACTAAGGTTAAGAATCTGCACTCTAGATATAACTCAAAGTAGGTAAATTTTCAGGAATCCATGCCTAAACTATGAAATTTTGAAAGAATTCAAAAGAGACGTTTTGGGATTATTGATCCACACCATTTATATCCTTGGTTTCTCACCAGCCCCTAATCTCAAGGCCCGACAGATGCCAGGGTGACCTCCATCCATGAGAGCATCCCTAGAGGGGCCAGTGGGAAGTCACTCATGGAACCATCCTGGTAAAGCTATGGCAAAGAAAAATCTCAGAATCTGAGTGGCCTGACACTGTAGCAGGGGAGAAACCACACTGGAAGGCATGGCACAGTGGAAAGAGCACTAGGCCAGGAATCTGATGTCCTGTCTTTCACTCTTGACTCTGCAACTCCCCCACCCAGTAATCCTGGGCAAGTCATTTCACCTCTCTGGGTCTGAGCTCTGTTACCTGTCAACTTCAGTCTTAAAGTTTCCTTCCACATCTACGGCTCTCTGACCCTAACTCTATTTCTTTGGCCAAGTCAATTTGAGGTCTCTAGGCCTCGTGAGTTTCTGGGGGGGAAAGGGTGATGGAAGAGGAAAGAGTAATATAGGAGAAAGTAGAAAAAGTGGACAGAGGTTATTTGAGCTTTAAGAGATACTGACAAGGTTCTATATCAAGAGTATTAAAAACATTCTAAAATTTATTTGGTTCTGGATACAGAATTCACTTAAATTGAAGGAGAAAAGGTGGGACTGAATGTACACTTCTCTAGTTGGAGAAAAACCTAATGTGATGATGATGCTAATGGACATTTTGCAGCACTTGACAGTTTACAAAGTATTTTCACATATTAATAATTATAACTATATAGTACTTTAAGTAAAAAATACTTTGCAGCGCTCTCCCACCTGTAGGAGTTGGTATTGACTGCACACGTAAATGGGCTTATTATTTACATGGTTGTTAGCAGAAGTGAGAGTGATGGAGATCCAACACTAGCATCTGGACAGCGAACAGTTCAGAAGATGACCTGGCACATCTGTATCAACACTCCTGTATTCAACCTGGTGGTCTCCTAGTCATGGTCTGGAGCAGAATTTGAGCTGTGAGGCCCTGCTTACCTTCCTAGGAAGTATTTCTTTCCTCCATCACCACTGAATCCATACATTTGCTTTACTTCTCCTTCCATTTAGTTTCCATTAACAAGCTGTCATTTTGTCTTTTCTCTCTAGAGAGAATCCTAGCCTGGGAGGCAGAAATTCTGGGTCCCGGTCCCAACTCTGCCATTTAATTATTTTGTTCCATCTGATCCTCACTTTCTTCCCCTAGAGCAGAGTAGAACCAGCTCTTTCCACCTCACTAGGTCTATGTCAGGCTCAAATAAAGTAATATATGTCACAAGGTTTTGAAATGTTAAAAAGTACAATCCAGATAGACCTGAAAGAATGTGACCTATTGTTATTTGGGGGCTTAGCAGGACCAGGAATTTGTTCTCATTGCCTCCAGAACATGTCAGTGCTATGCTGGCCTCCTGACTCCCTAGGATCCTCCTTCCATCACACAGAACATTGATCCTGGGATTGTCCCCAGGATTTCCAGAGTATATCAGGGCTGTGCCGACTTCCTGACCACCCCCAGATTGTATCCCTGGTTCTTAGAGTGCTCTTATGGGCTTAATTGCTCCAACTTTCCATCTCCTGCCCACATCTAGAGACTGTCATACAGAGCGAAGTAAGTCAAAAAGAGAAAAATATCATATATTAACGCATATATGTGGAACCTAGAAAAATGGTACAGATGAACCGGGTTGCAGGGCAGAAATAGAGACACAGATGTAGAGAACAAACGTATGGACACCAAGGGGAGAAAGTGGCAGGGGGTAGTGGTAGTGGGATGAATTGGGAGATTGGTATTGACGTGTATACACTGATGTGTATAAAACTGGTGACTAATAAGAACCTGCTGTACAAAAAAATAAAATAAAATAACTAAATTAATTAAATTTTTAAAAAATAACCTTACTATGTGCTACATACTCTGCCAGACACATAAATTTGCATTTAATCTCCACTATAGCCCTGAAAGTGATGCTTTATTTTCCCACTTTGCAGACGAAGACCCTAGGGTGAGTTGCCCAAGGCCACAGAACCAGTGATTGACAAATCTAAACTTCAGCTTTGGTCTTCTGATCACAACACCAAGACCCACCAAACCCCCTGATCACTGTAAGCCCCTTCAGGTTATCCACTCATCCATCAGTTTGGGTCCAGAAGCTAAAATAATTCATTCCAACTGGCTCAAATTTTAGAGTCCTTAATCAAGGGACTATTTACAGAGCAGGGTTAAGGGAACAAGAGAGGGACAGTTAACCACCAAAAGATGACTGTATCCAAGTCCAGGAGAAAAATAAAAACAGAAACAGAAACGATGCCACGGTATGAACAGGAAGAATTAAATATAACAGATTGATTAACCAGGCATTGGAAGACTAAAAGGGTAAAAGAGAACATTTCTAAACAATTAAATCAAACCACTAAGGGATGGCCTCTTTGCCTATGGGCAGTAGCAGCTACTACAACCCTGCTAAAGGGGGCTGAAAAGTTAACGGTTGGTCAGCCAATCACTACACGGACTCCACACCAGGTTCAGGCTTTAGTAAGCAATAGGGAAGGTCAATCTGAGTTCAGGCTATGCTTTTAGACAGCCCAGTGGTTACCATAAAAACCTGTCACATGTTGAACTACCATATGACCCAGCAATTCCACATCTGGGCATTTATCTAAAAAAATGAAAACACTAGTTTGAAAAGGTACATGCACCTCCATGTTCATAGCAGTGTTATTGACAATTGCCAAGATATGGAAGCAACCTAAGCATCCATCAATAGATGAATGGATAAAGAAGATGTTTTATACACACACACACACACACACACACACACACACACACACATATACACACAATGGAATACTACTCAGTCATAAAAAAAGAATGAAATTTTGCAATCTGCAACAACATGGATAGACTTGGAGGGCATTATGTTAAGTGAAATAAGTCAGACAGAGACAAATCCTGCATGATTATCATTTATATATGGAATCTAAAAATTACAACAAACTAGTGAATATAACAAAAAAGAAACAGACTCACACATATAGAGAAAAAACTAGTGGTTACCAGTGGGGAGAGGGGCAAGATAGGGGAGGGGATTAAGAGGTACAAACTATTATATATAAGCTACAAGGATATACTGTACAACATGGGGAATATAGTAAATATTTTATAATAACTATAAATGGAATACAACCCTTAAAAATTGTGAATCACTATGTTGTACACCTGAAACTTATATAATATTGTACATCAACTATACCTCAATATAAATAAGTAAACAAACAAACAAACCTGTCACACTGAATCCTGCCACCCTGCTACCCACAGAAATGGGGCTCCTGGAGCATGACCGTATAGAAACCGTAGACACAATCTATTCCAATCACCCAGACCTAGGAAGTGAGCCTTTTCCAAATGCTGAAGAGGAATGGTTCACAGACAGGAGCAGTTTTATGAGAGAGGGATAAAGGCCAGAAGGATATGCAGTTACCTCCTAGACCCAAGTCATAGAGGCAGGAAGCCTATGTCCAGGGACTTCAGCCCACTGAGCTGATAGCCCTCACCTGAGCATTAGAGCTCAGGACCAGGAAGATCTTAAACGTTTACGCCATCCTACATGCACATGGGGCTATTTGGAAGGAAAGATATATGCTTACAGTGGAGAATAAGCAGTTGAAACATGGCTTAAACCTATTGAGACTCCTAGAAGTAGTGCAGCTGCCGAAAAAAGTGGCAATGATTCATTGTTGGGGTCACCAAAAGAGGGATGCAGAGGTAAAAAAGGGAAACAAGGTGAACACAATTGCCAAAAGGGCGGCCCTAGAACTAGTAACTTGGCAACTACCACTCATACGTAAGAGGTCAAATCCATCCGATTATTCCCCAGTCTACACAAAGGGAGAATTAGCCAAAGCCCCAAAATGGTGCTTCAGTAGAGATCTAGGAGGCCATGGGTGGCTAATTAATGAATATGGGCAATACTTCTTTCCCCAAACTGCAGCTTGTCAAGCCATCAGGGAGGTTCATCAAGGAGCTCACTACAGGAGGGAAGCTCTGTATAATTGGTTAGTTGAGGTCATAGTAACTCCTGGCATGAAAGGTATAATCAGTTGGATTGTTGAGACCTGCCCCATCTGCACAATGAACAACCCCAAAGTTGGACCCCACTGCCGGCCAGAGGCCCCTAGGTAAGCTCCATTCAGACTATTCAGACCAGAGAGACATATCCTGAAGATCAGCAGATTGATTTCACTGTCACCGAGAGCATTAGACAACTTCAGGTATCTCTTGGTGCTAGCGGACATGTTTTCAGGGTGGGTAGAAGCATTCCCACTAGAACTTAAACGGCAGCCACAGTGGCTAAAGTATTGCTGAAAGAGATAATCCGAAGGTTTGGGCTCCCAAGATCCCTATAAAGTGATAATGGCCCAGCATTTGTGTCTCAAGTGACAAAGGGGATAACAAGTTCCCTGAGCATAAAATGGACCTTGCACTCAGCCTGTAGACCCCAATTGTCCAGGAAAGTAGAGAGATCCAGTCAGACCTTAAAACAAGCTTAGCCAAGCTATACCAGGATACTCAAGAAAACCGGATTAAGTTACCCCCAATTGCCCTGCTTTGCACACAGTTAACCTCAAGAGATAAGTCAAAATACATTTGAACTCATGTACGATAGACCTATTCCCAAGCCCAAGAGAAGGGACACATTAGCCCCCTTGAAATGGAACAACTCAAGTATACCCTCCAGGAAGGAGAAACCACGACAGGCCTCATGGAATATGGTAACCAGGTGCTGCCTGCACCCACCGACCTTCACCCACTGGCCCTCCACCCCTTCCCCACCGGAGACTGGGTGAACCTAAACACCCGGGAAACTGGCAACACGCAAGATCAGCTCACTCCTGAGAGGACCGGACCCCACTCAGTGATCCTAACCACCCATCCTGCCCGGAAGCTGCAGGGATCACTCCACGGGGGTATCACACTTGAGTGAGGGGGGCCCCTGACCCCCAACCTCAGAGAGACAACCTGGGGCAACAGACCCCCCCTAACTCCTCGTGTGAACCTCTCTCTGACCCAAAGCTTCTCTCCCGAAAAACCACAAAAGTGTGACCAGGGATATTCAGCCACGGCAGTGAGTCTCTACATCAGGGCACACTTGTACCTACAGGCAAAGACCAAGAAACCTTCATTGGTAGGAAAAATTTTAACGCATGACCATTATTCTCTTGCTAACACTTGGGCCATGCATCCTAAACTGTCTGGTGTTCTTGGTCTCCAAAGTTTAGAGTTTCTAAAACTCCAAATGGTGGTCGCTCAGGGATGCGAAGAGTCCGGGCGGAGGCCTGTGACAATGATGCACGTGTAAAGGCAGCTGGGAGAAGCTCTGCTCCTCCACCCGCGGTTATGACGACGCCCCAAATCACCCGGAAGCAGTTACAGACGGACCCGCGCTCCTCGGCGCCCCTCAAGCCTGAGGAGCAGGACAAAAGACAGACGAGGGATTTGTCACCGACAAAGCCCATTAACAATTCCTGGGAAATAAAAATAGAATCTGCGTAATAAAATAAAGTCTAACCTTTTTTCCTCTGTGCTTCATCTAGTTTCACTTGCTCGTTGAGGACCGTGTGCAGAGGCCTCGCACCTGGCACTTGAGTGCGAAACGGCTGCGCCGACACCTCAGCTTGGGACCAAGTGCAGAAGCGCTGTACTTGACACAGTTCAAGATGGCGCCGGCGGCAGGGCGGTGATCAGAGACGCCGCCCCCCGCTGGGCAATCGGGGGCGTGAGCAGCGCAGCTGCGTCTGCCCCTAGCGCTCCGCCCCCTACTCCGCTGACTGGAACTGTATAAAGCAGCCCCGCCCGTGGCCTAGCTGGGAGAGTGGGTACTCTGGAGGACGAGGTTGCCCCTCTCCGTTCTTTGATCAAAGAACAAAGCTTTTCTTCGCTTCTGAACTGAACTTGGTCTTGTTCTATTAGTGTGAGAGGCTGCGGGCAGGAGATCCTTGTTGGGGACTGACCTGGGAGGGTCGGTAACAATGCTACACTTAGAGCTCCGGAAACACAAGGAAGAGATTGGGATTATTCATTAGGAAAAACACTGTAGAACTGGGACCCAGATCTGTGAGAAAGGTGCTACCTACCTGCTGGTCCTGTTCATCTGGCCCCTGAGAGCCCCAGAGCTGAGAGAGTGGACACAACAGAGCTGTTCCCACACCTGTGAGAAGAGGGTGTTCTTAGCGGATGCTGGTTCTATAAGAGGGTACAATGAGGCTGATTGTGGGAATATGAACAAAAACCTGAAACCTGGGACCGAAGGCCACTGCAAGGTGACAAACTGTTGCTCAGAGGATTCTGACAGGAGCAGGAAGCCAACACGGAAAGATGCAAGACCTTTCTTCCCCTTCCTGCCTTCCATCTCCTTTCAGTGGCCCCTTATTGACAGAACCTAACAGGGAGCCACTGGCAAAGGAGTAAAGCAATGATAGAGTCCCAGCTCCAGGATGAAAATGCTGAGACTAGAAGGATGGGTTTGGAGCAGAGAAGTCAGAGCTGAGCACCCAGCATAGCCCACCCTTGGCCACTCGTTCACATATACCCTTCTACACACACTTGAACTTCTATACAACAATAGAGTTGTATGCTTCTGCCTAACAAAACGCAACTATCCTTTGTACAAATGAAGACAACTTTACCTCTCCCAGAGAGGAAAGGCACAAAATCCCAAAAGTAAAGGCGTCCATTTCTGGATAACAGTCACAGTATCTGTCTCTGGGTGATGTGATTATCAGTCCCACCTGAATGTTTTGTAACCAAAGATTAACTTTAAAGTTTACCACTGCCACCAATACTCATATAAATTAGAAGGGAAGGAAGAGAAAGAAAGAGAAGAAATAAGTGTGTGTTAAATATATGTGTGTGTATGATGTCACTTATATGTGGAATCTAAAATTTGACACAAATGAACTTATCTATGAAACAGACTCCCAGACATAGGGAACAGACTTGTGGTTGCCAAGGGGGAGGCGGGGTGGGAGAGGGATGTATTGGAAGTTTGGGGTTGGCAGACACAAACCATTATATATAGAATGGATAAACAACAAGGTCCTACTGTATAGCACAGGGAACTATATTCAATATCCTGTGATGAACCATAATGGAAAAGAATATAAAAAAGAATGTATATATATATATATGTATAACTGAATCACTTTGCTGTACAGTGGAAATTAACACAACATTGTAAGTCAACTATACTTCCATTAAAAAAAAGTATACACTGTGCAAACATGTAAGAAAAAAACATGCAGAGTGGTGACAGTCCTTGTCTCTGTAGCTGATCACCAGTAAGGGTTGAAATTTTTAACTTCCTTCCTCTGTTACTCATTCTATGTTTCCTTCCTTTGCTCTCAGTCAGCATATCACCTGGTGTGGGTTTTTTACCTGCTAGGATGACATCAACTTTCATTTCAAAAGGGTCTGAATCTTCAGTGGTTCTGCCCACTTTTCCATTAAGTATTACTACTGGAAGTGGAAGTACTAAGAGGTGCCCCAAGCAACCCCTAGATTCCAGGCATGGTCCTCCATGTCCTCATTGTGTGGCATCTATCCAGTTTCTCCTTGGTAGTCAGAGCCTGCCATCTCAGCAGTGTTTGGATTCTATCCTGTAGGTAATAAGGAGCTACTGACCAATAATAATAATGAACCAAGGCAGTGAGGAGGATTTTTTTTTTAATAATATAAGAAAAACAGGGCTTCCCTGGTGGCTCGGTGGTTGAGAGTCCGCCTGCCAATGCAGGGGACACGGGTTCGTGCCCCGGTCCGGGAAGATCCCACATGCCGCAGAGCAGCTGGGCCCGTGAGCCATGGCCGCTGAGCCTGTGCGTCCGGAGCCTGTGCTCCGCAACGGGAGAGGCCACAACAGTGAGAGGCCCATGTACCACAAAAAAAAAAATAAATAAATAAAATAATAATAATAATATAAGGAAAACAAAGGACCCAATTTTTAAAATAGCAAAAGATTTGAAGATACTTTACTAAAGAAAATTAGGTATGGCAGGCAAATAAGCATATGAAAAAAAATGCTCAGCAACAGTCATCATTAGGGAAATGCAAATTAAAATCACAATTAGATACCAATACACACCTATTTGAATGACTGAATTGTTTTTTTGATATTTTAAAGTCTGACAACACCAAGTGCTGGCAAGGATGTGGAGAAACTGGGACTCTCCTACAGCAACTCCACTCATTAGTATTTACTCAAGATAAATGAAAGGGTATGTTCACACAAATAACTGCACATAAATGTTCATAATGGCTTTATTCATAATCACCAAAAAAAAAAAAAAAGAAACAACCCAAATGTCCTTCAACTGATGAATGGATAAACCAACTGTGGTACTTCCATGCAATAGAGTATCACACAGCAATAAAAAAGGAGCTACTGATTCCTGCAACAACATGGATGAGAACCAAATGAAATCAAATTAATGTTGGTTATAGATCTAAAGTTGCCAAATGATGTGTCTTTTTTGAAAATCAATGTTTAACTTTTTAAAAGATATAACTATTTATTTATTCTTGCACAATTGCCCTACGTATAAAAAACACAATCAATCCTTGATGATTTTGCCAGGTCTAAAGCTGCTCTTCTCCATTTGTAAAATATAGTATAAAATTAAATATAAACGATTTCTATTTTCCATCATTCCAGTATATATCTATATAATCAATATGGAGTTTTCTGTATATGCCCACATAAGTTTGAGTTGGAATGGTTTCTGACAGCATTCGGTTATCATTGTAGGTGAACAATCATGAATGCAAAGGAATTTTATCAAATCATACCCAACATCTTATGCATTTTCCACAGTTCTTGAATTTTGGCTACTCTCAATCAACAAAATTCCTTTATCATATATTCCAAATCCCTTTCATGATGCTACATTTAAGAAGAAGTAGAAATCATTTGAAACTTGATATTCAGTCCACATTTCCCCTTCAAGTTAAAAAAAATGATGTGAGACCACAGAGCTGGACACATTAGGAGTCTTACTGTGCTAGTCCTGGCGGGAGATGGTGAGAGTGGAGCTGGGCAGGGATGTGGGGTGGAGAGGAGGGGACAACACATAAAATAGAACTGGCAGAAAAACTGTGGGTTCAACAGAGTGTGTGTGTGTGTGTGTGAGAGAGAGAGAGACAGAGACAGAGACAGACAGAGAGAAATACAGACAGGTACAGAGACATAGAGAGACATGCAGAGAGAGAAATGGAGGCAGACAGGGAGAAGTGGTCCTGGTACAGGACCACTGAATTTTTGGTTCTTTTATTCTCCAGAAAGATACAGGACAAGACCTGGAATTAACACATACAAAAAATCTAAAAGAAAAACCTTTAAAAAAAAAAGGATTTTTTTTTTCTCTTCTGCACATGGGGAAAGTGCAACCTCTCCTCATTATGAGTTTTCAAGTATAAAAGACTTTTTCTTCCAGGGCATTAAGATCTGTGGGCTGCTGAGATCAGGGAAGCAGCTCAGGTTGCAAAGAGAGCTCTTGGTTCAACTGAAGCCTCCGCACCCCAAGGGCTCAGCCTCCAAGAGGATAAGGAGTTTCAGGAAAGCTCCGCAAACGGTAGCTTCTCTAGGAGAACAATCCTCCAAAGGAGGGGAGTAGGCAGGAGGCTCCCCTCAGGGCTCTTTCAGCAGCTGAGCGTCTGAGCTCTGTGTGCAGATTGAGCTGTCTCTCATCATCACTGGACTCCAAGGACAGTGATCCGCTGTCCATCACCAGCAGAACGTTGTTCCCTCACTTCAGAGCGTCCTCTTGTTATTTAAAGGGTTTTCTGCCTTCTCAAGTTCCTTTGTCAACAGTCTCCAGGAAGGAGCCCAGGCTGCTGGGGCAGAAATGAATGCATGCTCACATTCTACTTGTGAGCGCTTAATCATTGCCTGGATCACCACTCCTGCACCGCCTTTGTTTGGAAAAGTTACACGTGGGAAAACTTCCCTTTCTCGTTGAAATTAACAGCGAGGCAGAGAGAGTCCACTGATGTGTAGAACCTCAAAACTCACAAAGAGAAAGAACTTTGCTCCTGGGTGTGAGCGAACCATAGAGGAATCAGATAGAGTGATATCCTGCGACCAAAGACACTTCTGCAAGATTTGACACCGCCCTATACTCACTCCCCTCCCCCTGGGCCTATGAGACAGACCCAGCCGCGAAGACAGGCAGCTCAAAAGAAACTGAAGCTTAAAAAAAAATACTTCGGGTTCAACAGAGGTGATAGGGCAGAGGTAAAATGTGGGAGGGAGGCAGGGTTGCTTTCTTTCACTTCTTCCCCTTTTGTTTTTTAAATAGCATTTATCACTCTCTGCTTTTATCTTGTTCGTGTATATGTTTTTATTATTATCTGTCTTCTCTCCTACCTTGGAAACTCCATGAGAGCCTAGCTATTTTCAGTCTTGTTCATCATTGCATCTCCAGGCCCTTGATCAGAAGTAGGCTTTCAGTAAATATTTGTGGAATGATTGAATAAATGAAGATGCCCCCAGAGGTGGGCTCTCAGGAAGGCGGGCCTGGGCACAGGTTTCCAGCACCAGTCTGACCACATGGCTGGGATGCATTCATTTCACTTTGCCATCCCAGTTAGAGACTTGGAGAAATAAGCATCCCATAGAGGTGGAGCCATCTGGGGGGGGGGGGGGGGGGGGGGGGGGGGGGGGGGGGGGGGGCAGGTGGGAAGGGATTAACAGCTGTTCATATCTTCCCCTGAGCTCAGTCTGGGTGCTTTCCCAAGGCCAGGGAGCTAAGATCCCCAGCACTGAAAAGGTGGGCATTAAGGGCAAAAGGGCATATGGGAGTAGGATGGCCTTGATGAATCCATGCAGCCATGGGTTTAGGACCAGTGAGGAAAGCTCCAGAAGCCAGAAGGGGGAAGTAGAGAGTGTCTCACATAAGCTGTACCTCTGTACTTACAAGGTTTCCAGATAGCTGGGCTTGTGCCTTGGAAAGAAAATAAAATTTGTGTCTCCTTCTCCAAGAGATTCTGAAACACACAAGGAAACAATCTCACAGGATACAGCAGTAATAAACAAACAACAAAGCAACAACCCCAGGCCCCAGGCTCTGCAGTCCTGGAACTTGGGTCAGATCTAGCTGCCTTATTCATTCATTTATAAATTCATTTAACTAATGTTTATTGAGCACAAATTTGTGCTAGAAATTGTGCCACTGTGTCCTCAAGAGCTTCTGACTTGTGGGCTCCGAAAGCTTTTGTGATCTAATGGGTAAAACAATGTTTTGTAAGGAAATACCATTCTGATAGTTGAATATCATGTTCAAATTAACTTTGTGGAATACAAGCCATTTTTCAATTGGGATTTGTCTGCATTGCCTTACACTGTTAATGAATTGCTTCCCAGGCTGATGGGATGCTCCTTGGATCTAACCATTGCAGTCTAAATATTGCTAACCTGTGTTTTGTTTTGTTTTGTTTTTTGCGGTACGCGGGCCTCTCACTGTTGTGGCCTCTCCCGTTGCGGCGCACAGGCTCCGGACGCGCAGGCTCAGCGTCCACGGCTCACGGGCCCAGCCGCTCCGCGGCATGTGGGATCCTCCCTGATCGGGGCACAAACCCGCGTCCCCTGCATCGGCAGGCGGACTCTCAACCACTGCGCCACCAGGGAAGCCCTAACCTGTGGTTTAAGTCTGCTGCTTTCGTTGTTGCTTCGTTGTTTGCTTATTTCTACTGTTTCCTATGAGATTGTTTCCTTGTATGCTTCACAATCTTCGATTGTGGGCTGATTCTGAGGGTGTTTAACGGTGGGATTTCTGTGTAGTCTGGATTGTGTGTCTACAAAGGGGTTTTTGCATTTGCTTCTGCCAGCCTTGTTACCAGCTCAGGACGTTTTTCATGTCAAATTGTTAAGGACTTCTCCACCACTCAGATAGTATAAGTTTGAACCTGTGAAATTTGAATAACCGCTGTGGGTAAAACCCTTTAGTTATAGTTGGCTTCAGGTTACAATTTCTCTGAAGGGAAATATTTTTTCTTACCCAGAGCCTTTTGCTGGTGGGAAGAATTTTCCAGAATGTGCCTTTAAAAGTTATTTACTCTATGCAGGGGTCTCAGTTTAAGGCCTTGCCCCTGTCCCTGAATGGGCAGTAAAACTCAGACTTGACAGCTCTGCCCTCAAGGACAGCCAAAGCATCAGATACTACTTGAAACTCCTTTTTTCAGCTTCCACTCCATTTTTAGACCCTGAGCATTTCCTTCCTTTTCTTTTCCTTTTGCAAAAGTGTATTGCAGAAATCGGTGTCTATATTTATCCTGTGACTGTTCTTTAATGGCTCATAATTCACAATAGACATGTTTCAAAACCAAATCAATAGATTTTCAAAACGTGCTATTTTAAGTCTCCATGTGGCACAAAAAGAAGGGGAAAAACTATGAACCGTGAACTCTTAGGCAATTTCATGTACATTGTCTTATTTGATTCTCACAACAATCTTGTGATATCGTTATTATCCCCATCTTACACATAAGGAATCTGAGGCTCCAGATTAAGTGGCTTGCTCAAAGTCACATATCTAGTCAATAAGAGGACTGGCATTATACCCATGTCTGTCTGACTCCAATGTCTGTGCTCTTCCACTGTGCCATGCTGAGGGTTCATGGCAGAGCCAGAGAGAAAACATAACCAGCAAAAGGCTCAATACAATATAAAAGTAAAAAAATAAAATGATAAAAACCACATTGCAAGAGGTACTACAAGAAAGCAAGGACGTGTGTAGTTGCTGGTGAATAAGCCAGGGGGCTTTGATTTCAGAGGGACCATAGTGAGCTGGGAGAAGGAGAAACTTGACTTGGGCCTTGATGATACTGTCTCAGTGGAGAAGGGGAGAAGCACATTCCTGACAAAGGGGAGAGCTTAAGAAGAGGCATGAAGGTGAGAAAGCGCATGCCTGCTATGGTCTCTAGGAGTAGACAGGGCATGGTTATATAGAAGTATGGCTGGGAGATAAGATGGGAGAAGTTTGAGGCCAAGTATGGAGGATCTTGACTGCCAATGGATTTGAACTATGTTGAGTAGGTAATAAAGCCTCTTAGCTGGGAAAGGTGTAGTCAAGGTAGTGGTTTAGGAATATGTAAATGGAAGTCATGTACAAGACTGACTGGGAAAGAATGGAGGAAAGGAGAGAAACTTGTGAGCCTGGATTAAGGGGGCAGCAGTGAAAAGGAAATGGAAAGGATGGATAAATAGACATTTCTCCTACTCAGGAGGCCTGGTACTTAGTATGTGTTCAGTGAACAGTAATTTTATTATTAGTTCAATGACTTCATTTTACAGATAAGGCCTCTGAGGCCTAGAAAGTCGTTTGCTCAAGTTTGCACAGTTGATGGCAGAGCTAATAGTCTCTTGGACTCATATTCCTTAACTCTTTCCACATAACCAGAGAAATCACCTACAACGCCCAGGTAACGTGGTCGCAGGTGCGTTCAAGCCTCTGTAGATTGGCTGAGTTGATGAGAAACCTGGATACTAGGAAGTAATAACAGATAACAGCTCTGAAATCTCTCTGTAGCCTCAACATAGGCCTTCTTGTCTAATTTTTCAGGATGCTCAGCAAAGGCAATCCCCACACAATGCTCCATATTTCTCTCATAGCTTTATCATGTCTTACCAGAATTTTAACTTTTGGGGTAGCAATCCTTGTTATTCTTTTCATACTCCAGTCAAGGAACAAAGCTATGGTGCATACCTGTTTCATTCATTATTAGTTGTTATATAATTATAAGTCTAGATGGCTGGTTCTATTAGTTAATACTTCAAGTGATAATAAAGATACAGATCCAAAATATCTTTCTGGGCAATATTAATATAAAATTTTATAACTTTGGGCCACACCCTCTCTCATACTTTCAATAGATGAATAGCCTGTCCTTGTCAGGATGAATGGAGAACATTTACCTTTGTCAGCATTTATTGGTGCAGTATTATAGGCTGCCATTTCTTTAATAAGACAGTAACTCTTTAGCAGAGTTTATAGGCTGTCTTTCATCAAAAGACCTCAAAGTAACATTGTTAACACTGTGTCATTATTAATCATCCAACTTGCCCAAGGAGGCAAGCGGTGGTTGTTTCAGAGGAGAAACTGAGGTTTTTAGAAGGTTATATGACCTCTTAAGGTCATGAACAAGGTCAGAAAAAGAGCTGGGCACACTGCCTACATTCCTACCTCTCAGGCCAAAACCCAGCCTTCTCCCACAACACTCTCTAAACATTTCCTTTTGACAGAAAATGCAATTGGCTACCTTGATCTATTAAGCAGAAATGAACTCTGAACCCTCCTTCAATGACTTGAGGAAATCAAAGCTGACTTCTGAAGTGACTTCAAGTCATAAAATGCTTGATTCACTATATTAAATAGTAACATTGAAATAAGTAAATAGCTTTGTAGTCAGAATGATAGCTTGGATTTAAATGGTGCCTGTTCACACTGCACTGTTTGAAAAGCACTGCAGTTCACAGGCTTCTAAAGGCTGTCAGTCATTTTGGCTGCCCGCGTCTTTTTGACTTCAAGTATCCCTTTCTTTCTCAAAAGTCTTTTTTTGTTTTGTTTTAAATTTATTTATTTGTTTTTGGCTGCATTGGGTCTTTGTTGCTGTGTGCAGGCTTTCTCTAGTTGCGGCGAGCAGGGGCTACTCTTCGTTGCAGTGCACGGGATTCTCATTGCGGTGGCTTCTCTTGTTGCGGAGCACGGGCTCTAGGCACATGGCCTTCAGTAGTTGTGGCTTGTGGGCTCTAGAGCACAGGCTCAGTAGTTGTGGCTCGCGAGCTCTAGAGCGTAGGCTCGGTATTTGTGGTGCACAGGCTTAGTTGCTCCTTGGGATGTGGGATCTTCCTGGACCAGGGCTTGAACCCGTGCCCCCTGCATTGGCAGGCGGAGTCTTAACCACTGTGCCACGAGGGAAGCCCTGTCTCACAAGTCTTTTCTCCACCTCCCCCCTTACTTTACACACATCCCTTTCCTTTTATCGAATCATTTCCTCCTGTGCATCAGGCAATCTGAAGATATAAGAATCTCCTTGCTTTAGCTAGATATGAGGAAAGACTTCCAGGCTCTCTGGAATAGCCTGTGGATTCCCACTCTATGGGACTCTCCAAGAGGCTCTTATGGGGATGATTTAGCTCTAATCTTGCTTGAGGTAAAGGATCAAACTTACAAAGACTGATTAAAATTCATCAAACACTCAAATGGTCCTCTAAACATCCCAAGCCCCCTTTTGTTGAGATTGGGGTTTTGTAACTAGTCTGGCCAATGGAAGGAAAGGCAGTTGAGAACAGAATTCTTCCTCCACCTCCCAAACTGCTGAGTGACTTTGGAGGCCACGCCTTCCAGATGGTACAGCTACAAGATGGAGGGTGGTTGCCCACCCAACTTCAGACTTTACAGTAAGCAAGCAACAAGCTTTTGTCAGGTTAAACCACTGAGATTTCAATCAGCTGTTGTCAATTATCCTGACCAGCGCCAGGAGTAGAATATCACCAAAACAAAGAAATTTAAGATGTGTGGCATTAGCGCAGCAGTCAAGCTGGAGGGATGGCAATCCGTGATATGCAGTGGCAAAAAGTTGAATAAAGGTGGGCGGGAGATAATTTGGAAAGCAGACTGTGAGCTGACGAATTTGTAAGTCTAAGGCAGGGGTCAACAAACTTTTCTGTAAAGAGCTAGATAATAATCTTCAGCTTTACAGACCATACGGTTTCTTTTGCAACTACTCAAGTCTATCATCACTGTAGCATGAAAACAGCCAGAGACAATATGTAAAGGAATGAAGTATGGTTATGCTCCAATAAAACTTGCCATTGACTGCATTTGACAAGACACTTCAATAAAGAGATGAGTTCCAGAACTATTTGCTGGTTTGCAGTCAGGAATTAAAGAGAGAAGTTAGAAATTTGGGTTCCCAATCTTCCATAAACTAAATGTGGGCTGAGAATGCTGTGCAGCCCCCAAAGCCCATTCAGATGTGGAGGAGGGGGATAAATGCATGAGGAGTGACCTCCTAGAGAACAGAGCAGGGATTGGGGTGAGGGGTTAACCTCATTAAAAATGTGAACAAAGTGAAGGACAAGGTAGGTAGATAGATGGGAGAACAGAATTATAAGCAAGTGCAAAGGTCCTGAGGCAGGAGTGTGCCTTGTACTTTCAAGAAACCACAAGGATGCCAGCATGGCTGGAGCAGAGGGACCAAGGAGTAGAGGGATAGTAAGAGATGACATCAGAGTGGGAGGGCAGATGGGTATGGGGGTCCTGTCACACAGGGCCCTGTAGGTAATTTTGAAGATGCTGGCTCTTATTCTGCATGAGCTGGGAAGGCATAGAGGGTGTTCAGAGTGTGAACAGGGGTACACTCTGATTAATGTTTTTAAAAGGATCATTCTGGTTGCTGGGTTGAGAAACAAACAAACAGGGGGAAGGATGGAAGCAAGAAACCAGTGAGGAGTCTATTGCAGTAATCCAAGCAAGAGATCATTCATTCATTCATTCATTTACTGAACAAGTATTTCTTGGCCACCTCTTGAGAAGACGTTACCAGGGGTAATGCTCCACAAAGTTATTGTGAGAAATTTCCTTTAAACAACAATGCTGTATCCATGCTATGAGAGAAAAGATTAAATGTGGTAATATGTTGTGAGTTCTTCAAGAACTAAAGGTTTGAAAAATCATGAGAAATTTTTTCATTTTTAACCTTTGAGGAAATTTTTAATGAAAAACTTTTGAATTTGGGGAATGAAAAATAAGATCAGATGACAGCTTCCTTATGTTGTTATATTATATAGTAAGAAATTTGTAATGTAAATCTCCTGTACCAGCAAGCTTGAGCTGTAAACAAATGCAACGTATGAATCTAGATTGAACCCTGAATTGGAAAAAAGAAATTTGTAAAAGACATTATTGAAACAACTGGCAATATTGGAATATGGACTGTAGATTAGACAATAGTATTGTAGTCATGTCAAATTTCCTGAATTTTATAACTATATTGTGTTTATATGAGATAATAATAGCCGTGGTCTTGGGAAATAACACTGAAGTATTAAAGATAAAGGCATACAATGCATAGAGAAGGGGCATGATATATGCAACTAACCCTGAAATGGTTCAGAAAAAAATATGTACAATGCACATCATATATGTGTGTATGAACATATACAGAGATTGTATATGTATATGTGTGCATGGGTATATATAGAAATGTATATGTGTGTGTATATATATGTGTGTGTGAACAGATATGGTAAATATTAACAATTAGTGCTTCTGGATAAAAAGTATACAAGGGTTATATGTATCATTCTTGAAATTTCTGTTAAGTTTGAAATTATTTCCAAAAATTTTTATAAAAACATTTGACTTCCAAAGTCAAGTTTACTAGAAAAAAAATTAAGCTAGTTAAGCTTTCAAAGGAAGAAGTGGAACTATTTCTACCATCAAAGGGCATCACAACTTTCATAGAAAAGGGAGGAGGATTCCAAGTCCTCTCTGCTTGAACGCTGACCTCCTTTTCCAAACAGAAGCTGGTCAGCCTTCTTCTCTCTCCCCGCTGGGCCCCAGAGTCTCAGAACCATCTCAGCCATTTGACATCACTAGTTCTCAAACTTGGCTGCTTATTAGAACTGCCTGAAAAGCTTGAAAAATGACTGGTGTTTGGGTCCTACCTACAGAGACTCTGATGCAATGGGTATTGCGTGTGTGTGTGTGTGTGTCTATGCGTGTGGGTGTGTGTGTGTTTGTGTGTGTGTGTGTGTGTGTTGGGGACAGGGGTGCCTGAGCAACAGGATATTTTTTAGAAACCCACGTGATTCTCCTGTGCAGCCAATATGGAGAATCCACTGAACCACACCGTGTTGCCTCTTGCTCTGAGCTGAGCTCAGAGCCTGGTGGGGTCTCAGGTATACGATGAGCTCTCTGGCCTCGTTCTTTGGCTGCAGAGAGCACCTCTCCTCCATGAATGGCTTTGCAGTCCTCATCTGGGATGCGGGACTGCAGGTTGCTTGGAAGTGTCCATCTTGGAGGGCCTCGGGCATCACCAAAGACACCTGTTGGTTCCAGGGTTTCCACAGCCAAGCTCAGCACTAGGAGAGGGCGCGGGGGTCATTGGGCATCACTGCAGGAAGGCGGCATTCTGCATGAGCGATCAAGAGGGAGAGCCCCGGGAGGGGGCGGGGTTCAGAAGCTTTTCTTTCAGTTGATACCCCTGTTCTACCCTGAAAGCCTCGGGCCTGTCTCTCCAACAGCCCAGAAAATCCAGGGGCAGTATGTAACACTTGTCTGCCTTTGAGACTGGCGATCACAGGATAAGTCCTCGAACGGAGCACAGAATGGTCAGCATTCTGACCATATCTTTCCTACCACAGGGATATCCTCTTTGTCCCCTCTCCCCTTTAAGACACCCACCTTCTACATTCTTCTAAAGAAAGTCATTTTCACAAGCCTTGGAATGCCAGTTCCGAACAGCCTCTGGCATCACGGAAGGCACCGCACAGGTACTTTTCATCTCTAATCTCCCCTGCTCACCTATTAAAAGATACATTTTCAAAGCAATGGGAGCAAGTTACTCATTCAAATGCTGTTAACAAATAACAGGATTTAAGGGTGTAACAGGTAGTTACTCAGCTTTGAAAATTTGCCCCGAAGAGTTAAAATTTCTGCTTCATTGGAAAGGGTGGGGGCCGGGAATGTCCTTGTGGGAGGAATTTTCAGCCCCTAGAATTTTCTGTCTGATCTCTCTCCCTTGCATCTGAGCTGGAACGCGAGATCCAGCGTGAGATTGCAGGAGAGGGAGGGCTGGGGACAATCCCGGGACCTGCAGGTGTTCAGCGGCTACACCAGCCAGGGCTACTCCCCGACCCCAAGCCAGCAGACACCAGCTGGGACTTGCCGCAGCCCATGTCAGGGGAGTTGGCTTGTAAATTACTCCCTGGATCATCCTTCCAGGTTGGATGGGATCACAGGGGGCGGAGTATGGAGGTGCTGCAGCCCGGGCTTCAGGTGGAGGGCTTCCTGGGCCAAGTCCATCAAGTAGAGGCTGACAGTGCAGTGATGACATGCCCCCCACCCCCCAGCCAACTCAGCGGAGCCTCATCGTCACCACAGCCTCCAGAGCAGCCCAGAACCAAAAGCTGGGGTACTGCACCCCCTCCCACCTCTACTGTAATGATTGCTTTTTCTTTTAAAGATTTCTTGAAGTCCTGCACCATGAGAACGTGACACTGAGTGCTTCTCTATGAGACATCCTATGCAGTGGGGACAATACCTCCAGGGAGGCTGCAGAGTTCTGGTCTCTAGAGTAAGTGCTCAATCAATGGCAATTCTCTTCTGGGGTTTAAGAAAATCTTCAGGCTCCCAGGGCGGTATTAAGACGTAAGCTGTGAGGCCTAAAGGGGGGTCAGTAATAAGGCAGCAAGAACGGTAAGGAGGTCAAGACTCCACATTAAAGGACTTCATCTGATCAACCAAGAATTCTCAGGTTCGGCTGTTCTGCGGACAGGTTCAAGTTTAAAAGAGTACTTGTGGTATAGGAATTCAGAAAATTTGCATTAAAAGAAGAAACGGTTAAATTAGAGGTGGGAGAGGGGTACAATGACCAAGGCAAGAGAGAAGAAAGGACTCTGAGTTCCCACTTGAGGCAGCTCCTGAGCCTGTAGGCACAGAGCTGAGGGGGCAAAGGGGGGGTACGAACACCAATTAAATCCCTTCGGAGCTTCGAAGAGGGTGGGGGGGGGGGAAGGCGGAAGGAGAAAGAGCAGGAAGAGAAGAGTCAAGGGTCAAGTTCTCAAATTCTGGTGAAAATAGCAGTCTCTCTGCAGGGGAAATTCAGTCCGCCTTAAAGTTCCCCTTCCCATCCTGGATTTGACCTCATCAGACACCCCATTCTGCCCCAGGCCACCCACCGACAGACAGGGACTCACAGATTATACCTTGAGAGTAGATGCATTCAGGACCCAGCCCAGTACTTTACACATCTCACCTCTGAATCTAGAAATCCATGCCTTAGCTCCCTGTGATCTTACAGCTCGCCTTCCTCTGCATAAATCCCCTTTCAAAGTTCTTATCTTGGATCCAGTTGACCCTGATCTACATTTTTGTGATAATATTTTAATTACCTTTGCATTTATCTATTGATTTTCATATCCAGTCAAAAAGGATTGGAGGCAGCTTCTAAAGTTTTAATGTGGTAACTACTTTGATAAGTCTGGCTTTCCAGACCCCCTTCACAAACAGCTATAGGCACAGCTACAAAATAGAGGTGAGCCTTCTAGTTTAATTGCAGAACAACATACAAAGCACCTTTGAAATCTTGCTCCAAGTTTTAAAATATGTGCATCTACTTAGTATCCCAAGAAGTTTCAGACAGTATTGGGCATCCTGGTCACAGAGACCTGGTGCTGTCGGTGACCTCAATCTGCTGCCTGTCACAGCGGTCAAAATCCTGGGTTTCCTCAAAAGTATGCCCACCTCCCCTGAACCTCAGCATGAGGCTGATTCTTGTGCAGGAGTTTGGATTCAGGGTTTGGGACACCCAGGAGTAGGACCTCCTGCATTTTCTTTCTTTTGTTAGGTGCAGAGGAAAAAGAGGGGCAAAATTGTGCTGGAGAGAGGTATTTTGCTCAAACCAAGGGGCATTGGAGGAGGAGGGGTTTCCTTCTCTTCCAGAAGCCCCTGCAGTGCCCCAATCTCACCAGCTCAGACCTTTTCCCAGCCACACTCGCGTTCCATCCGGAAGAGAGTCAATCAATCCGATCTGGACCTGTAATCCTTTGCTAAAAGGCCTCTTGGCCATGGCCCAGCTCAGCAGGGGAGGGTCCAGCATTGTCCTTGGAAGGTTCGCTGTGTAGGGTCCCACCCTTGGGGGCTCCCACGCTGGGACCTAGCAGAAGCCCCTTCCCACATTCACAGAGTTAACTGTTGAGGGTTACAACAGGTCTCGCCTCTCAGGTGTTACCTCTGGGAACCCCAAGAGAGTCCCTGGACAGCTTCACCCTGGGGTAAATAAATAGCAGGGCCTTCTCTTTCTGCCAGTGACTCAGGGCCAGATCTGCTCTCTCCCCACCCAAAGGGCCAAAGAGAAGACAATGGGGACCAAAAGGGGGCCATTTTTCCTCATTTTGTTGTTGTTTATACATTTAAAATATATACCTTTCTTCTGAAAGCATCTGAGAGGGCGTAGAGAAAGCATGACACGGGAGAAGGTAGTCAAACACAAAATGCAGCAGCCTCTTTGGCTGGAGCAGAATATTTGCTTTCAAATACCAGCCTGAGCTTGGAGGAGGGGAATAACATAAGAGCTCCCATTTGTGAGTCTGGTCAACACTTGGCATCCATCATCTTACTCGTTTTTCACAACACTGTAGTAGTAAATGTAGTCACCACTATTGGACAGATAAAGAAACAAAGGCTCAGAGAAATGGAGTAAATTTCCCAAAGACCCATCGCCAGTCAGTGATAAATCAGAGCTGGAATCCTGATTCTAGAGCCCTCCGCCTAAGCCACCGCAGGGTACTCTTCTCCTGTACTGTTACCAGCCTTGATCATTCAGTCCTGCATCCTCCAGCTACTAAGGCTAAGCTAAGTTGCACACTGGCTAATGAATCTCACTCCTCAGAAGGGCAAAGGAGCACAGTGATGGCTTTCTCTTTTGTTTTGTTGTTTCATTGTGAATGCCCATCAATGAGGCACTCACTGCCTCTCACATCTGATGTTTAGGATTGTTGCCTGCTCCTGGTGTGCATTTGTGTTTGCTGGACCACAACTTGGCCATTGACTATGAAAAATTTCAGCTCTGTCTTATTTTGACACCTGTGTGCTTTGGGGTCTGCCTTATGTGGTTGCACAAAGTCCTCTAAGTAGCTTTTAAATGTAATCCATTTATATAGAACAGTTAGAAGCTGACTGGGAATGTGAACGAATGTCCACTAAAGTCAGTTTTCACTGGGCTGAATCAATGTTGAGTTTCTCCTTAGAACGACAGCGCTCCAGAAGAGAGCAGAGTAAGCTGCTGGATTATTGCTTTAAAAAGAAAAAAAAGAAAAAAGAAATTTTAAAAGTTCTTTCTTTGCTTGATGAGAGATGCAATCCAGGTCACAGACCTTGGGTGGTTGTGAGTTTTCCTGTTTGCACGCCTTCTCTGTGACTGGGAGAGGGCTGGGGTATAGCCCGAGGGAACTTGTTTCCACCTGACGAAGCAAAGGCAAGAAAAAAATGGCATTCTCTTTTTTAAAATTTTGTAGAGGCGGAATAAACCTGTGTAAAGAGCATGACTTTTTTTTTTTTTTCGGTACGTGGGCCTCTCACTGTTGTGGCCTCTCCCGTTGCGGAGCACAGGCTCCGGACGCGCAGGCTCAGCGGCCATGGCTCACAGGCCCAGCCGCTCCGCAGCATGTGGGGTCTTCCCGGAATGGGGTACGAACCCGTGTCCCCTGCATCGGCAGGCGGACTCTCAACCACTGCGCCACCAGGGAAGCCCCAAGAGCATGCCTTTTTGAACCCAGGTAGATCAGAGTTCAAATCCACATTTTCTCACTTCATAGCTGTGTAACCATGGACAAATTACATCAAGTTATATTTTTGAGTCCAGTTTCCCACCAGTAAATGCAGATGAAAATACAGAACTAGCTGGCGTGTTCTAAGGATAAGAAGCAATCCCTGGACGACGCCATGCCGGACCCCGTGGAAGGCTCTTCATAGCAGGTCTGGCCATTAACAGGAGCAGCTGGCATGGGGCACTGCTCATCCGGCCGCTAGGCTTGTAACTTCAAGGTAAAAGGAACTGCTCTAACGCAACTCGGACGGGTTTCACCAGAGTAGCAAATACCAGGCGCCACTGCACCTAAGGTGGGGCTCAAGAGCATAGAGTTTCTGGTTATCAATGATAAAAACAAGCAGACAAACAAGCAGCCCTGTAGCCCGTAAACATTCGGGAAAGTCGGCTTCAAACCCTACCCCTCCTGGGTGAGAAACCCTTAAGTGGCAGTTTGCTGCCCTCTGCTGTCCATCTGGAAAACTCTGGGATGCTTCTGGCAGTGCTGCCAGCCTCCAAATCCCAAGGAGCTTGGATGTCCAGGACTTACCCACCCCCTCCAAAAGGTGTACCCCAAGAGGGAGGGCGGGTAGTAACAGGAAAGGCTACATAATCTGAGGGGTCCAGTGAAATATGCAAGTCACCTTGTTAGAAAATTAAGAATTTCAAGACTGGGACAAGAGTCTTAAACCAGGCAATGGGCACTTTGGAGGATGGGGCCCTGTGCAGCTCCATGTGTGACACACATACAACTGGCACACCTCATTATTACCTGCTCTGACGTTAAACTTCTGGATCCACGTCCTAGTCATCATAGTTCCCAGAGGACCTGAAATTTAGTAGAACATGTCTGGGGAGAGGAGGTGGGGAAAGGGCCTTCCCTAATAAGCCGGACTTGGAGTGGGTGTGGGGTAAGTTTCTTTTGGCTAGAATGTTGTTGTAGCACAAATCTAATCTCCTTCTGCTTACTGCTGGAGTTTGAGGAAGCCAAACAAACAAAAAAAACCCAAAAAAGAAAAACTAAAAACAACAAAGAAACAGATATAGCACACCTGTCCTGGACTTGGGAACCAACTCAGACTCAGGAATTAGACGGATGAAGATTCAAACATCAACCTGATTACAGAACAGGCTATCTTGGATGACAGAGCATACCTATAACTAAAGAGTATGCTCAAATTCACTGTCCAATTCCACCAGGAGATATCCACCCAAATGAGAATGGGAACCAACTGCTGTCCTCCACTAACCAGATAATTTAGTATATGTACTTCCATGGGTGGAGGTAAGGAGTAAGGCAAGATGCCAAGAGTAATTAGAAGAAAATCTCTCTCCAAGAAAACCAGAGCAGTGGGAAGAAAGTGCTCCCCCAACCTGTATGAGTCAGGGACTAACTAGGAAAATAGAAACCACTTCAAGTATTGGGTTGGCCAAAAGGTTTGTTCGGTTTTTTCCATAAGATGGCTCTAGTAGCACTTAGTTGTCTTTAACTTTATTCGAAACAATTTTGTTAGATTGTATGTGACAGCTGTCATATCAGCGTGCATTTAAAAAAAAAAGACATCAAAATTGGTGAATTTTTGTGTAGCCATTTTAATATTGAAGATGGAAGGAAAAAAAGCAACATTTTTAGCTTTTTATTTCAAGAAAGGTAAAAATGCAACTGAAAGGCAAAAAAAGATTTGTGCATTGTGTGGAAAAGGTGCTGTGACTGATCAAATGTATCAAAAGAGGTTTGCGGAGTTTCGTGCTGGAGAGTTCTCGCTAGACGATGCTTCACGGTCAGGTAGACCAGTTGAAGTTGACAGCGATCAAATCGAGACATTAATTGACAACAGTCAACATTATACCACGCAGGAGATAGCCGACATACTCAAAATAACCAAATCAAGCGTTGAAAATCATTGGCACCAGCTTGGTTACGTTCGTTGCTTTGGTGTTTGGGTTCCACATAAGTTAACCAAAAAAACCCTTCTTGACCACAGTTCCGCGTGCGATTCTCTACTTAAACATAATGAAAACGTTCCGCTTTTAAAACAAATTGTGACATGTGATGAAAAGTGGATACTGTACAATAATGTGGAATGGAAGAGATCGCGGGGCAAGCGAAATGAACCACCACCAACCACACCAAAGGCCGGTCTTCAGCCAAGGAAGGTGATGTGTATATGGTGGGACTGGAAGGGAGTCCTCTATTATGAGGTCCTTCCGGAAAACCAAACGATTAATTCCAACAAGTACTGCTCCCAATTAGACCCACTGAAAGCAGCACTCGAGGAAAAGCATCTGGAATTAGTCAACAGAAAACGCATAATCTTCCATCAGGATAACGGAAGACTGCATATTTCTTTGATGAGGTGAAAACTGTTACAGCGCGGCTGGGAAGTTCTGATTCATCTGCTGTATTTACCAGACATTGCACCTTCAGATTTCCATTTATTTCGGTCTTTACAAATTCTCTTAATAGAAAAAATGTCAATTTCCTGGAAGACTGTAAAAGGCACCTGGAACAGTTCTTTGTTCAAAAAAAAAAAAAGTTTTGGGAAGATGGAATTATGAAGTTGCCTGAAAAATGGCAGAAGGTAGTGGAACAAAAGGGTGAATACGTTGTTCAATAAAGTTCTTGGTGAAAATGAAAAATGTGTCTTTTATTTTTACTTAAAAACCGAAGGCACCTTCTGGCCAACCCAATATTTACAACAAAGGGAATTTGATGCGGGAGACTGGTGGTGAGGGTACTGAAAAGCTGAACTCCAAGATGAGCAGGAATAGAAAGTCACTCTAGCTTTTAGGATAAAAGAGCGAAGGGGTAAGGTGATGGTCCTAGATCCCCAGATCAGATCACTAGAAGCTGGAACCCTTGGGGGTCCCTCGAGTGGGAGCTGGAGCCATGAAGGAAATACAGCCTCTGCTGCTGGAGGCGCCCCCTGCAACGGAAAGGGAGGGCCATGAGCCAGCTTCTCCCTTCTACCAGGACCTTGCATTGGCCACGCCCTGCTGCCAGGCACCTGGCAGAGGTGCCTGGAGAAGACAACCAACAAGGTTGCATTTCAGAGGAGGCAAAGGCAAGGAGTGGATCTGACTGGGGCAGAGACGCCCTTGATGGTTACAAACTCAGATGAGTGCCTGTTGCCTACTGGATACAATGTAAATTCTGCCCCATGAAATGAAAGGTCTTTCCCAAGCCAGACCACTCATAAACCGCATTTCCTGCTACTGCCTTGTCCTTGTTCTGTCACTTACTTCCTAATTCTAGGCTCTCAGTCTTGCTTCCTCTTCCTGGAACATCCATTGCCCACCCCATCCCCCATTGCCCACCCCATCCCCTTCTCTCTTCTCATTTCTCCTCAACCTGCATCCTTCTCTTCAACCCAAGCTTCTCCTTTTTCTTCCTCTTCTTTCCTATTTCATTCCTTTCCTTTCCCATCCCTATCATCTCCCTGTCTTTCTTTCCTATTAATGAGCAGATTGAAGTCCAGGTCTTTAGGTATATTAGTTGTTATTGTTTTCTAGTAACTATTCCTTAAAAATCAATTATTAAAACATATTGTAACCACTGACCCCCCACCCTCACCTCCACACCTGGGAAGCCCCAAACCTAGATGTAACTGATTAAAACCAGTCCAAACTTTCTTTACCAAGCCACTGGATGTCATATTGATTTCACAGCAGAGTTGGGAAGCCCTTGCAAGAGCTCAAAACCTGCAAAGAAACAAGCATCTTCATACCTTGCTTGCCCCGAAAATATCACAGCCAGACTTCTGCTTACAGTAGTAACTGAATAAGATTTTACTAGATGGGGACTTCCATGGCGGTCCAGTGGTTAAGACTCCGCACTTCCAAAGCAGGGGGCGCGGGTTCAATCCCTGGTCGGGGAACTAAGATCCCACAGGGCGCGGAGCCTGACCAAAAGAAAAAAAAAATTTTTACTGTATGGACGTGTACAAAATGGAAGCATTGAAAGTACCGGGGAGTAAAAAGAAGCAGGTGGATTTGGGTGGGAAGTCCATGTGTGGAGAGAGAAGTGATAGGAAGTGAGTTCCCTATTTCTGCTGTTTTGTGCCCGAGGGGCCAGGTACAGGGAGTGTTGTGCAAGCCAGTGGTGGTGCTAGTGGAAGAGCAGCCATCTTTTTGGCCCATGAGAAAAGAAGTTCGAGTACAGGGCAACTACAGCTGCCGAAAGGAGGGGACGGATTCCTGGAATGGAAGGGCCAGAGAGGGGGTCCCCAAATTTGATCTGTTCATATCTCTGGCTGGCTCCTGGACCACACAAACACAAAACAGACACAAAGCATCTCAGCTAAAGGCAAGAGTCTGAAAGAGTCTTAACCCACTGATCTGATGTACCATTTCTGTCATGTTTTATATAACCTTGGATCTTTTTCCAATCTCCCTATTCTATTCCATCGGTTAGTTTGTCTAATTGTGCATTATTACCGCACAGACTTATTTACTAGGGCTTTATAATAAATATTGATATCTTGGTAGGATTAGTCCCCTATATCAGCCACAGAAATCACACATATTCCTGAACGGGGAAAATGTAGTATAAAGAATTGTTAACTCGTAGAAAGTGGTTTACTAAAAGGGGTAAAAGAAGACTCAGAGGAGCACAGGAGTAGCAAGTGCAAAAAGGCATCAACTACCTCTAGGCTAAACAAGAGTGTGAAAAAGGGTGAAAAAATGGAATACTACTCAGCCATAAAAAATGAAATAATATCAATTGCAGCACCATGGATGGACCTAGAGATTGTCATACTAAGTGAAGTCAGAAAGAGCAAGACAAACATCATAAGACATCATTTACATGTGGAATCCAAAATACGACACAAATGAACCTATCTATGAAACAGAAACAGACTCACATAGCTGTAAACTATTATATAGAGAATGGATAAACAACGAGGTCCTACCGTATAGCACAGGGAAGTATATTCAATATCCTGTGATAAACCATAATGGAAAAGAATATGAAAGAATGTGTGTATATATATATATATATATATATTTATAAAACTGAATCACTCTGCTATACAGCAGAAATTGACACAACATTGTAAATCGACTATACTTCAATAAAATAAATTAAAAAAAGAAAAAGAGTAGACAATGAAGGAACTAGGGACTTAGGAGAATTCCACGCCCTTCCAACCAAAGGTTGAGAACGTGCAGCCTGCCAGTAGCAAAGAAACGTGACAGGGGCATGGGCCAGAGCTGGTCTGTAGAAATTGTCCACCATGGCCATAGGCCATAGCTGGGATAAAGATAGTCTGTAGAAACTGCCTACTTGGTGGAGAGACAGTTGCCAGAGGCACAGTTGGAGCTGCTCCACAAGGTCTGCTGGTCTCCTGTACAGAGCAATAATAACGGAGGACTGATCCCCAGAAGGGAAACGCCTTCCTGTCGCCATTGCCTTGCAGTGTAACTCCAGTGCTCTCTATTGGTAAAGCGTAACATTGTGTCCAGCTGGCAAAGAAGCAATGTTTACAGGGTCTATAGCTCCACTATCACAAAGCAGGGCAAAGGATGGATTTGGAGCTGAGAGAAAATTGGTAGCTAGCTCATACTCCTAACTTGTTCTTATTCTTCAAATTTTTAAGCTATTTTTGGTCACTTACCTTCCCATGTACACAAGTGGGAGCAGGGTAGTGGTGGTGGAGATTATTAAATTTTCACCTGGATTGGATTTAATCTGTAGATTTGGTGGACCTAACAGCCTTACATTATGGGGTCTTCCAGCTCATAATATTTGTCTCTGTCCATTTATTTAGATCTTCTTTGAAGTTTTTCAGTAACACTTTTATAATTTTCTCCATAAAAATCTCTTACAGCTTTTGTTAGGTTTATTCTTCAGCACTTCATAGTTTTCAAGCCAACAGTATATTAAAAATTTTCTATGTTACTATTAATACAAAAATGCATTTTATCATGGTACGTTGTTTTGTATCCAGCAACATAATAAACTTACTTCCAAATTCTAGTAATAAATCTATCTGTCCTTTTGGCTTTTCTACATATACCAGTTTATCTTCCAAGAATAATGACAGATTGGATTCCCATTCTTATGGATTTTGTTTCTTATTCTAGCCTTACAACATTGTGTAGAACCTCAGTATGCTGAGTAAAAGTGGTAAACTTAGGCATCGTTGCCTCGTTCCCAAGTATCAAAAGGAATGCTTTCATTTTTAGCTTATTGATTTATTTTGTAGATACCCGTTATCAGTTCAGTGTTTTCTCCTAGTTCTAATTTAAGAAGTTTAAAAAAAATCATGAATGGACATTGTGTGTTTTCAGATGCATCTATCTTCCTCTATTCAGATGATCTATGATTTTTCTCCTTTCATCTATTAATGTGAATCACATGGGTTGATTTTCTAATGTAAACCAACCTTGCATTTCTGGGATGGACCCCATTGTGTCATCATGCATTATGCTTTATATACATGGCTATCCTCAAATTAATATTTTAATTTTACGCTCATGAGTGAGATTAACCTATACTTTTCCTTTTTCGTACTGTCCTTGTTGGTACGCTAGCCATACAGTAAAATGGGGAGTATATTTAGAAACAAACTTTATGCACCTTCTCAAACACACTTGACTGCCTCCTCTTTCCCTGCCTTGACTTGTAATTCATACATTGTGGAATTTCCCTCCACTTTCAGACTTTAATGAGATGCAGCATTATAAGACATGGGATCTGAATTCCTGAACAGCTGTTATGAGGTGGATAATGCAATCCAGTGGGACAGTCAATCATCCCTGTGGCAAGAACATTGACCAATGAGAACTGAGAGATGGGAGGTTACCTGATAGCTAGATTACTCCCTTTTCTTTCTCCCTTTGGTTACTCCACAACATTGTTTCCGCCTGGAAACCTTACCAGAAAAGTCCACATGCCAAAGTTTCACATGCTGAGTGACCTGATAGGTCTCTTTCAACTCACTGTGAAGTGGCAGTCAAGACAGTAATGCGTCACAAATTTCATAGGATTCCCCTTGTTTTACTTCCATTTTTCTCTCATTTTTTCCCTGAGCTTACGTTTCCCAAATGAAGTACAGTATGTGTTAGTATCTTAGTCCTTGCCTCAGGCTCTGCTTTCTAGAAGACCTAAGCTAAGGTCAGAATTATACCCTTTGTTCTATGCACTGCAGTATTTTCTGTAAGATTGCAGGACCTTATTCCTTTCAAGTTTGATAGACCTCACTAGTAAACCATGTAGGCCTGAGTTTTTGTGTGGAAATATTGGGAACTACTGTTTCATTAACTTTAATGGTTGTTAAGACTACTCTATTCAGGTTTCCTACTTCTTTGTGAAGCAACTTTCGTAAGTTAGTTTTCTAAGAATTTATCCTTTGTATCTATACTTACAAATTCATTGGCATAAAGATTATAAGTTTATTTTAATTATCTATTTTATTATACTTTTATTAATATCTGTGGGATCTGTAGTGATAACTGTATTTTCATTCCTGTTACCTTTTGTCTATTTAGTTGGTTTGGTTCTCTCCCTCTTTTATCAGTCTTGTTAGGGTTTATAGATTGTATTTGTATTTCTGAAAAACCAATTTTTGACTTTGTTGATCTTCTCTATTGTGTTCATTTTCTATTTCATTACTTTGCTCTTTAACAGTTCCTTCCTTGTGTGTGTGCGTGCGTGTGTGTGTGTGTGTGCGCGCGCTTATTTTGGTCTTCTTTTAACTTCATGAATTGGATGCCTAGCTCATTAATTTTTGGTCTTTTTTCTTATCTAGTATGGACGATTCTCCACATGTTAGTCTAGTATCCTCTAAATACTGCTTTAGCTGCATTCCACACATTTTAGTAGATAGTATTTCTTTAATATACAGTTTTCAATATTTAACTTCTGTGACTTTTCTCATGCATTAAGTAGAAATGTTTATTAATTCCCAAATATATGGGAGCTTTTCCAAAGATCCTTTTAAAATTGATTCTACCTTAATTGCTTTGAGGTCAGAGAATATTGTGCAGCTTTGCAGCAATCCTTTGGAATATACTGACACTTGCTTAATTTGCAAGTGTATGGTTTTCATACCATTCCATGTGACTGAAAAAATATGAATGACAATTTTGGGACAGAGTACACAATTAGTACTTCGATTTTTCTACATATTTCTTGGAATGTGTCTGCTTGTTCCATCAACTACTGAAAGCATCGCATGGTTTTGTCTTTTTCCTTGCAGTTCTCTCACTTAAGAGTGTTAAGGTAGTTTCGTTAAGAGCATATCAATTTACAATTATTTCATCTTTGTGGTGAATTTAACCTTTCATCACGTGAAGTGACATCTTTATTAAGACTCCCAAATAAACTGTTCACCCTCAAGTCTTTTTTCAGGGTCTGCTTCTGGGGGAGCCTAAACTAAGATAGTTGGTCCACTGGAACGTTGTAGCAGCACGATAACTAAGACTGTCACCTGTCGTAAATTGGCACTGGGTCCAGAAGGAAAGGGATGCACTACCTTATGCAATTTCTAGCATGCCAGAGAGACTGGGGTGGTGTGAATTATGATTGGTTGGTGGTATTAATAGGTTAGTTGTTGCTAAGTGCGACTGGTGCACAGAAGGAAGAAAATGTCAGGCTCAACTCAGGGCATGGTGTAAAAGATCTCCCTGGCAGCATTTAAAGAAATCCTTAGCTCATGCAGTTGAAGGGCAGACTATGCTAAAAATCAAGCCAGAAATTACAAATAAAGCTGAATTTAGCACTCTCACAAGTCTCCCGTCAGGCCCTAATAGATAAGGAGTGGGATACTGGAACATGGAGTGGGAACACCTGGGTGGGAACACTGAGAGCTCTGAACCTCAGATTTCTCTGAAACTTCTAGGCTAGCCGTCCACCCCTCTGCCTGAAGACCATGTTAAGGCCCCATTTGAAACAGATGCCTCACAACATGGAAGTGCTTGCCTCCCCGCAGTCTGCCCCACCTCATCTCATTGCTTCTAGTAATTGCTTCTAGCAGCCTGAGGCTTTGCTAGTTACAACCCCCTAGATAAATCTGACATATGGGGCATTAAACAGAACAAAAGTGTCTTCAAAGGCAATTAAAAAAACTCTGAGGCTTCACCAGCTAACACAACGCTGTGCTTTTTGAATTGGAATTGTTCAGGTGCTCACCAATGACTTAACAGGTGAGCTTTCAGTATGTGGTAGCTATGCTAAAGGGTTCTCTGTCAGTAGTAAGGCAGGAAGAAATGATCGGGCTTCCCAGTGAAGTTTCTTGTTCCCCGATATTACAAGAAGCCTTATTCACCCTCCCCTGTGTGCCTTCAATCCCTTTGCTCAGTGATGTTAGGTCGCCTAGCGCGTCACTCTCTTTGCTGAGCTCAAGTTGACTGGAACTGCAGGCACTAATAAAGGATGTTTTTGACGCGTTAAACACCTTGTTTTAGAGGAGGTGGTGGAGGGCTAAAGTGCCACACAGCCAGCAGCAGAGCCAGGACTGCAAGGGAGGAGGTTTTTCCACCTCTAAATTCTTGCTACTTATTAGCTTTTATGATGTTAACAAGGACTTAACTTCTCTGGGCTTCAATTTCCTTATTGGAAAATCGGAAATGATTCCTCTCAAGAGGATGTGGGTTAAAGGAAATCGTGACTGTGAAGGTACCTGGCATATTAACAGGGCCTCAGCAAAATGCCCCACAGTTCCCCTTCCCTCTTCCCAGAGCAGCTCAGGAGACAATGGCCTTCCTCTTGAATTGTAGCTCGCTAAAAATATGCCTCTTCAAAGGAACTGGAAGCTAATTTTTTCTCTGTCCCCCCTCCCACAGTGCCTCTTGGGATTCGAGGCAGGCTGTACCTCAGATTTCAAAGAAATGGGGAGAAGCAAGACCTCCTAAGGTCTAGTTCAAACTGAAGGATCCCAGGGTACATTGGGTCCTGCTGTCAGGGCCTAAGGTCATTGCTGCTTAAGAAAGCCACTCGGCCCCCAGATTTCTCCTCCCCAGCCTCGAGCTGTTTCCACGGAGTCTCAGTGAGCCAAAACGCAGGGGCCAAGGGTCAAGGCATCAGAGCCAGGGTGACCAGCTGAAGACTCTACCACTCACCAGTCACAACTCTGGACGACCTGCCCTTTCTGAGCATCGGTTGGGGGGTAATAATATTACTGTCATCAGGACTGTTGTGAGAATCACACGTCGTACCAGCACACTGGCCCGGTGCCCAGCGGGCAGTAAACTTAGTGACTCCAAGGCTTTGTTGTGCGTGCGTGTGCTGCACACTCCTGAGGACAGGGCGGGGTTACAGCATGCACCGTGCAGGCACCAACTTCTACCCCTGGTTCCTGGCATGCACACAGCAAGGCGGGTTAACAGTTTTAATGACACACTAAAGAGAGACAGGCAGACAGGCAGGTAGACCAACTGACCTGTGGATGTTTTTAAGAAACCCTGCTAAAGGGAACTATACTCAATATTTTGTAATAACCTATAAGGGAAAAGAATATGAAAAAAATAGATATATATGTATGTATAACTGAATCACCTTGCTGTACACCTGAAACGCAACATTGTAAATCAACTATACTTCTATTAAAAAAAAACAAACAGGAAGAAAGAAACCCTGCTAGACATTAACATGTCATGTTCGGATAACTGAGCTTGGTGGACACCATCAAAAGGATCATGGCTTCAACCTCCTTTACTCTGTCCTTCATACATTCACCCACAACACATAAAGCACCTTTCATTTTCAACAACATACACTTTGGCAGATAAAAAAGGTGACCCACACTTTCATTTTCTTTATTTTTCATTGATACCGTATGAATACAAAGTTTCTAGAAAGCTACAAAATGTCTACCACTTTATCAAGAAGGCATCAAAATGTGTCACTTTGCAAAGACATGAAAACACCTGCAGGAACTGACACAAAAATAGCATTTTTAGAGTGATGAAATAATTGCACTTAACTGTCATGGATATTACAGTTATCACACATATGTACCGCGAAAGCTAGAATACATTTTTTTTTTTACAAAGCACTTTATAAAAAAATTCTCTGCACACAAACCCTATAATTTTCATATAACTATCATACTAAAGATAAATTCACTTTAAAGCCAACACTTAGAACATTTTTAAACAAAAAGGTACCAGTACCTAAACACAGACGTTAACAAATACAAGAATACTGTACTGCCAAGAGGTTTAACCAAATGCCTTTTCAAAGTTTCTGCAAACAGGTTATGAAAACGTATGTGAGAATTTGCCCCCATCCCCCCATCTCTCCAATCTACCCAAGAGGAACCTTACTGCCTAAAGGCAGGCTCCCCAGCCCACTCACAGCAGCAGTACAATATCAAAGGAACCACTGACCAGATGAAACGCTTACGTCACAAGCCCATTTCATACACGTGACACGAAGACACAGACTGTGAGAATCCCATTAAGCCATTTAGAATGTGAACAAACACACGTGGCAAAAACCCGATTTACATAAAATTTAAGCATATTAAAGAATTAAAGGCTATTCAGGTTTCTTTTTTAAATGTTACAAAACTTTTTTTTGTCATTTTTTTAGGCACATAGTTTTTGTTTTTACTTTTTTTTTTTCCTTATCTGCAGTCATGAGCCTATTGAAAAAGGCCTACAGAAGTGACTCTTTCAAGGAGGTAACAGGGAGATGGTTTTTTTTTTAAAGAAGTGCAGTTAATATCTAATTTACACAGTGAAACTAATCACGGAAAATGACTGGTGGAAAAAAGAAAAGAGAAGGAAGGAAGGAAGGAGAGAGGGACCGAGGGAAGGAGGGAGGGAGAAAACCAGAGACTGGTTTCCAACTGATTTACACCTAGACTCTGTCAGCCTCTTTCAGAAAAAGGGGAAGGGGAGACAATTTCATAATGGAAGGCAGACAAAAGAGAGCCAACATGATAGAGGTGGAATCTCCTGGAATCTGACCCCACTTCATGATGAACGAGAGGGAACATAAATGCTATTTCAAATGCTAAAATGACGGAGTGGGGCATATAACAGACTCAATGCAAATTCACAGAGAATAAAACAAGTTTACAGCTTAGGAAGTAGAACAATAAAGACAAATATTTCATCTTATTTAATGGTGCATGACTTCAGTGAAACTATCCTTTGCAATGCAATTTTAAACACAAAACCTTCATTCTTAACGATGTAAGTAATGAGTTAATGAGAGAAAACTATTGCCAAAGAAAGCACAGTAACAGTTGAAAAGGGAAGCAGGAAAACAAACATTTGATTAATTTCTTCCAAGTTGTGGTGTAGTCCTGCCACGACAGGGAGGGGCTGAATTCAAGCAGCTAACTATAACTTGTGCTGAGCAATTTTCCTTTTCATTTAACTTTTTTTGTTTCTTGTAGAAATTTCTATGAATACTCACAACTTGGAGTGGATAGAAATCACTCCTGAAATTTCAGACAGCCCAAAGAGGGTATTCTTAAAGACACCAGGTAGAGACAGACGGACCATCGCATTCAGAGGCTAACTTTCAAAGATGTCTAATGTCACTGTAAAGTCTATATTGGTAAAGAAAAGTCTTTTTTGTCCTGGCTTTTGTTTGGCTCGTGTTTTTGCCTTCTCATCCTTTTCACTCCTTTTCCTCCCCTCTATCAATTTTCCCAATTTACACAAGGTTTTGATAAAAGCCAGCACAGACTCTGAAGAGTTGCCCTTTGGAGGGCTGGAACATTCTTCGAAAATTCCGAATCGTGAGTGGTGCTCTTTGGAAGTTTCTCATAGCGCATTCAGACAACACTCAGAGTCAACATTTTCGCCCTAAGAAGAACACTTCAATTGTAATGACCCTAACCCATTTTTTGTTCTGCACTGTCATCTCAGTTTGAGGCTTCCAACTTTCAAAACGGTATCACTGCGTAAACCAGAAGTGCGCGCTGTCATCTGAGTGGAAAGGCAGGCCTCCACAGACTGAACATGAGCATAAGAAGGACAAATCTGTCCACCGGCCAAGAGTCTGCGGTTTGTGTGCAAGTTCCCTCAGGCGGACACAGGGCTGGGTGACGGGCGGAGATGGCGCATGGGGTCACGTTGCACAAACACACCAGTTCCTGGGGGCCCTCCTGCCGCTGTGCGCCCCGGGGGCATGGGTGGCAGGGGCTCCCCCACGGCAGACAGACAGCGCAGCAGGCAGGGTCCGCGTCGTGCTCTTGTGAATGGAGGCCTGTGGTTGGTTACTATCCCAGTAAACCAAAGGCATCACGGTGATCTCAGGATATTTTTGGTCTCTCTACAAATTATCGTGATTATGGCAGCACTTTTCTAAGCTGGAATCTCAAACCAAAGGCACTTTCATGCTAGAGTGCAGAAGGTTCACAAATAGCTAAGTATTTGGTCATGAATTTAAAAGGCAACATTAAAAGTATACAATTTGCTTTTCATAGTAAACTACGAAGTTGCAAAACCTTCCATTTTGGTATAGACATTTGACAGTGTGGTCAATGAACTGACTTCTGTTCATTTCAGATTTCAGACCAAGAAGTCAGTTTCCAATACAACTGGAGAAAAATGGGCTTACAAAACAAAAATGAAAACAATGCTTGCTTGCTCTATTTTAAATACCATGCCGATCAGTAAAGGGACATCGAGAACTGGTGTGAGAAAAGGCTGGCGGCACACTAAGTATCACTAAGGCACTGCTTACTGAACGCTTTGGCAGCTCTGAATTGAAAACTTCCTACAAAAGTTAACAGTAGTAAGAGAAATGCTTCCAGCTTACAAAAGGGCTCACAGTTCCGAGGCAGCCTTCTGCACTGCAAACCCTACACGCAACATCGCAAAGATTTAAGGCTTTTCAGAAATGACATGTGCAGGGTTTTGCCACAGAAACATCAACAGAAAGAAAGAAGCAATGCAGACGTATCCTCTTAATGTCACAGGTGTGAACACCAACACACAAAATTGGTTCTACCCTTCGTTAGAACAGGTGTAGTGTACCAGAGCATAGACAAAAATCATAGAAGTTATCGGTACCTGGTTTGAAAAGTTGACTGTCATCTTGTGTGATTTAAATAACTTACGTTTGTACAAAAACAAACTGCAAAAGCCACTAGAGTACTGAGACCTAAAGAAGACTTGGGTTTGTAACACCAAGTTCTGGGCACGGGGGCTGTTTTTTGGCTGGTCCGAGCGTGGGACTTTGCTGCTGGGATGCTTTGTGAAGAGAAATTTGACTCAGAGCCTGTGGCAGGTGAACTGTCCTCAGGGTAAGGAAAAGGCTCATCAGCTTTCCTATCTGCTCGCGGATGCCTCCCAGACATGACACTCCAGGGAGAGAAGCAGCGTCACCACCAGGAGATGCTGCTGCTCTGGCAGAGGAAGGGGGTCTTAACCTCCCTCTCTCTTCCGCCCTGAGCACCAGAGAGGAACGACCCCCGCCAAGAGGCCAAGCATTAAGTGTCAGGAGTCCCAGAGCCTTACTCTTAATCTGTCACTGACCAGCTGGGTGACTTTGGGCAAGTCATCTCCCCTCTGGGCCTCAACTTTCTCATCTACAAAATGGAGGTCACAGGCATACCTCGTTTCATTGTGCTTCACAGATATCACAGTTTTTAAAAATTGAAGGTTTGTGGCGACCCTAAGGCAAACGAGTCTACCAGCGTCACTTTCCAATAACATTTGCTCACTTCACGTCTCTGTGTCACATTTTGATAATTCTCGCAATAATTAATAATTGAAGAATAATTCAACTTTTTTATTATTTTCATATTTTTTATGGTGACCTTCAAGTTTCTACTGTAATTGTTCCGGCATTTTTTTGGCAATATTTTTTCATTAAGGTATGTGCACTGATTTTTTTTTTTTAGACATAATACTATTGCACACTTAATAGACGACAATATAGGGTAAACATAACTTTTATATGCACTGTGTGACTCGCTTTACTGTGATATTTGCTTTCTTGTGGTGCTCTGGAACTGAGCCCGCGCTAGCTCTGAGGTATGCCTGAAGACTGTGCTTTCCTAAAGCTCAACAAAGGAAAATTCGATCAGCCCTCTTCCAAAATGAATCCCTCTCTCCACCATCCTTAAAGATGAAATGTTCCAGAGGTCTCTGTAAATTCTACAAAAAAGCAATGAGTGCAAGGCTAAAAGTAGAAGACCAGAGGAAATGTATTGAAATGATTAAAGGTTTGATAATGAGAACTATAACCTTAGGAGAAATAATAAAAATGGGTGGGATTTTCTTTAACCTGATAAAATAAGCAACGAAGAGCAAATCAGAAATGCTCTTTAAATAGGTGTGAGTTGATTATAGGGATGATGGTGGCCAGCTGTCCCCAACTTTCCCAGGGAGGAAGGAAAGAATACTTGTAGCAGAGAGATTCTGTTGTGAAATAGAAGTTCTGAAACAGGAAGAAACATGGACACAATATCATTTGAGTAATATTCCTACCTGTCTCTTGATGGCCTGAGACAAGGCTCCCAAGAGAGAAGCTTTCTCAGGGTAAAATGGAAGGAGAAAAAACCCTCAAACATGGCATTTGTGACCTGTCAGATGCAGGGCAGTGGTTCTCAACCAGGGGCAATTCTGTGCCCCACGGCACATTTGGCAATGTCTGGAGACATTTTGGGTTGTGACAACTGGGGAAAGGTGTATCTAGTGGGCAGAGGCTAGGGATGCTGCTAAACCTCCTACAATGCACAGGACAGCCCTGCACCACAGAGAATTATCTGCTCCAAATGTCAACAGTGTCGAGAAAGGGTTGAGAAACCCTGGCCTAGGGTAGCTTAGACGTTCTGGGATTCTAGGACATGTTTTGGAAAAGCCCCAACTTTATTTAGGTCTCTTGCTAAGATGAAAATGAATACCAAGAGACCAAAGCCCAGTTCTTCAGCTTCTCCCTATTTAGGCTGCGGAAAGTGGCCTCTGAACTCTCCAGTGAAAGCACAAGATGTCCCTGAATCGATCCTGGTAGTGGAGGGTCAACCAGGAGATAGAGCACCCAGAAAAGAGCAGTGAGGACAGAGCTTTGGAAAGGCTTCTTTATGGTACAGAAAGCTTTACGAAGGGAGGAGACTCTGCCATAAAGGGTGAAAGACCAAAAACAGACTTGGATTCGATGTTCTAACACAAATCTAATCCCAGGGTCTAATTTGGGAGTGACAGAGAAAGGGCTAAGAGGTTGGACCAGTGGTTAAGACAGGGAGAATATCTGCCCTGGAGAAATCTTTAGAAGGACAAGACAAGAAGTAAACTTGTTTTAAGAGCAAAAAGCCATCCTCAAGTTCATCCATGTAAACCCCCAAACTCAACTACAAAGGCATTCGGAGGAAGAGGCAAGCATCAGAGGGCCCAGCCTAACTCTGTGAGTTCAGCAGACCAGGGTATGCCCTTCTCTGCAGCCAAAAGAACTACCCTCTAGCTGGTGTTCTTGGGTCTCGATCTATTTGCGCTTTGAAAAAAAGTAAATCCTCAGAGCCCCCCTGGCAGTACTGAAGAGCCCCATTCCTGGGAGAAAGCGTGAACCAAATACCTCTTGCCCTGAAGTTCTGGGATGGCGTGGCTTTTAGCCACATAAGATCATTTGCGCCCCTTGGTCCTGAGAGACTGGGGGTAACACCTTGAGTAAAGACACAGGAGATGGGAGCCAAAGAAGCATCCCTAAGAGGGGTGACCAAGAGAAGTCATAAATATATGACCAAGGAAGAAGCTTAATGCTTGGGCCGAAGACCAGATAGAAGGGTGGGCCACTAGGGCAATTCTTCAAAGGTCCACCTGGAATCAGGGAACAAACTGTAGTCTCTTTACGTAGGGAAGATACACACCATGCTACTGGCTTATGTAAGGGATGTGTGTTCCAAAAGGGGAAAGTTCTGCACTCTCTCCTTTGGTCTTCCCAGTGACCAGGGTCATGGGTTTGGGAGAGGTCAGGCTTGGTTCTTCTGTTTGCCATGAGCCAGCCACACCCTCATGACCACCAGATACTAATCAATATATAAGCAGGGTCAGAGCAGGTGGTGGGACAGGGAAGTGGGTGTGTAGGTTATTTGAATGTGACAGAACAAAGTTTTCATTTTCTGGCTTGACGTAAAAGTCTTGACATGTTTCACAACTTACAAAACATTTTATGTTCTAATAGTGTTAACCTATTCCTGACAATGATAAAAAACGTCACTTTCCTCCAGGAAGTTGGGGAGTATGCCCTGTCCCCTTCCCAATGAAGCACTTATGGAAATAACCCAAGACATGTGGCCACATCAAACAGACTGCCTGGACAATGCTTTGGAATATTTGGGTTGGAAAGTTGAATTCCTCCTAGGAAGAAAACCTCCCAAATGTGCCTGTGTGGAAAGGGCAGAGATAGATAGCTGAGCCTCTTCAACCTCAGTCAAATAAGCATTGTGACTTATCGAGAGATGTCAAGGAAACGCGTGTCCTTAGCGAATACACCTAGATCTACGGACACAGACTGAGAAATACACACGTATCAGCACCTAGAAAACTGAGTGACACTGAATAGATGTTTAATAAATATGTGTTGAATAACTATATATGTATATGTGTATATATGTACACACAAACACACACATACACATATAGTCACAGCAGGTTAATATTGGATCACCAGAAATAATTTACCCACAGGCTGGTGAGCACGCTTGTGATTTTCTGGGGAGCAGAGATCCTAAAACTGATGAGCCTTTTATGAGTTCGGTTGATGAAATCTCTCCCAGCCACAGGGTTTTCTATAATTTGCAGCTCACAGTGCAGTATTCATGCCAATTTTACATTTTTGTTATTAAATTTCAGTGGTTCAAAGATTTACTCATCTTAATAAAAAATTTGGTTGTCCATATAAAATATAACTGCACACACAAGACTATAAACATTGTAAGTTTAGATTTTCAGTATTTATCTACTTATTGCAAAAAAGAGCCATCTTTTTCTTTAAATAATCATCACATTAGTACAATACAATTTTATATTTTTTAAATATACTATATATGTTAAGGATAAGGGGTGAAGTTTTCTTCCTCTGTAATAGCTGTTTCAAGAGTTTAATGGATTAGGAGATTAGTTTTAACCTCGAGGAAAAAAGTACAAATTTGTCTCATTAGGATATTTCTACCAAGCATTTCTTAAGGCTATATTTTAACATTTGGTTTCAAAAAGAAGGAAAAGTTTCATTTAAAAAATAATTTAGTGAATTACATTCTTTCATAACTTCCACCCTAATTTGTTACAAAGATAAGTCTAAAGATTCTTAGTTTTGTGTACTAATTTACATTTATATTTAAAGATTAATTTTACTTGTATCTTAAAACAAGAATTTTATGTTGGAAAAAAAAAAACACTAAATACATTTGTATAAAGGCTGTAAATGTCCAATGGTAAATGCTCTGTCTTATTTTTTTTTCTACCACAACGAGAAACAGGTCTCTGCAGACAGAGACTTGGGTTCTTAAGGTTCACCTTTCTGAGGAATTGTGGGCTGTGGATCTGAATAACACACAGAAACAACTCGATTTCTCTTTTTACAACTGTACCAGAACTTCACAGCTACAATGAGTATGAACACATGAAAAAATGACTTCACTCAAACAGGATTTAGAAAAGTTGGGGTGACCTCAGGGCCAGGGCAGCACCCCTGTGTGGTGAGGTTTACAGTCAGTCGTTCGATCATGGAGAGAGTGTGTGTGTGTGTGCACATATGTGTGTGTGTATATACAGATATCTATATATATAAATAACCACGGTTAGTCCTTTACAAGCCTGTAAATATGATGCTGTGCTCCATGTTCACTATTTGAAACTTCAAATACACAGGCCATGCACAGGAGAGTTTCTTGTGTATCCCTGTTTGTTACCACCTGTTTAAAAAAAAAAAAAAAAGTATAAATGGAAAAAAATATGAAGCAGAATGTACAATATATATAGGTATAACTGAATCACTTTGCTGTACAGCAGAAATTAACACACTGTAAATCAACTATATGTCAATAAAATATTTTTTAAAGTATATATATATATATATATATATATATGTATATCAAACACCACATGAATGAAAACATATTCCATCTGTGCCATGATGACTACAATTTACTTGGAGAGGAATATGGAGTCCAGTGTTCAAAAAGTGGATTGTTCAGAGATCTGCCCAGCCTCCCTCCGCCCCCTCCAGCAAAAACTCAGGATATTACAGGTCTGACTTAAATCCTATTTAAGCTTAGTTACCATATGTAAGAAAGACCTTACAGATTGAGTCTCACTCAGAGAGCCTAAGAAGACACACAAGAATTAGTGTGGGGTTTTTGTTTTGTTTTGTTTTCTTGGGGGGTGGTGGTGCAATTTTTTTTTTTTACAACACAGAGAATTTTCTATAATTCAGTTCCATGGGACAGTCATTTATCCTAGGGACCGTCTCCTATCTTATTCCTAAACCTCTACTAAATTTTGTTTCACGATAGCCAATGGGAGACATAAACTCTGTGAGTGCCTTGCTCACCACTGTATTAACATGCAGTGCCTGGACTCAGTGAAATATACGTGGAGTAAAAGAACAGTCACACAGTTCAAACCCATGTTGTTCAAGGGTCCACTGTATTCGCCGAATGGATGGAAATTCACAGAATAATAGCCGCCATCTGTTCAGTGCTTACGATGCACCTCCTCAGTATTAAATGCTTTACAGAAAGTATCTCATATAATATTACAACAACTCTAGGAGCAGGTGCGATATCACTCCCTCTTTGACAAGGGAGGATGCTTGGGGTTGATTTGTTTAAGGTTATACTAACGTCAACGAAAAACCCAGATCTTCTGGACCTGAAGACCTTTTTCTTACCCGTTATGCCATGCTGCTCTAGACAAATGCATTGATACAGTGATGAATCATCTAATTTTTTTTTTTCTGGGTAACAAAGTTTTTTTCCAATACTGGTACCCACCTGCTTTTCTAGTCTCACTCCCTGCCACTCCCTTGCAGATCAAGTACTCCAAGTATGCAAGTCTTCCAACCCTGAAATCTTTCTCTCCCTCATCCCTATATCCAAACAAATGCCGTGTCCCGCTGCTTTTACCTCCTGAAGAGTTCTTGAATCCATCTCCCTTTTCCCCTGCCACAGCCCAAGGCACCAGCAAAGCTGACCTGGACTCCTCCACCAGCAGCCACCCTTGCCGGGCACCATTCTCACCTGTGCACAGTAGTCACAGTAACCTTGAAAGAAATATGAATCTGACAACAACACACTCCTGCTTAAAAACTGAATGGCCTCTTTTAAACTTTAGGATGAAGAGAAAACCTGTTCTCATCCTACAAGGATGAGAGTGAGCGGCCCATTCTGGCCAGTCCTACCCGGCCAGCCGCACTGCTCTGTTTCCAGTCCTCCTGCTACCACATTCCCACCTACGTGCAGTATTCTTCCCTACCCTCTCTGCCTCTCTATCCATCTGGAGACACCTCTCAATTGTTTCTTCCTCAGGGAAGCATTCCCTGACCTCCTACTACACATTCTCTTGTCACCATGCACCGACCTCTACCAGCCGTCAGCCACAGGTGAATTACACGCATTTTGTGACTCCCTGTCCTTGATGAATGCCTGCCTCCCTCACCAGACCCCAGGATGCCTGGTCCCGCCTGTCTAGTTCACCGCAGCCCTGTAGCTGACACGTCAGTATGCACCCACCAAACGGGCCTTTTCTTGGTAAATCTGAAAAATACCTGCTTGTCCATCAGGCAACTTAAATGTCATCTTTTAACATCCCTGAGAACCCCCACCTCCTTCCAAGTACAGGGGCCTGCTCAGGCAGTTCAACTACCCTGTGCTCCCATGATGTCTGTTTCACAAGTTTACTGCAGCCATGAAGGCCTTGCATCGTCATCATCTATTTACCCACCTCGTTCTCCCTACAAGGCCCAGATTTCCTGTGTTTTATTTGCACTGTATTTCAGCAGCTAGTACAACCTTTCCATAACTTAGCCGAATCAATGCAAACATTCTCAATAACCTTTGAGGTAGAGAGGGCAGACTTGAGCACTTTGTTTGTAAACGGAGGTAACTGAGGTCTGGAGACTTTAAATGTCTTACCCAAGGTCATAAAGTAGAGTTGAGTCCTAAACCCAAGTCTTCTCATTCCATGACCATGACATCCTGCAAAGTGTCTTTTCCATCAGTTCAAATCTTAATTTACGTCTATCACTGGCTCTGTGACCTCAGGAAGGACTAACATTCCTTATCCATAAAATAGGGATAAAAATAACTTAACAGTTCTGCAGTGAGAATTTCATAATATATCTACAAAAGATTCAGGCACTGTGCCTGGAACCTCTATGATCTATTTTACCTTCCTGCAGACTTTCTATGAAAGACTATATCCTATTTAGGCTTCATGCTTGAGATGAAGGAGGAAGGAAAAAAAATGTTTCTAGCAACCTGTATGTCTGAACATGACCTCAAATGATGATCGAAATCCTTGGCCCACAATTCAGTCGCTGTCTTCCTCAGTCTGATTGCCACCATTAAGGCCCCAAACCTACAGGGTCACCTCAATTCCTGAATCATTCTGACGAAACCAGAGTCTAGCCCACCAGCCAGTAAGGCCTGGAACTGGCCGTGGTGACACAGGTTTTGTATCTAATGTTCCTAGTAAAACACGTGCAACTGTGTCCAGCAACTGTCATTCTGGCCATGTCCCTACACCTGAGGAAGTGCTGAAAAGTATGATCTCTCCTGTTTATCAGTGAGATGACTTCATTTTCATTGCCCAGGAGTGCTGGCTTAATTTCAGTTTTTCTACAGAAAACTATTATTTCTAGCAAATATTTATTTGCTACTAATTCTATATTTATTTGCTTCTGATTCTTCGTATCAAAGGGATGTATATAGTTGCTTAATGATACGTTTTAAAATTAATTTAACCTGGTAAGTTAAATGGATGGCAGTCATGTGTTCCAAGGGAGCATTACTGATATAGTTACACGGGTTTTGTGGGTAATAGATACTTACAACTTTCCCTGATCATATTTATCTTGGCTGTGCCGTGAAGTCGGGTTTTAGGGACTAAGGACATATTCCTTAACGTGCTGAAACAGTCTCCCTAGTTTGTAAGAAACATCTAAGACTCCCTCCAGAAGAGGGGGGGTGGCCATCCACTCAGAGAGTTTTGGTTAATTTCTGAGGCAACTGAACGTCCACACCAGGATGCCACACACCCCTTCCGGTCATCTGAGCACTAAGGTGATCCATCTGTTCTTAAATAGCAACAAAGAACATCTATATGACAAGTACCTGCCAGCACCCCAAACCTTGAACTGCTCAATTTTCACCAAAGACCGTTAGAAAAAGGATACTAATGAATAGTTATAATATGTTTTCCAAACTTTCTCCTGGACTGCTAGTTTCCAAGTTTCAGAGGGACATGGACACATAAGAGAATCCAGAGATTCTCTCCTTGGAATAAATGAAAATTAGATGTAAAATTATCTGTCTGCCAATTGTATACCCATAATCACGTGTCTGTGAACTCTGAGGCTCCCTGTGGCTCACTTAACCAATCCCCTATAGCAGTGGGTCTCAACCTGGCTACACACCAGAACTACCTGCGGAGCAGTAAAAATAAACAAAAACTATGATTCTGGGTCCCATCTTTCAGAATTTTTAAAAGCTTCCTGGATGAATATCTTGGTATGCAGAAGGTTTTTAATTTCTTGATTTTTATTTATCTTTTTTTTTTTTTTTTTTTTACAGTGGCATACAAGAGCTGGCTCCTACTAGCTCTGAAAGTTATTGTTAAATATGAAGGAATTTCGTGGGCTGGACAAATATTGGTAGCTTGAAATTGCCCATGGAAGCTGTATTTGCAACAATGGAAATGGGCAAAAGCTATGGATCGGGGTTTTGGAAGGAACTAGGGGAGAGCCTTATTTTATTTTATTTTTTTTTAAACCAGCACATCACTGATTGAGAATCACTGTCCCACTGAATCCAAAAAGTCCAGGTAAAGAGTTCTTGCTCTAAGTATTCTAGTTCTTAAACCTGGTAACAAAGAAGAACAAAACAGGCCTTCAGAGGGCTGAATATTTGACCACAATATTGTCCTGCTGCCCCTTTTTGCAAAATTGTTTCCACCAAATTTTGTTTTGGCATTTTGCCTTTGGTTTAATCAAGGAATGTTATTTTTAAAAAATTCGCTTTATGAAATCCATTACTGCATATTTTATAGGTATATTTTGAGAGGAGCACTGTACTTATTAACCTTCCTAAGTAACCAAATGAAGTCCCCGTGAGAAACTGTTTTAAAGTTAAATTTAGGGGGGAAAAAAAACACACCAAGCATTGCCCGGGGAACCAGAAAATTTTCCCATCATGGGCCTTGAGCACCATTGCTTTTTCCTTGCCCTTTAGCTGCCCATTAAGTTTGACCATACTTTTCAGCCCATAAATATTCTCCCCCCGCTCCTGGTTATGCCACTCACTGTATTCTAGTTTACATTTCTCCTGGTACTGAGGGTTTATACTTTGCTGTGTTAATGTATGTTACTTATAATAATAAGGCCTTGTAAATCCTTCATGAAATGAGTCTAGGTATGTTTGAAGCACAAACCTGCTGACTCAGCTTTTGCCTCATTTATGATTTGTATACCACGGTGCTGTGAGACTCACACTTAGCTAATACTGGAATTACCCAGGGAACCTTAGAAAACCTTAGAAAATACACATGCCCGGGCCCTATCCTCAGAGATCCTGATTTAATTGACCTAGGATGCAGCCCTGCTATCGGGATTTTTACATATTCTCCAGGTCTTGCTAATGTGCAGCCAGAATTAAGAATCCAGTTGTATCACCCTCACTCTCCCTTCCCAAATTCCAGTTCTGCTAAGCTTAGAAAGCCCGGCCAGGTGAGACCCCTTTCTCTTCCACAAACTTGAGCCAAACCAAGTTTGCCCTATGGATGTGTGAATTCAACTACTGATTGACCACCTGGGGCCCAGCCCCACAGTCTAGTCAGTTACCCTTGGCCCAAGCCCCAGCATCTCCCAGGCCCATCTTCCCCACCAGCCTCATGGCTGAGTCTGACAAAACATGAAAGAGACAAACAGTTACCAATAAAATTGTGAAGTTTTCCAAAACACTGTTCATCATATATTTCTCTGGTAAGTGTTTGAGCTTGTGGATGAAATTGATCATATATTCACACATCGGGGAGCGGTTTATTCGGTATACAAATCGGCCATTCTCAAACCTTGCATATTCCGTCTGTGAGGGAAAAAGGATTTGAGCATTTTTATGCCTTTGACTTCAAAATACATAAAAAAGATATTATTGCCTGTAAAAGCATTTTACGTTTTCAACATGAATCACCTGCTATATGCTGCACTACTTACGTCGTTTACTTCATTAAAAAAAATCCTATCTCCAAACTTAACACCATACTCAGAATCCATTATTTTTCTGGAAATTTTTTTTTTTAAACTTGGGAAGATGACAGCTTTAAAGAAAAGTTGTATAGATGCTTTTCAGCAAAGGTTAGAAAAAAATATAACTGCCTGCTTAGTGATTCTCTACCTCGAGATCTGTGAGGGCAAGCCCAGCCAGTCACAATTCTTCAAAGGGCCCATAGAAAATCCTTCTTTACTGTGACAAGGCCTCACAGGCCGACAACCAATGCAGCTAATTTCTCTTCTTTAGGAAAAACTACTTCACACTGATCATGAGCCCCTGACTGTGTTATGTCTTTAATTTTTTCAAAAAAGGGGTTTTTAAAAAATATATACATGCAGTTTGAAGATCCCACTGAAGCACTTAGAAATAAGAGAGACACTCTTAGATACTCTGGATCAAAGAGGAATTTAAAAAGAAATTACAAGCTATCTAAAGCGTAATGAAAAAGAAAATATTTACATCAAACTTTTGGGACTCGATGAAGCTATACTTGCAGGAAAGCAGCTTCATGTCTTCATCATTAAAGATGAAAAGTTATAGAACTTAGTACACATCTTAAAAAATTAATAAACCTTACAAAATAAACCAAAACCAGTGAAAACCAGGAATAGGAAATTAATAAAGATAAAAGCTCAAATCAATACAAAGGAAATTTCTTTTAAGATTTTTTTTTTGTTTTGATGTGGACCTTTTTTTTTTTTAAGTCTTTATTGAATCTGTTACAATATTCCTTCTGTTTTATGGTTTTTGGTTTTTTGGACACGAAGCATGTGGGATTCCAGTTCCCTGACCAGGGATCGAACCCGCACCCCCTGCATTGGAAGGTGAAGTCGTAACCACTGGACTGCCAGGGAAGTCCCGCAAAGGAAATTTAAAATGTAGACAGGATATAAGAACTAGTTCTTTAAAAAGACAAAATAAAATAAATAAACCCTTCACAATCTTAAGAAGGAGAAGAAAGAAAAGAGACAAAACCACAATTACATTATTGTTCAGAAGATTTAGAGGAGGTTACTTTATGTAACTCTTTGGCAAACAACCAATCAATCAATAAAAGCAAAGGAAAACCTAGAGGACAGGATGATTTCCCAGCAAAATACAAATTGCTAATACTGAACCAAAAAGAAGTAGAAAACTCCAATAGGTCAATTACTGTGGAAATGACTAAAAACTATTTAGAAATCTACCACTGAAAAAGGTCCAAAGACCAAATGGTTTCACAGCTAAGTTTTATATAACCTTTAAAGAACAGTTATTTTCAATGTTATTCAAACTGCTATACCATAGAAAAAGATAGGTATTCCAATTATTTTTATGAAATTGATGTATATTCAATACCAAAAGTTGATAGTTTATAAAAAAGAAAAGTATAGATTAATATCACTTATGAGGTGCAAACATTTTACATAAAATAGCAAACAATGCATCAAAGTATCCAAAGTAGAACCTTCTTCAGGAATGCTGTGGTGGTTCATACACAGGACATGTGTTAACTCATGATGTCAACAAATTGGAGAAAAATCACATAGTAAGAGTTGCTGAAAAGGCATCTGATAAAATATTGCAGCTACTACTAATAAAAAAATTTAAGTAAAATAGGAATAGAAAGAATTTCAATATAAAGACTATTTATAAAAACCAATAATAAGTTTAATCCCAAACGTCAAAACATCAAAACTATTTATACTGACATCAGTAACCATACAAGGATACTCACCATCACTATTTCTTTTATTTCTTTTTACAACTGTGTTGGAAGTTTTAGCAAATGAAGAGAAGGTGAGAAAATAATAATAGTAATAATAATAAAAGTGGCATGAACATTGGAAACGAGGAGATAAAATAAAGTCTTCTCTTTTTGCTGCTGCTAAGATAATACAACAGAGAAAACCCATGAATCTAGGGGGCAAAACCCGCTGTAGATAGATAAGAGAATACGGTAAGATGGCCAAATAGAATATAGATATGCAAAAACTAGGACCTTTCTTCTATTCTAGTAATTAAAATCTGGAAACTGGAAAAATTGTATTAACAAATTATATAATATTTAGAGATATATTTAACAAGAAAGGGATAAACCTATATATGAAAACTAAAATCTTATTAAAATAGATAAAATGAGATAGAAATGCAAATAGGTTCTTGATTGGAAAGATTTAATATCAATAACATATCAATCTGTCCCCAGATAATATTTAAATCTAATGCAATTACAATTAGGTTGCTCAGGACTTCCCTGGCAGTCCAGTGGTTAAGACTCCACACTTCCACTGCAGGGGGTGCGGGAAGATCCTATATGCCGCGGCCAAAAAACAAAACCCCAAAAAACGATTAGGTTGCTCAAACAAGATTTTTGTTTCTCTTTACATTTTTATTTTTATTTATTTATTTATATTATTATTTTTTGAGGTACGCGGGCCTCTCACTGTTGTGGCCTCTCCCGCTGCAGAGCACAGGCTCCGGACGCGCAGGCTCACCAGCCATGGCTCATGGGCCCAGCCGCTCCGCGGCATGTGGGATCCTCCCGGACCGGGGCACGATCCCGCGTCCCCTGCATCGGCAGGCAGACTCTCAACCACTGCGCCACCAGGGAAGCCCATTCTTTACATTTTTAAAATGCTCTCATAGTTTGGAAGAATAAATGCTGGCTACCTGCCTAGAAAATATATGAAAAAGAAGAGCAGTGAGATTGACTTGCCCCAGCAGATATTAGAACATGCTATATATAAAGCCACTGTAATCAAATCAACACAATACTGGGACATGTAGAGATAAATAGAGGGTGGAATAGAACAGACCCCAGGAACAGCACCCAGTATATGCAGTAACTTAAAGGGGACAGATCCACTCAGTTGGAAAATAAATGATTTAATAAATGACTTTGACACAAATGCCTATCTATTTGGAAGAAAATACAAGCAGACTCCCATTTCACACCAAATGCAGAAACATACTCCAAGTAGATTAAAGGCTTAATTACAAAACTCCACCTGCCACACCACAGCACGTTCTCCATGAAAATGCCTGGGATTTCATCAGTCGAAGACAACCTTTCCCTGTTCCCTGAACTTGTAAGGAGATTTGGGTATGTTAGCTGAGGATGAACTGAAGAATAGTTTGACATCTGGGAAACGGAGTTACTTATCTGGTTCACTGTTTCTCACAGGTACCTGTCCAGGCAGGAAGTCCATCTACAGGTAAGCCCTGACAACTTGGCCATTTGGTAGCAACAGTTACACTAACCTTCCATGCTCCCAACCACCAGCAGGTACCTTTGCTTCCTCCTTCTCAGGGGAGATGGAGGTCATGTGGCTCCAGGTCTCCCAGCTGTGTCTCATTACACAGCCACATTCTCACCCACCCTCTCCTTGGACTTCCCAGACACTGCCTTGAGCTGGTTTCCCCCCTCCCTCACCCTTCTTTGTCCTCGGCTTCTCTGTTCATGTCTCCCTTTCCACCTACCCTAGGTCTGGCTGCCACTCTCCAAACTTAATCTTGATCCCTATTTTCCTTGCTATTCCCTCTCTGCAGCTAGCTCTCCATTCCCACAGCTTTGATTATCCTTAATGCTCAGGATTCTCAATTGATATTTTCAGTCTTTACCTGTCTCCCAAATCCTAGTGTTGCAGCTATATTCGTCCCTGACTATTTCCAGTTGAACATCTTATTTACTTATCTCTGCTGGTGGCTACACTGTCCTCCTAAACATAAAACATGTGATCTTTGACTCTTCCTCCTCTTTAATATTTAATATCCAGTCAGTTTCTAAGTACCATTCAAAATGTCTTCCTGAATTCCCACTACCACCCTTTTAGTAAAGCTCATGACACCTAAGTTTACGGCTACCATCTAGTCAACTCACTTACATCCTCCTCTACCAGCATAACCCTCCTTAACACCATTCTCAGGATGCCCATCCTGTGCTCGGGAAGCTATGAGGGCCTGCAGCATCCCAAATCTGCCTTGTTCAGCCCAAAGTCTTGAAAAACATCTCCTGTTCCCTCTCTCCACCCAATGCATCCTCTCTCTCACGCCTCAACACAAAGTCAGGTTGGGCTCCTGGACCTGAGAGGTCCTGGACATCTGTGAATAAACACCACTCACTGAGCATGGATGAATTGGGTGATGGGTAGAAGACAATGGAAAGCACAACTCTAAATGAAATCACCTGCAAACATTATTCACAAAAAGCAACCCACCCCAGTAAAATGAACATCCATTTTTTGAAGGGGAGGGAGGCATGAACTATAAAGGCCATAAATAGGTTTTTGGTCTCAGTATGTACTGAAATATATTTAAAACAATTAAGATGAAGGGAGTGGAAATGGCAAAAGCAAAAACCAAACTCAAGGCATCAGGGTTTTAGAAGGCAGGTGCCAATCAGCTGAGGACCACCTTGGTTGTTATCAAGATGCCTGGAAGTGCCCTTGAACCTGGAACCTGGGGTGGGAGGGGTACCATCTACTGGGCAGCAGGGTCTATCTCTAACAGATTCCATATCAGCCCCCCCTCCATCCCCCCATCCCAAGGCCACCTGCAGGACTGACACACTGGCAAGCACAGGGCTGACTTCAGACAGTCGGAGGGCTGGCATGGGATGACTCCTGGCCTTCTTTCTTTCAGTTGCTTTCAAATCATTTTGCCTTCTTAGAAGTAATGGGTTGGGGGGGGTAGGAGTGGGAGGGGAAGGAGAAGATACCAGAAAAATAAAATCCTCTGCCCCAGTTTAGTTTTAAAGGAAGGTGACAGGCCGCCCTGGATGAAGGTTCCAGCATACAGAGGCCAACTTACCTCTACTTTTTCTACTACTTGCTTCCCAAAGGAGCAAACTTTGGTGGAACAGGTGACTGTCATATTCTCAGAACTCTCATACTGACTGGTCACGCCGTAAAAAGCCCCGGCATCATCTTGAATACTGCAGTTTAAATCCGCCTGTTGGAAATGAGATGGAGGTGGGGATTACTCTCTCATCGCAGGAGTCAAAGCAGTAACCATCCGGGTAAGACCTCCACCATGCTGGCTGGAGGGCAGTAGAGGGCTGGCGTGGCTCAGAGAGGTGGTGAGGTGACGCCCCGCTAGAAACAAGTTCTATGGCTCATCGGTTATTTTTTGAAGAGAATGCTAGTTTGGGCAGTCTTCCCTTGAAATAATGACATGCTATATGTATGTTTCATTTTACTTTCTTGTATTCAGTATAGAATACTATATATCCTTGTAATAAGACATTCGTGAGGTCTCTGAAATATGTGCAGAATGCAGTATATGAATTGTATTCATATTCACTAATCTGTAGATATAATTAAAAGAACAGGAGAATCTGTAGCTGACTGGCCATTTGTTATATAAGTAAAAACAGATACCTCATTAACAAATTACAGCACCCAGAGGGGAGATGGTTCCTACTAAAGACTGGCTTACAAAGATGCAAAATAATTAATACAAGTTCCCACTCATTTAACGTATTTATGATTACTTAGTGAGGCTCATGCTAGAAACAATACAGGACTACAAGCCAATATGGGATGTACAGAAAATAGCTTTAATTTAGATAGAAAATAAGTACCATGTCAAAGGTAGTTTGGACAATGGAAGCATTATTTTCAATTAAGGGTATTTACTTTCAGGATGGTTAAGATTTGAACATGCGGAGAAGGGCTGAGAGAACGCTTGCACAGAAGCAGCCTGGAGTGCTTCATTCTAGCTACACCGTGAGGACTAAGGAGACAGGGAGGAATGAGTTTGGAAATGCCACAAGGGCCCAGGTAGAGGAGGACTAAGTAGGGGTATGGGTTGTATCCTGCAGGAAATGGGGACCTATTGAAAGTGTTGACACAAGGCAGTGAGGTGATCAGAGCTGAGCTTCAAGGAGAAGTGTCTCAGAGTGGTATAATGTTCACTGCAGAGGGAGGCTGGGAGGCTGCTTCAGCGGCTAGATCACTGACGGACAGTCCCCTTCCCTCAAATATCTACTGACCCTTTCCTGCACACTAGGCACTGGGTGTGGAGCTGGGGATCAACGAGTCCACACAGCTTAAGATTTAGGAGTGGGGACATCGCAACAGTAATAAGCACTCCTGAGATGGGCACAGAGACATGAGAACAAACAGTGCGGAGGGAGCCCCTGGGGTCAGGGGAACTTCTGATGATGACGCAGCTCAGATGCAAAGAGAGAAGCGCTGGCATGGGTCGGTGGATCATGCTGTAAGAGAGAGTGTATGAAGGGCGCTCGGCCAGAAACAAGGCTGGAACAGAGAGAGCAAGGAGAGAGGGTAGCTGGGGAGGTGGGGGTGTGTGGAGGGGTGCGGGGGAGGGTCTTACATCCTAAAACCAAGGGACATACGAGTTTTAAGTACATAGGATAGGGCCAGTGACAGTTTAGGATCAGATCTGCAATCCAGAAAGGCACCCCTGACCACAGCTTGGAGACTTGAGAAGAGAGTGAGAATGGATGAGTGAGGTGTGTCAGGAGGCCTGGAAGAAGTTCCAGATGAGGCATGGTACTTGGGCTACTAGGGTGACTGCAGAGAAAGAGAGGGGGATCTGACATACAACGAGACTGTATCTTGCAAGGTGTGGCACGTTTTGGCTAGCTTATTTTAATACCTTGACAGGTACTAACCGCCATGAAGACCTGAGTCAGCCTATATATATTTTTAATAAGGATCTGCATTTCAATTTCCCTCTTGAATTGGGTATCAGGAAAATCTCCATTTTCTTAGGAAAAACTTCGGATATGCTGGCTTCAAATAAAAGGACAATATACTTTATATTCCCTTTTCTTATGTGCCAAGAAATTCAAAGTTAAATTAAGTGTTCAACTATAGTCATTAACTTATTCTAGGCACTTCTGATAACTACTAACAACCAGTGTCCAGCTCCTGTTATGGGATTCCAATCTACTTTTACTTGTGCTTGTCCAGTTTTACATTATCCATAAATTTAGTATTGCTCCCTCACATTTTGTTTTTTGGAATTTTATGGGGCATAAATTGCAAATAATTAAAAATGCCCAGGTGTGCCTTTTGCTCACATTCAAAGGTTCGACATTTAGCTCCATGAGAGAGCAGTTTAGCGGGGAATGATGGAGGTCTTACCCTGAGATCTGTATCTCAGCTCCTTAAGGCTGAAGAGAGGCCCGTGAGTCTACGTGGGCTCCAACCTCCAGTACAGAAAGATACCAGTGTATCCTAGGCACACAGGAGCTCTGACACTGGGTTGTCATCCAGCCTTCCAGGGCGGGTATCACCTGCTGTGAACTAAGAGAGGGCCTTTCAGAACTTGGAGCGGGTCCTGCCACCAGCTGAGAACACAGAGCGCCCAGAAGTGGCTCAGGTGTTTTGCGGGGGTGGGATGACCAGTGATGTTCTTTGTGGGATTGATGCTCTTACTATTATGATGTAGTTTGTGCCAACAAGGTTTAACTTAAAAAAAAAAAAGTAAAAATATGCATGTGGTAAGGAAAAAAAAGAAATCAAACTGTAAAAAGGATGTACGTTGTATTTCTACCCTGAACTTGCCAACCTCCCTAGATGAGCAGTGTTACCTATTTCTCAAGTGTCCTTTTAGAGATATTTAGCATTTAGATATTCAAACATACACATTCCCTCTTTTCTGCACAAACTGTAGCATTCTTCTAAACCTGGCTATAAATAAATAAATACTTCTTAGAATTCACATAGTACTGATATAGAATACCAGTTTTTAAAAGAACAGCCCTTTAAAAAACTGAACAGCCACACTTTTTGGTGGCTGCATATTATTCCATTATACAGATGCACCATAATTTAACATGTGCTCTACTGATGAATATTTAGAATGCTTCCCAACAACAGTGCAATAATAAGTTAAGTGGAACAGGAAAGGTCCATTAGAAATTACTTTTACTTTGTTTACATTCAATTTTAAAAAATTCCCTGCTTTGAAAATGAGAATTAATGGGCCATAAGTACACTGTTAACTAATACTGCAATTTAAACAAACTCATTTTGATGTAATCAAGTTGTTGTGAAGGACTGGTGAACAATCAAAAACCGTCTGGTGTTTGTGGTGTAAGGGGTGGAGTGTGGGAAGGAGCACAGGGAAATTAGCAATGTGCAGGGGAGTCAACAGGAGAGCACATGGGATTGGGTTACTTTTTAAAAACTATCAACTTCAAATTACATCAACTTAACCAGGAGGGAGGTTTCTTAAGAATTGCACCTCAACTCCCTAGGCACAATGTTTTCTTTTCTTTCAATGCTCCATTTTTCACTTTATTTATTTCAGTGGCAGTATTTTTTTATATACAATTTTTAAGGGTTACATTCCATTTACAGTTATTACAAAATATTGGCTACACTTCTGTGTTGTACAGTACATCCTCGAGCCTATCTTACTTATACCCAATAGTTTGTACCTCCCACTCTGCCACCACTATATTGCCCCCCCGCCCCCATACTGGTAACCACTAGTTTGTTCTCTGTATCTCTACAATATATTTTGTTATATTCACTAGTTTGTTGTATTTTTTAGATTCCACATATAAGCGATATTATACAGTATTTATCTTTTTGTCTGACTTATTTCACTTAGCATAATGCAGCGGCAGTATTTTTGACAAGCAAAAGATTTACAATGTAAACAAACTACGAGTCTTAAAATCTAAAGCAAGCATAGAAATATACAAAATAATCCATACAAACATACAAATTCAAAATGTTACCCAAGTTTATAATGGCATTCACCATAATTTGATGTTAGCAAAACTGCAGAAAATTTTCACAGCTTTTACGTTTCCACCTCTATGAGTTTCCACGCTTAAGTAATTACTGGTGCTATAGCAGCGGCACACCTAGTAGATTTGACAGTTGAGTGGATCATCTTTAAGACCCCCTTCCTTTGACAAAATTGCCTTCAGTAATCATCAGCACTGCTTCACCGTTTTAAACTTTAAACACAGAAACTCTGAAAGTGGTAACAGAGAATGAAGTAACTCTAGTTCTACTTTTTCGTCTTCATAACTACTGTGCCCATTTCCAAATCACAGAAGCAGCAGCACTGTGTGGACTGCAGCTCCAGCGATTCCAAACTGTTAGAACTTACTCTAGAATATAAGACTGAGTCTTTAATCACATGTGTTATTAAAGAATAAGTAACATAATGGATAAGCAATATAAGTGTGCTGGTTTGAAGCATATATATATATGTGTGTGTCTATACATATATATGAAATAAAATATATATGAAATATATATATATACGAAATAAAAGCCCAACACTAATTTTACCAGTTGTTTAAGGTTTAGGCCAACAAAGGATTTTTTCTTTTTGAGGAATATTTTATTGATAGCATTGTTTAGAACTGTGGGCACAGTGTGGTAATAAAAATGACAACCATTTTTAGATGGTTTTGCCAGATAAACTTCTCTGCAATGAACCTCCTTAATGCCTGCACCTGGGGCAGACCACGCCCACCCTCTCACCTTTGGTTCACCACTGTCCCTTAGAATTCCCTAAATAATTTAATTAGTTTTAATTCGGAATGGATGACCCATAGGTACAATGTCAGGAAGTATCAAAAATGAAGGTATTCAAGAATTCACATTATGAAACTCCACCATCTGAAACAATCTCAACAAAGTATGAGTTTTAAAGTTGTTAGGATTAACTTTTTTACATAAAATTAAAGTAGAACATACATTCAGAGAAGTGTACAAATCACAAGTTTACAGACTGATTAACTTTTATAAAGTGAACACACCCATGTAACCAGCACCCAGATGAAGAAATAGAACAGAAGCCCCCTCATCCATGCTCCCTTTCAGTACAATCAAACGCCCCATGTCACAAGAGTAACCTTCAGCCTAAAATACTGTACGTTAATCTTGTCTGGTTTTGTGAACGTTTCACGAGTGGAATCACATAGTGCTGATTCCTCTGTGTTTAGTTCTATTTGTGCAGCATTACAGTGTGAGAGCCACCCACGCTGTCGTGTGTAGTTCATCTATCCTTGTCACTGTAGAGTACTCCACTGAATGGACTATACCACCACCTATCTCTTCTAGGGATGGACATTTACAATGTTTCCAAATTGAACCTATTATGAAGAGCGCTACTCTGAACATTCAGGGATAAGCGTTTGATGAACTCATGTGTGCACTCCTGTTAGGTGTTCCTAGGAGTGGAATTGCTGGTCATGAAATCTATGTGCACTTTCATTCAGGTAAGAGGAACAGATGGTTTTTGAATTATCTTGCTTTTCTTAAAAAAGTTTGAGACAACTTCGTATTTAATTATTAGTGTATATTTAATAGGTTAGATTTTAAAAGACTTCTCAACTAACAGTAAATAAGCAATTTGCTATGACAACTGCTTTGCAGTTACTTTTGAACATGGAAAATAATTACACAGCCATCCAACCACATCACAGTTGTTCTCTGGGAATCTTCCAGGAGGAGGTATTGATGTGAAAGATAATTATCTGCCAGCTGATGATATTATGATTATCCCAGAAAGAAATATGGTCATTGAGCCCCCGTGGAGCAAAGGTAATATCAAAGAAAGAATGCTAACATTAAATCAGCAACAGAGGAGGCAAACTCTGTAATGAGTCTACGATTCGTGCTGAGTTCATTATCCACCCTCTCGACTCATTTTTCCCAACTGAAAACTCAGGGCAAACCTATTTCATATAGTTCTGAAGGCAAGAAAATGAGGAAAAAAATGCTGGTATCAGACATACAAACTATTTTTGCCTAATCAGCTCTTATCTGATTACAGGATATTTTCTAAAAGCAAATAAATATAAAAATCCAAGAAACAGGGACTTCCCTGGTGGTGCAATGGTTAAGAATCCATCTCCCAATGCAGGGGACACGGGTTCGAGCCCTGGTCTGGGAAGGTCCCACATGCCGCGGAGCAACTAGGCCCATGCGCCACAACTCCTGAGCCTGAGCTCTAGAGCCTACGAGCCACAATTACTGAGCCCACGTGCTGCAACTACTGAAGCCTGCACGCCTAGAGCCCGTGCTCCGCAACAAGAGAAGCCACTGCAATGAGAAGCCCAAGCACCGCAACAAAGAGTAGCCCCCGCTTGCCGCAACCAGAGAAAGCCCACGTGCAGCAACGAAGACCCAACCCAGCCAAAAGTAAGTAAATGAATAAATAAATAAATTAATTAATTTTTTAAAAATCCAAGAAACAACTAGAACCCAGCAAACTTATCCTCCCAACAAATTCCAAATTCAAACGATATCCTATCCTCCGGGGATAAGCCAGCTGTTGGGGCCCAGGGCAGAGGCCGTTCCAAAATGTGCCTCAATGGCATACTTATTTTGGATTAGAGTTACTTAAGAAACAACCAATGGAAGAGGGACCCTCTGACCCTCCCCTCGGTCTCCCTGAAAGCAGGAAATAAATCTCTCATATGAAAGGTATACTTCCTGCATCTGGAGGTAGAAGGACACCCTTATCGCCAGAGATCGAGAATTTAGGGCCGAGAAGCCTTTTAAACAAACCTTGTTACTTTAAAATTTTACTTCCCCAAGCCCAGGCCCTGTTTAGATTCTTCACTAATTAAGCACCCCAAACCTACGTCTCTTTGTCCTGTGATTCCTCACAAATTTATCGTTCATCTAAAAAGTATAATAGATGCCTGCTTCAGCCACTTCTTAGGTCCCATTTCTGTGTGAACTCCATTGCCATGAATTAAAAATTTGTTTCTGTTTCTCCTGTTAATCTGTCTTGTGTCAATTTTATTTTCAGTCCAGCCACAAGAACTCAAGAGGGGTAGAAGGGGAAATTTCCCCCTCCCTAGCTAGTCGTGGGCCATGTTCTAAAATGAAAAAAGAAGAAAAAAACAAGCGCCTTGACGATGTGACTGGAGAGGACAAGTCCAGGCAAACGGGCCCTTCTAAGGAATCTTTGCCCATTTTGCCCTAGAACAGAGACCCTCCATATGAACTGGGTTCAGAGACCAGCTCCTTCTCCTACCACCTAAGGCAGGAGTCCTTTCTACAGTATCCTGACCTGTGGTGCCTTCTGGCTAAATACTACCTTCAGACACAGGAAAATCATTACTTTAATAAAATACTCACCATGTCCTGGGCAGACCTAATTGTTAGAGAGTTCTTTTTCCTGTTGTTATTAGTCTTCTATTGCTGCTTTAACAAACTACCACAAATTTAGTGATTTAAAACACCACCAATTCATGGTCTTCTACTTCTGTAGGTCGGACATCCAATATGGGTCTCACCAGGTTGAGATCAAGGTATTGGTGGAGCTGTGTTCGTTTCTGGAGGCTCTGGGGAGGGATCGGATTCTTTGCCTCTTTCAGCTTCCACATTCCTTGTCTCTTAGCTCCTTGCCCCATTTTCAAAGCCAGCAACACCAGGCTGAGTCCTCACATTGCCAGCTGTCATCTCTCTAGACATCTTCTCTTGCCTCCCTCTGCCACTTTTAAGGATGTGATTTACCCTGTCTGCTCTTAGCGACCTCCACTCCCCCTTTCCATGTAATGTAACACATCCCCTAACACTGTGGTAAGAACTCGGACATGCTGATGCCTACCACACCCATTACGTTGCAATCGGCTTCCCAGCCGCTTCCACCTACAGCTCTGCCTTCTGCAATCACGCAGGCCTAAGAACACTGCTGTAAGACAATCCTGCAACCGTCTTTCATTTCCCCCCTCATCTCACCTTTCCACTACCCCTTCACACCACAGAGTTCTTCAGGTCCTACTGCTTCCTAGGATCCAAGTTCCATGTTTATTTTTATTAAACTCCATCCTGACTTCAGACCTCCCTTCCATCTAGTTCAGAGACTTGAGAATCCTGAGTCTTCACTTGTCATCATCTCATCTCAGACACCTGACGGACAGGATGGACAGCGGTCACTCCTCTGCGTCTCACTCTCCGCATCTCTAACCTCAGAGAAGATCTGTTTCCAAAGCCCACCACTGTGATCAGAAGAGAGAACGTATACGAGCCTCATCTGTATACTGAAACGTGCCACATAAACGTAGACCACTCCTGTCAACCCAGGGACTTCAACACAGACCTGGACAGAGATTAAAGACAGAGCCTCAAGTCACATCTCCAGAGGTGTGACCCAAAGTAGATGGTGGTTCATAATCAACAAACAAGACAGACGCTTTCCCCCCAGAGCCAGTCTGAGTCCCAATCCATGCTTATCAGGTGAGCAGCACAGATGCAGCAATGGCTGTTTTCAAACAGAAAACTTAGTACTTTTTCTGATTTGTGAGTTTATAACAAGCCTTAGGTTTTCGGCATAACTGCTCAAACAGGTACAAAATTACAATCTTTCCCACAAAGATATGATTAGAGATGTCATGAAATTCTGCCTGGAAGCAAAAAAGGCCATCATTAATAAATGTGTGGGGAATGGATTAAAAACTTGAGGATCTATATGCGGGCAAGTCCTGGAAAACAGTGTAAGGTCGAAGTAGAAGCAGGTTACAATGCTAGGCAGAGAAAGCTGACTGCACCAGACAGCAAGGAAACAAAAAAGTGAAACATCAAATTCCCTCAAATTCTTCCCTAAATAATCCTTCTCTTACACACTTGTTACTTGTGCAGCTGAGACACGTAAGTCACAAGACAAGACTTCGGCTTGGTTTCTCCTCTGTTACCTCTCACTCAGCAAGCGTATTTGTTCATGGATGTGTTCCACTGCTTCATTTCATGTTTTTGAAATTGAAGGAAAAAAAAAAAAAGCAATATTCTTCAAAGAATGATTCTTCCCATTTCATGGGTGAGGAAAACAAGGCCTAGCCCAGTTACGTAGGATCCAGAGTCCTCTGAGGGGAGGGCTGGGCCAGGGAAGGGGCTCTGCAAAACCTCAGGCCTCTGGAAACCTGGCTCCAGGTGCCTGAACAACAGGGAAATGAGCGTGAGGGTTGCCAAGGGCGGAATGGAATGGTGCAGCTCAGGCAGAGGCAGCATTTGGCTGACACAACTACTTTGTCACTGGCCTCAGAAAGAAAAGGGCTGCAGCCATAAAGAGGAAGCAGATCAGTCCAAAGGCAGGGGAGAGGGCTTGGGCACGGGGTAGGAAAGGAGCAGGCTGCAGACACTCCCTTCCCACCGGCCTCTCCCTTCCACCTGGAGGGCGTGGAAGGGCTGGGCAGGAATTACTTGGTTGCAAAAATGAAAACATCAAGAGGATTGTCCCTGACAAGAGACAGTATAATAGGCACCGAGGGGTGCAAGGAGACGCTGGCGTTTTCACCACTTTGAACCTCTCCTCTCCATCCTCTCCCAGCCATGATCAAAGGACCAAGATTTCAAATTGTGAAGCAATTTTTTCCAATGGCAGCATCTGGCTCCTTGGCAGGCAGCGCTGGGAGCCAGGCCCTGTCGTGGGCGTCCATCCAGGCCTGCCACGTGGTGAGGCTCGGCCAGGCAGGGCACCACGTGGGCCTTACAGCTGCTCCCCCAGGCGCCGCAACAGCAGTTGCTCTGCCCTGGGCCGTGAGCCGGCAGGCAGAAGTGCTCCAGGAGGCAGCCCGGGCAGGGGACTCTTGAGGCTGTGGTCTGCTCCCCAACCCTCCCGCCTGACTCATCTGCATGCATCTGCCCCGGTGGCTTCGGAGGCCTGGGGTGCGGGAAGCTGGGATGACTGTGGGACAGCCGCCGCGCCCCCTCCCCCCACGGGCAGGTCGACTTGCATTTGGGGAGAGCGAGAAAGCTGCCCAAAGGGAAGGGAGTCTTTGAGGGTGTTCGGGCCACGGTGCCCCTGCCCGGTGCAACAGGACGAAGCTGTAGCTCTCCGGCCACAGCTGTTTTAAATAAGAATAACAGGCATAAACTCAGCCCCCTGCTCTTCAAGTTACTTCCCACGAACTAGGGCATATATTTACATCTACAAAATAGAAGATTTTGAAAAACAACCACCAAGAGTCCCTTTATAGTGCAGATCAGCACCCATTTGAATTTCATCAACATTTAGTACTTCAAAGAATCTTAAAAGCTTGCTCTAATTACAATAGGCACTGCCTGAAAGACTGGCTGTTTGCATTGCAAATTCCTACAAATACTGGCATTCATTAAAAAAAAATTCAATTAATACCGCCCACACAACTTCAGGTAACTGCCACCGGTGACCTCACACAGTAGGAGCTGGGGTGAAAGAGCAAAGGTCTCAGGTCCTAGTACAAAGCAGCTGCACAGGCCAGTTCTCTCCAGTGGAGGCAGTTAATGAGTCCTGGGCGCCCAGCTGAGCTGGCCCTCCACCCAAAGCATTCACCAGGCAGGCGAACATCGGCCAGAGACCACCTTTTCCAGACCAGAAAACAAGGCCTTTTTTCTGGTCTGGAGTTTTTGTGCATGAACAGTCTTACATAGAACAATAACAACAAATCAATCAACTAATTAACAAGTGGAGAGTTGCCAAATAAAATAACAGGCTTCCTGGTTAAATTTGATTTTTATATAAACAACACACTTTTTTCCGTGGGGATAGGGACATATCCCTTTGTCCCAAAGATGGCATGGGACAGACACTAAAAAAGTATACGCTGTTTACCTGAAATTCGAATCGAACTGGGTGGTTTGAATTCTTATTTGCTAAATCTGGCAAGTCCTCTAACAATTCACCTTTACCAAAAAAGAATAACAAAAATTGGGACTTACCCTCAAATTTCCATTGCTGTAAGGAGACATCTTATGCTCAAAATATTTTTGAGTGGGAAAAAAATGAAGCTGCTGAATAACACATGGAGCATGATACTTCTTTTAGTAAAAACAAATGGTGTACGTACAATGTTTGTAGATGCATATAAAAAGTCAGGGAGGATACAGGGCTGGCGGAGGGTCGGTCTCACTTTTTCTTCTAGTCTTTGGAACTGCTTGGAAAATTTAATAAGCTTCTCTTGCTTTGGTAATGTAAACAGTACATTAAAATGGGGGTGGGTGGGTAGGGTGTACCTTGCATCTCTACCTTCACAGGGAGAGGGAATTTCACACATCACCAAGGGTATAGGTCCAGTTTTAGACAACTGACCAAGATGCCTGAGGGGTTTATGACTATGTCTAGGTAATCCACTAACTCCTTGCAAAACTGGGTCTGGAAATAAGCAGCCACACCGATTGTGCCACTTCAATTCTTTCCTTCTCAAGCTTTTCTTGGTGATGGTTACAGAGTGAAGCTAACTGTGCCTCCATGAACAGGGTGAATGCTGGGAGGTGCAGGTGTACCACACATCTGCTTTCCCCTGGGCTTCTGCTTAGCAGCAGCTCTTGGGGAACACAGTGGCTCTGCATCTCAGCCTGTAACCACGGCACGGAGCAGAGTTAAACAGCCCCATGCAGGAAAGAATGGACCCCTGACCTTGGCTTTGTTAGCAACCACTGAGCCCAATGGCCCAGGACAGAAAGCATTAGAGGAACAGCTGTCAGATGGATTTTCCCATGAGGTTAAGGGAATTCCCAATTTAGATTCTGCTTAGATGTCCTGAAGAGTTCAAGGTTAAAAAAAAAAAAAAGGATCCGTGGTGGGACTGAGGTCGAGGGATTGAGGGAAAAGCAGAGTGAGCTTCTGCTCCCAGCTTCCAGGCTGTCCTATTCTGCCTTATGTTTTCAGTGGATTCAGAAAGGCTCTTTTAAATAGTCACTGCCATGGAGATCGTTTCCACCCTCAACTCTCACAATTCTCCAGGTTCTGTGAGGCCCAGCGGCCCCCAGGACCTTCTGTCAACTCTCAGTAGGACTCCTGGTCTCTGCACAAGCATCCACCTGCCCTGAAAATTCCTTCCCACTCCCCTTCCATTGATTAAACTCTTTCAAGATTCAGCTCAAATGCCACATCTTTGTGAGGCCTTCCAGAATGTTCTCAGGCAGAAAGAGCACCTCCTCTACCTCTGTGCTTCCACATTTCCACTAGAGCCCCTATCCCACAGTATGTCTGCCATCCCACACCAGACCCTAAGGTCTGCCTCTTACTCATGTCTGCTTCCCCAGCTTTCTAGGAGCAAAGTAGAAATCAGTGAATTGACTGATTTGTTGAATGACTCACTGGCGATGTGTATATTCATTACTAGTGTAAATGATTAAACTATTTCTCTAAGAACCTAACAACTCCAGAGAGAGCCTGGAAAAGTTTTTGTGTGAATCTCTTGAGGTCTCCTCCTACCCCCTTTCAGTAAATTCCTTGAGAAATTTATTCAACAAACTGTCAGATGCCTACGATATCTGCCTACACTATCAGAGCTGGCCAAGTGACAGTTCTAGGACCCCGTGTACAGCAATTCCTCTAGGTGTACTGAATGAAATAACTCTTCATCAACTGAATTAAAAAAATAAATAAATAAAATAAAAAGCTGTTGAAAATCTGCTATATACATTGCACTGCTGGATAAACAAATGCTATGGATAGGATCCTTGCTCCCTGGGGAAGGCTTACAAAGTTTAGGGCACAGGCCTGGGAAAACAGGAAGGAAGCAATAATAGACAGCAGTCAATGCAGAAAGCGCTAACAAGCTCCAGATATTTTTCTCATAAAATCAAGCCAAAATGGGTTGGATGTGCAAGGTTACTGACCACCATGCCCCCCCAACCCCCATCCTTCTCCATGAAATATCAGAAACTGCTATCCAAAGACGATTTTTCAAAAAAACAGACCCTGGTGAAGATAATCACAGAGTCACAGTCTACCAAAGAGAATTTATCATGTATTAGCCCCATAAGTACCTCTGAATATGGTATTTCTTGCTAATCTTCCTTCCACTACATCATTCCATTACTTCCTATTGTTCACATAATTTCAGAACTTAACACTGTTGTGAGAAGAGACAGAAGTAGAGAGGAAGGGAAAGCTTGTTGAACTGAAAGGCCCTTTCCTTATCGATAACTGTTTAAAACATGTGGGGAGCAAATTATTCCATTTTGCTAACGTCCTTTTCCATGAATTGCAACAGGGACATTTGGTTCCAAATGATAGACTCAAGTCTACAATTCCAGCCTAAATCATGCAGAATCCAATTAGAAACAGGCTGAAACTCTGGAGGGGGTCTATCTGGCCAGGTTACATGTGCACCCAGTTTCTTCTCCCTAAATAAAGCCCAGTTGTTTTATTTATAGTGCCTGTCATTTTGTCCAACAAATGTCATTTAGTTCCTACCAAGATAAAAACATCTTCTAAAGGCTGCCCTCTTTCCAGATAATTCGCTTTCCATTTCTGTTTTATAATATCTTCTCACATCTGCTCTGGTTAGTAAAACTAGCCTTGCTTTTTCTTCCTAGAGAAAAATAGGTTAAGAAAGTAAGTTGAATCACTATGAATAAATTGTTAATTGTTTACACTGGATGATCATAATCCCAAGAATTTTAAAAAGCAAAGCATAAATGGCCAAAGGGTAACATGGAGTATATCCTGATTTCTAACATACCACTAATTTAGTAATGATCTGAGAGAAAAAAGAAATATTATAATTAAGAATTTGTTTCTTAACCACAGGATACAGATCCATACGATTTCATTTTCATATTATTTTCTTCTTTGTTATTCCAAACAAAGTTTGAGAGTAAGCCTTCATCATCCTAATGATTCTTCTGAGTAGTTTTAGGCTGTAAGGTTTATAAGTAACATGTTAGTGGCGCAGCTTTCTTTGAACCAGTGTCCCCAAGCTTGACACTCTTGAGGACTGTTAGGACAGAGAGTAGAATTTTGAGGCTCCTCCAAAAATATTACTTTCATTGCATTTTTTAATTTGGTTAAATCCATCATTTTGTTTATTCCCTTAAGTAAGCTACTTATGGCTGGAAACAAACTTCTTTTGAAAGTGAGCTGCAAGCTATACTTGGGTTTCTGTCTTTCAGGATGCATGACTGAATCAAACCTACTTCCTCCTAGCTTTGGGGATTCTATGATGAATTGCAAGAGAGCTGACATTTTATCTTAAACTAGCTGCAGTGTCTGCCATATCACTGGCAACCCACCTGCATGGATCTCAATACTGAAATGAAGCACAGCTCTGTCCACTTGTGGGTGTACATCTTCCTTTCTTAGAGCCCACAAAGCATCTGACCGTTGTTTTATAAGGAAAATAGAAGCATGGTTTTCTGCCAGTGCAAAATGTTCACTTAGTACAAATCCGGTCCCACACTCTTCCTCAACGATAATAACAATTTCAATGCTGCATCAAACTATAATTTTTCTGAGACATTTAAATTAGGGATTCAAATTTAAGCTACTAAGTATAGTAGTATACACTATTAGTGCAAGTAATTCAACTAAGGTGACAAGGAGGTGGTGAGATGCCTTTTACACTGCCTAGGGTTGCAAAGGGCAAGTACTAGTAACCACATCATGACTTACCCCTCTGTGTAGGGGTGGGCACGGTGCTTACGATGGCCGCCGTAAGAAGCATCCCACTTCTATGACTGTTGACATGGGAAGTATGTGTCTTAGAATCGAGGGAACACAGTATGTTTAACCTTATTAATAGTTGTTTCTATAGAGAGTGAGGAAGGATTAAAGGCTTTGAGTGGAAAGAAAAAATAGCTGCAGATGTAGAGGAAGCCAGAAACCAAAGTGACAACAGAAAGTTGTTTTCTTTTAAATTACGCCACACGAGGCTGATGATGTCTGGTATGCTCACTACTAACGGCTTGACAACTTTCGAAAGCAACTTGGTTCTTTACACACAGACACAAACTCACACATACCTACACACACACCCCCCCCCAATCAGCGTCTAATAAGAATGGTTAAATTATGATACACCCAGTAGAGAGGATATTATGTAGTCATTAATAATGGTATTAGGGATCTAATGACATCTAGCTACAGGGAAGGGTGCTAGATAAGGAAGAAAAGCAGGATGCCAGATTTAACGCACTCCTTGGTTGAAACTACATAAACATGTATCACATTAAGCCATATTCATGGTGCATTTAGGAATGAATTAAGAATTACAGATTTCGAAAACTGCCTAGAAGATTATGATGTTGGCTTCGTAAACATGTGAACACGATGGTGCTGCCCCCCGCACAGGCAGCTACCAGGGTTGCACTGATCGCTCTGCTAAAACTGAGGATTCAACTTGAACTCCCTGGTAACACTCACCTTGGTGCCCAGGTAAACAGACACCTGAGCGCCCCCTACCGACATGCCTTCACAAAGAAACTACACTGCTTCACTTCAGGTACCCGCACTGGCTTCCACGCACAGACGTCGTGGAAAGCACATGGATTCCCGAGTCCAGCAGATCTGGCGTCAATTAGCCGTGTGACTTTGCAGAAATCACTCTGCCTCTCCATGACTCAGTTTCTTTACGTGTAAAGTGGGAATAATCACATGTACCTCACAGGGTTTAAATAATACCAAGTACATGCTTATGCCTAGTCCAGGGACTGGCTCAAAGGAGGAACTCATTAACAGCCACGGTCACACACTGCTGAAAAAGAGAGGAGCCCCCTCCCTCCTGCTCCAGCAAATTCACTTTCCGCTCTTTGTAATGAGATGTGGAGTAGAATTAAAATACACGGGAGTGAATAAAAAGTAGGCAAGAAGGAAGAGGAAGGAAATAAACAGGAGGCTGTCATAAAAGGAAGAAGTTAAAGAACAAAAATTAAAAAGGCAAAATGTGGAGAAAGTTGCTTAACAGTAAAAAGAATCCTATTACTCTCTTGGCTCAAAATTTGTTGAAGCCACTGACAGCTCCCTATGACTGATACAAATGAACCCCCCTGACTCCTCTCTTTCCTCATTTTCCACCCACCTGTGTTTCCTATATAAGTGAGGGCCCAGCTGCAAAACACCTTGATGCACCTGAACACACCTTAACTAGCCTTACATGTCCCTTGTTTTGGTGCTTCCCACTGGTCCCTTACCTGCCACACTCACTGCCATCTCTCCCTATCCTAATACTCGCAGACGTAACGGTCAAAGGAGGAGGTGACCCCTAACATCTCCCCGCTGGGACTGTAAAGTGGTACAACCATCTCAGAAAACAGCTGGGCAGTTTCTTAAGCTAAACACGGAGTTACCGTAAGACCCAGCAACTCCACTCCTGCATAACCAGCTGCCCAAGAAAAACGAAACCATACGTCCACACACAGACTTGTCCACAAAGATCTCACAGCAGAATTATTTATAAAAGCCTAAAGTGGAAACAATCCACAAGTCTATCAACTAGTGCATGGATAAGTAAAATGCAGTCTATCCATACAGTGGGATAGTATTTAGCAACAGAAAGCAGCAAATTACTGACTCAGGCTACGAAAACATCATAAGTGAGAGAAGCCAGATGCCAACAACCACACATTGAATGATTCCATTTACATGAAATGTCCAGAAAAGGCAAATCTGTACAGGCAGAAAGTAGATTAGTAGCTGCCTGGGCCTGGAAGTGGGAATAAAGACTGACTGCAAATGGGCACTGGGCATCTTTTTTTTTTGCGGTACGCGGGCCTCTCACTGTTGTGGCCTCTCCCGCTGTGGAGCACAGGCTCCGGACGCACAGGCTCAGTGGCCGTGGCTCACGGGCCCAGCCGCTCCACAGCATGTGGGATCCTCCCAGACCGGGGCACGAACCTGTATCCCCTGCATCGGCAGGCGGACTCTCAACCACTGCGCCACCAGGGAAGCCCTGGGCATCTTTCTGAAATGATAAAAATATTCTAAAATTTAAGAGTGGTGACGACCACAAAACTCTGCAAATTTTTCTAAATATCATTGACTTGTACACAAAAAATGAGTAAAATTTTATGGTATGTAAATGATACCTCAATAAGGTTCTTAAGAAAAAGAAAAAGGTCTCCCCAGATGCACAGCCATTCACAGAGGCCCTTGGGTGTCCCATACCATTAAGGCTCACAGGGTGGAGGGGCACCCACAACACTGGCATCTGTGGCTCTGCCATTCACTTGTGTTTTGGGGCCTGAGTCCTGGGGGGCCAGTCAGACTCTTCCACCCTGAAGCCAGTGGAGTGACCACTACATGACTCACTGCCATCCCATTTACCTCAGTGTCCCCTGGCAAAGAGCTGGGGTCACAGCTTGGGCGTAAGTGCGGGTACCTCAGGTGGACTCAGTATTTCTCCCACAGCAAACTCCTAAGCTGATCTAGCCTGAATGAGCCCAGAATGGACATGGAGCAAACATTATGAACAAACTAAGAGTCAGCCTGATGGTGACAACCTGGAGACTGCAGGCACTTTGAGAAAGAGGAAAAAGGGAGGAGAAGAAAGGAGACGTGAGGATAGGACCTCTGTTGAAATGCACTGAATTCACACAAAAATGAAAATCTGTGAAGCAAATTGCTAATACGAAAGAAATTTCAAAAGAAGATTAGGCCTACTTAAGAAACACCCACTGACATTCAAGGATAGAGTCTAAGTGTAATTCATGCTTTCTCAGTCATTAGAGGAAGGCAATGAGATTTCAAGTTGCAGCAAATTGTAAACCTAATTCAAACTGCCTTTCCTCATTTATTCTAACATAGTCAGGACTGAATTTCTTCATAACGGTTAAGTACTGCTAACAATTATACTGAAGGAGTGATGTCTTCCATCATATTCAGAGAAGAGCTCAATTTTAATTCTACAAATCTTTATCTAATAAACTAACACCTAATCTCAGAGTAATTGTTTCTACATTCTCAAATCTCACACTAGCCACCACACTCTAAACGTCTGCAAATCTAAACCATTATTTGGGGATTCATGGCTGAAGGGTCCCACCACTGAAAGCATTTATTAAAATCATCCCCTGTGTAAAATGGAAAATTTTGGAAGCAAAAACAAAAACAACTTTCTAATACTTTGCATTCCACTTTATAGTCAAACAATATGCTGACTATAAGAAATCTTGTTATCATTAAAATCCAATACTATATAGAGGACTTCCCTGGTGGTCCAGTGGTTAAGAATCCACCTTCCAATGCAGGGGACGCAGGTTCGATCCCTGGTCGGGGAACTAAGATCCCACATGCCGCAGGGCAACTAAGCCCGCAAGGCGCAACTACTGAGCCCACGCGCCACAACGAAGACCCCACGCAGCCAAAAAAAAAAAAAAGGAAAACAAAAAAACCAATACCGTTTAATTTGAAAGCACTGAAAATGGCTTATTTTTATCTTATCCTACAATTTCTGATTAATTTTAATTCATTTGGGTAGAACAGTCTCTTTTTATATCCTTCACAATAGTGGCTCTCAAACTTTTGATCTTGGGACCCCTTTTCCACTCTTAAGATTTACTGAGGACCTCAAAGAGCTTTTGTTTCTGTAGGTTATAGCTGTCTGTATTTTCCACGTCAGAAATTTAAACTGAGAAAAATTTTAAATATTTATTACCTAATTTAAACATAATATTAAGCTCACTGGATGTTAACATACATCTTTTTTTAATTAGACATACCTATATTTTAAAAAACAATGAAAATTAGTGAGAAGGATAGCACTGTTTTACATTTTGCAAATCTACTTAATGTGTGGCTTAATGAAAAATACCTAGATTCTCATACCTGCTTCTAAATTCAATCTGTCATGATTTGTACTTCAACTTTTGGTTGAAGTACATGAAGAAAACCCAGCCTCACATAAATATGTGGCTGGAAAAGGGAAGAATATTTTAATAGGTTCTTCAGATAATTGTGGCCTTTTTCTTTGACACTACACCCAAAACTTGACAAGCCGTAGTTTTTAAAGGTTAGCAATAGTGTGGAGTCTGAAACCATATCAATGAACTTTTCACACTCTGTTACTTTAAAATCCATTGGTTTACCTTGCACAGAATAAAAAAAAATATATCACATTTGTTAATATGACTGTGGATCCCACAGAAAAGTCTTTTAAGTATTGGGAAGCTGTCAAGTTCACCAAAGTGGATACAAGTTTTCCAAAATTCTTATTTTTACTTGAAAGCTCAAATCTTATCTTGGGCAACAAAAATTATCTGTTGTTTTCCTTGATGTAGCAGGCAGGCTCACTGCATTCATTTTCAGTGTGTACTCTAGGTTCAAGATATAATAAACCTCATAAAGGATATTCTTGGTGTGACTGATTTTTTTTTTTTTTAATTTAAACTGTGCGGGCTTCCCTGGTGGCGCAGGGGTTAAGAATCTGCCTACCAATGCAGGGGACACACAGGCTCAATCCCTGGTCCGGGAAGATCCCACATGCTGCAGAGCAACTAAGCCAGTGTGTCACAACTACTGAGCCTGTGCTCTACAGCCCGCGAGCCACAACTACTGAGCCTGTGTGCTGCAACTACTGAAGCCCGCGTGCCTAGAGCCCGTGCTCTGCAACAAGAGAAGCCACTGTAATGAGAAGCCCGCATGCAGCAACAAAGACCCAACACAGCCAAAAATAAATAAATAAAAAATAAATTTATATAAAAAAAAAAACCCAGAAACTGTGCATGCAACCCAGCCCGACTGATCCAAGGCTTCAGCAGTTTTACCCTACTACATTTGAACCATCAATGAGCACATCAGCAGAGTTCAAAAGGAAAATAAGATCTCAGTGTCATAATGAAAATTGTTTTGACCTTGTCAGCCCATTGAAAGGAGACTAAGGAACCCCCCAGGGGTCTGTAGAATACCCTTTGAAAACTGCTGTGTTATCATATAACAACTGACCCCCAACCACCATTCAAGTCAATAGGTGGCAGCCACTAATTTAGAAGAAGGAAGTGCTTTTTCAGGGTGTCCACGTTTATTACTGATCCCGAGAACATTAAATTAAGTAGAAGGCTACTTCCACAATCCAAATTCAATATGGAAGCATGACAAATGAAATCCAGTTACCATGCAAGGATTAAAAAAAAAACCTAAACGAATTAAATTTAATATGTAAATTTCCTCCCAAGGAATTTAAAATATGAATTTTTCCTTAGTTCATCTTTTTGTTTCCCCCATTTGTTGAGTTTTTTGTGCCAGGCACTTGCTTAGCTTCGCAGATATGGAGAGCGATTGACAGACCCTGTGGGTGGGGTCCAGGGGACATGAAGCAGCCAGGAAACAGAGCAAAGGCACTTTAGTCAAACGGATCGGATTTCAAGCCCCAAGTCCCCACCCTGGAGCAGCCTGTACTTTGTGATCTCTGGGTCTCTGTTTTCTTAGTTGGATATGAGGCAAATTCCAGGTAACACTGGAAAGACTGGATAAAATGCATGTAAAGCATGAGCACAGCTCCCGGCCCACAGCAGGCATTCAATCAGTGTAGCCACCATTATGAATAAGGTGCCTGGAAGTAGTCGAGTCCAGAGGAGTGGGACACACATCCAAATAATTATGACACAGCATGTGAACTGAGTAACCACACAACGCGATAGGACTAAAAGGAAAATCAACCATTTGTTTAAGTGAGGAAGGTGCTATGTAATAAAGAAGCCACCACCTCAAAAGAAGGAGGGAAAGGAGGAGAAGTAAAAAGTCCACCCACTCACACACAAAGGCAGGCCATAGGACAGACAGCAAGGGCAACACCCAGAACCAGCTCTTTTAGGGCCTTTAATGCCACGCTAAGAAGCGCAAACATTTGAGCCATTTTCTTTTTATTCTTGTCAAGACTGAGGAGTTATAAACGCTCAGTGCCAGCAGGTGCTCTGCTCTCAGGCCCCCAGTACACACACGTTATCCTTACGCTTGCTGTGACCTCCCTGGCCCAACAGCAGTCCCCTGGCCCGGGCCTGACTAGTGGAGAAGGGACAGCAAAGCTCTCCTCAGAGGCCAGGGGACAGCAGGAAGCCCCAGCAGCTGGGGGAATGTGCCCTTGGTGTCTTAAGGCACAAATGAGGCACGTAATGGGCAGAGCCATTGTGTATTCTCTCTGACACTTATAAAATCTTGAAGCATGTCTTTAGCTCCACCCAAGCCCCTCCTTTGCCTCAGGTCCTACGCTCCAGTGGAATTTATAGGTTGCTTTGCTTAATGGTGTGCGAACAAACAGAAAGAGGGCCTAAGTGTCTCACGTCTGCCATTGTGACCCCAGCCATCTGCAAAGTTTCTTGTCATTGCATGCGAGAGCCCTGAAGCCCAAGCAGCTGCCTGTGTCTCTTTGGCAGGGACAGCAAATGCCCCCTGGGTCACCACATGGATGTGCCATAGGCCAGCATGAGGACGGCCCACGGATGTGAGTCTGTGATCCCTTGGCGATCCTGCAGATCAGTGAGTGGGAATCCACAGCCAGTGCTCTGCCCTCAAGTGTGGGATGCGACCATTCAGACAAAATCCACTGAAATCACAGCAAGGTCTTACTCACCCAGAATTTTACGAGGAAGAAGGCATTTTGAGGGCCCTTTCCAAACAGTTCCTTTAAGCCGCCTTTCTTTTCAGGAAATTTGTCATAAATCTGACGAATGTCCACTGATTCGAGCAATGGGTCACTGTAAGAATGGTTGGCATGCCCAATGTGCACGAAGAGGTGTTTGTTGTACTGTAAGAAACCAACAGAAACATTCCCATTACAAACCCTTTGATCAACCTGGGACACATCCATCTTGAGCTGCATAAAGAGTGGTAGTCTCGAAATCCCGGAATTCCGCCTTGAATAGCCTTGGGTCTGTGCCTTCGAAAAGATGAAGATATTAAGAAAAGCCATTATAGCTAAGGGTTAAAACAATCATTGTCTATTATTACAAGGGCATATATTTTCCCAAGTGCCTAAAACAGTCTTTTTTGTAGACACAGTAGGAGACAACAACTTAAGTTACCCAACTACCAAACCTAGAAACAATTCCGTTACCCAGTTTTACCTGACTCAACTTAAAATGACAGTGACACCCCCTTTGGAGCCCATTATTTACAGTGTAAGTCCAATAAGCAGTATGGGTGTGGTCAGCCAACGCCATCACCCAGAATACACTTGTCACTCCAGCTCCCCTAGCAACAGCATGAATGCAGTGCTCTGAGCAATGGTACCCACCTACTTCTTCCATCAGGAATAAGAGAGCTGAGTGTCCTTCTCACAAGTCCCCTTAGTAACCAATCTAAAACTTCTGCAAAAGGGCTGGTCAATATGTGACTGTCAGTGCAAAGTTAGAGTCATGGGTATAGATCATGGAGAGGATTCATGGTGCAGGGCTATACGGGACCAGTAAAAAAAAGTCCAGTCACTCATTCACAAAAACAGAAACAAATCAAAACCCTGGCAAGTCATTTAACAAATGGAAATGCTTTCTTCTCCTTGCTTTGGTATAAGATATGGTAACCAGACCAAAAAGGAGTGTGGCAAACCAGTGGTTCTCACCCAGGATGCAACAGAATCACCATGGAGCATTTAAAAATCACCAATGCCTGGGTCCCACCCAGGCGAAACTGGCATTTCCGAGAATGAGGTCAGGCATCAATAATGTTTAATGCTCCCTTGATGAATTCCTCCTATATGCAGCCAAGTTGGAGAACCACTGGCCTCTATACTCCAGCCCCCCCATGCCCGCCTCTCCTGCTGGATAGGCAGTAAGACCAGCCTAATGTGACACAAAGGCGTCCGGGGTACAGGGGTTCCAGGGAGCTCAGAGCCCAACAGGGTTCACAAGAGAAACCCATGTCAGTATTCGCCCACCAGTCCCTATTCACTTTTCAAGTTTACACTGGCATTTCTCCAACTAGAGTCCTTCCAAGTACTAGTTCCATAGGGAATGGGAAGTCTCAAATAAAAGAAGGCTGCTCCAAGCTGCTCGCCAGCAGTACTGTGTACTGGCTGAGATGGAATCTGCGCTCAGCCTGCTTCAGCACAAAACTTTGTGCCCACTGCCAATCAGCTATGACACTGGATAAGTCCCCCCAGCCTCCGACATGGGGACAGTGATGGCACCTACCTCCCAAGGGCGCTATAGGGTTTATTTTTGTTTTTTTTTTATCTTTTTGCTTACTTATTTATTTTTTATTTTATTAAAAAAATTTTTTTGGCCGTGTTGGGTCTTCGTTGCTGCATGCGGGCTTTCTCTAGTTGGCGGCGAGCGGGGCCACCTCTTCGTTGCGGTGCACAGGCTTCTCACTGCGGTGGCTTCTCTTGCTGTGGAGCACAGGCTTTAGGCGCAGGCTTCAGTAGTTGTGGCACACAGGCTCAGTAGTTGTGGCACGCAGGCTCAGTAGTTGTGGTACACGGGCTTAGTTGCTCCGCAGCATGTGGGATCTTCCCAGACTAGGGATTGAACCCGTGTCCCCTGCATTGGCAGGCACATTTTTAACCACTGCGCCACCGGGGAAGTCCCAGTGCTATAGGGTTTAAATGATGTACTGCATACTAAGAGCTTACTGGAGCTCCTCCATTCAACAAACAGTAGACACTAAATAAATGTTAGCTACTATTATGTCTCATAAAACCTCTCTCCTTTGAGGTTCGTTGAATATAACACATTAAAAGCACTGCGGAAGAGAAACATTGTGTAACTTTCTATAGCCCAAAGCTTCCCAAAGTTGTTTGCTCACAAAACCCTGTAAATATATCCTGAGGAAGTGCTGGTTTACACTCATGACCTGCTACCCACACGCTGTGGATCTCTGGCCACAATGTGGAAGGGCAGGAGGCCCAATACCCCATCTGGTGCCAGCTGTCCACATACAGGGAGTGTGGCCAGGGCCCAGCACCATCTGGGAGAGGGCTAAGCCCCTCTCCTGCTCAACATCAGAGTGCTATCTTTACCAAGGCTTCCAAAACCCTAAAAGGCATCAGGTGAAATGAAAAAGAGGAACGTCAAGCTCTGACATGGACCCAGCCTCTGTTCCAGCTGTCTGGTGGATTTCAGGATGGCCTGAGACCTGGATGCAGCCACACAGGAACAGAATATGTTGTGCTGGAAGAAAACTTTTAAAATAAAGTAGAAGCCATTGTCATGTTAGGGAAGTGAGGTTATAAGGAGGGGTGAAGTACCTCTGATCTTTTAAAAATTTTCTCAAATGTCATCACATCATCTTTTCAATTATAAGCAAACCAAAGCCCACAGAAATGTATGGGGCACTGCTGCCAAGGCGCTTCCAGTCTCATCAGTCGGTAGGAGGATAAAAAACAACACAGGTGAAGCTGGGAGCACAAACACTAGTGCAAGGCCCTCAGAGATGAGGAGGTGCATGAAGAGGTGATGCCTCGTGCCTGGCCCCTCTGTTGGACCTCTAGTTACCAGTACAGGAGCAGAGGGCAAAAGGCGTTGTTCCTTCATTATCCAGACAACTGGCTGTCTCCATGTCCATCACCCAACCCTTAACCAAACCTTGCTTGCAGCAAGCTCCCAGCCCTGCCCGGCTTTGAGAGGCACCATTTCTGTCACTTCTTGCGGCATCTGTAGGCAGTGAGTTTACGGGAAAGAATGGAATACAAACCGAGCCTTGGGTAGTATACCTGTGAAAAGAATCAGAGTCTCTCTGCCGAGCACACCTCACTCCCAGCTCTTCTGCCTCGCCAGCTCCCATGGGCCAGGGAATCCGAGCTGGGGTGAAATTAAAACTGTTGTAACTCAGGGACCACAGCCTGGACCTCCAGGCGTCAGAGATCAGGAAGGTGAACGACCGGAGGGTAAAATTTACCGTTCTTCAATGGGGACCATGAAAGTATAGCTGAAAATCAAGGTGCTGAGCACAAAGCACTCTGGAGCCAGACAAGAACCTGAAATCTCGGTTTTCTCATGTGTACAAAGGGGATATATGACTGTCATACAGAACAGGTTGGAAGATTAAAGGAAATAATGCACAGAGGGTGCTCGGCATAGGGCCTAGCATACAAGAAGTGTTCAATAAATCACAGCTGCTAAGATTACTGTTGTTGCAGTGTATTATGTGAGATTAACTAGATCCTGGGGTAGAATCAAAAGAACTTTCCTACTTTAGCTATCCCTCCTGCCTAGCAATGGAAAAATAAACACAAATAAGCCAAGAGCTGGGAGCAAGTTGTGAAGCTGCATGGCTGTTCAGATCCTTGATTACAGCCCGCCCATTACAAGCTGCTCGGGGTGTGGGCCTCTCACCTGTGTCTGCAGAAAGAAAGAGAACTGTGTCCATTCAGTGTTTGTACAATGTGCTTTCTATATATGTGACCTCTATACAATGACCTCAGGGTCACTGCCTCACAATGACACTGTAGGCAGATTTTATTAAAATCATTCTTACAGGTGAGGAAATAGAAGCTCAGAGATGAACAGATTTGCCTGAGGTCACACATCCAGGAACAGTCCTGAAGTTAAGAATAAAACTTGGATCTGTCAATGCCACAGCCCATGCATTGGCTGCGAACATCAACCACACTGTCTCCAGAAAAAAATATAAATGCCTAGATCCTTCTAACTCAGATCTACTTTTTCTGAAAGTTGATCTGAGAAAAGAGAAAAAAGCTGAATAACGTTTTCAAAATTCTGAGAAATGAAATTAGAGTTCGGGACAAACATAATTATTCACAGATGCATCAGATAGAGGCTTCAGAGGTTTCTATTTTGAGGAGTTACCTTAGTGCCCAAGTGGCTGAAATGAACTGAGCACGGGCAGGCTGTCTTTGCCAAAGGAAATCGGGCGCTGCCTCCCCAAGGCTGGTGACTTGAAACCAAACCCTGACTGTTGGCATCTGAGTGGCTTTATTCCTGCCAAGAGGTGACTTTGTTTCTAAGAATACAAAGGGCTAAAGAAGGCATCCTGGAGGCCACAGCAGTGGGACAAACAGACCTCCCTCTCTCCTTAATTCAACCTGGCTAGGTGAGGAATCCCTCTGCACCCAAATCTAGAAGGCTGAAAAGAAGACGTCTACCTGATATGTTTGGGTTCAAGTTTTAATGAAATTAAAACCCTAAAAACTATTTGATGAGGCTCTACTTCCCATCCTGCCAGATCTCCTTATAAGAGAAGACTAGGGTGGATACCTCACTTCCCTTCCTCCTTCCCCAATAAATCCCATTTTCTTTCCAGCAGTGGTGGTTTCCCCAAAACTAAAGGTGAAACACAAAACCAAAACAGGGCAGTTCTATTCTATACGGCAGAAAACAAATATTTACAAAAACAACAAAAATAACAACAACCAACAATCCCAAGTATGTGGGGAATGTACAAGCAGAAATGGGGTGAATGTCAATGTGTCACATCTACCAAAGCCTAAGCCTAAATTTCCTAGATATTGAAAAGAGAGGTTAACGCTGGCTTGTTCAATTACAAGAAAGTCTCCTAGGCACTCAGCAGATACGCTGATTATCAACATATCAATGACAACAACAGAAAAGGTGCTCACTCTGCATATTTCTTTTGTGGATTTCCATGGAACAAATCAGCACACCTAAGGTCCATTATATACCAGGCACTGGGATGGGCACAGGGAATCCATGAGCTAATAGTACAAAGCCCCTCCCTTCAAAGAACCTACAGAGTGAATGTATGGAGCCAGCTTATTGCCTCTGTAGTCAGAACCATCGGCTGCCCATTAAATACATGTTCTCAAAGATTCTCATAGAGAAGACTGGGATTAAGGACAGTCAACATCCCCTCCCCTGTACATCCCATGACTTAAATCAGCATTTACCTACTCTGTTCATACGGATAGCAGTATTCTCCAGCACTAAACATACAGTGTGATTCATTAGCAAGGAGAACGTATGTGGAATTTATCTTGAAAATGTGAATGAAGCTTCACAAGCCTAAGGTGCAAACCATGGTGAAAACCAAGTTAGCCATCACATGTGAGAATAGAACACACTCTCAGATTTGTAAGGTTTCAGAAAACCGACCTTCCTTGCAACTATGAGGTAGCAATAGGAGGATATGTTCTTTTGAAATGAGGGAGTAAATCAAAAAAGCAGGAGATGGGCTTCCCTGGTGGCACAGTGGTTGAGAGTCTACCTGCCGATGCAGGGGACACGGGTTCGTGCCCCGGTCCGGGAAGATCCCACGTGCCACGGAGCGGCTGGGCCCGTGAGCCATGGCCGCTGAGCCTGTGCGTCTGGAGCCTGTGCTCCACAACGGGAGAAGCCACAGCAGTGAGAGGCCTGCGAACCGCAAAAAAAAAAAAAAAAGAGGGAGATGAGGCCGGAACCCAGAAGAGAGGTGAAAGGAACACACTGGCCCGCAGCTGGGCTGCTGACCTGGACAGCAGCCAGTCCAGAGGGGACGAGAAGCTGGAGGGCTCCTAAAGGGACTAGAGAGATTCCCTGACTTAGCTGATCGTCTGGAGAAGAGTTTGAGAATTCTGTTAGAAATGCGGAGGATGAATTTGTGTAGGTATATAAAAACGGAACAAATAAAAAGGCAGTGACAAACCTTAGAAAAAACAAGTTTTACAATCAAGAAAATGGTTCTAACCCATTATACGTTAACCATGCTGTGTACAAAATTTGCACAGGTTTGTAATATAAACACTGAGTGTTAATTAAACCAAAAATTGTGATGTAACCATATTGGGGGGGGTGAGGATGTGCTAAGTTCAGAGAGCTAAGTCCTGGTCTTCCACAGTAAGAAGTCAGAGATAATGTCTGCAGATTGATGGACTGAGATACAGAGTAGAAGCATGTTGTTTAGAAATACGGAGATACTATACAAAGCAAGGAATAAAAGGCGGCAGCAGCTGTTCCTAAGGAGCAGGACTGGGGCGTGGGATACAGGGCAAGGGGGCAGGCGATGGCTGCTCTGCCTTATAGGCCATGCATGGGGTGTGATCTGGCTTATACACGAAGCACATCTATTACTTTATTAAATTAAATAAACAGCCAATCCAAAACTATCTTGAAACATCATGGAGTTTTGTGAGGAAAGAACTATAAAGGGAAACAAAAACACAAAGAGTCGTGCTTCAGGATGTTCATTCCAGTTGGCCGCAAGTTCCCTGGACCTGAAAGGAGCTTGGTCAGATCATAGAGCCTTCCTAGGCTCAAATACTCAGGATGACTGAGCAGGAGCTTGGACCCTGTCTCCCTGCAGGGTTCACCAGAAAGACTGATGTTGCACCGGCACAATCCTACCTGGATTGAGATGTCCCGTGGCTCAGCAGCCCCTGACACAATCTTAATACACAGATTTCTATTCTGGCTTGGGGAAATGCTCATTTTCTCTTTTTATTGCTAGAACCTCTCCAGTTATTCTTCACAGCAGTTGTAAACAGTGATAAAGGTAAATGTAATCCTAAAATCTCCCCAAAGTGACTTGTGAAGGGTAATTTAGCTACCCTGGGGGATTAACAAAGGACTTTCCCCCTCCTCCAAAGCTGTTCTGCGAGGTCGCTTTCCTTCCTGGTCTCTGGCTCTCCCTCTCTCTCTGCTGCTTAGGGAGGCTGCAGGGGAGGAGGGCTGAGCACCAGACTCGGGAGTCAGACAGGGTCTGGGTCTGAGTCCTGGCGCCGGCGCCGCTTCCTAGCTGAGTCGTCTGGGAGGGGCGCTTTCAGCCCTCTCCACATCGGTAATGCAGGGATAATAACAGTACCTACCTCGAAGGAGCATCACGATGCTTAAAGGAGAATCCACAATGCTGTACCAAGCACGTAATTTGTTATTATTATCATTGCTATTATTATTTTCCCCAATAATCACGACGTTTCTGTACTTCGGGTGAGATTACTTGAAATTATGGCTGTTCCTCTGACAGCAACGAAATGGAAATACTAAAAATTTAAAGCAGGTATTGAGAGGAAAGTTTCAGACACATTGGTGATTTCTACTGTCCCGACACTGCCATTATGTACTGTACCGTAGGGCAGCTGAGGTAGGGGTGATGTGTACGCGAGGCCTTGAGGAATCCGGCCCCTGAACTACCCCCAAGGCGTGTCCGTGAAGAATGCAAAGTCTGTCCTCGCAAGTGGGGCTAGGGCAGCCTGGGCGGTTGCCCATTACTGCAGATGAGACAAACCAGAACAAGCAACTCCCAAAGTGGCCACTGGGGTTTAATTTTCTTTTCTCTTTTTTGAAAGGGCTGCTAATACGTTCTAGTCCAGAGCCCTCTGATGAGGCAGTTCACTTTTTATGCAAAAGGAAAGGGAAAGCCCTAAGAATCTGCTGGTCCTTGGCATCTGAGAGGCTCCCTTGGACACACCCCAACGCTGCACTACACTGTCTGACCTGAAGATGGCGGTCTTTCCCTAAACTTATTCCAAAAATTCCAAGTGTTTGAAGAACGCAGTAAAATCTTGAAAAATGACTGCTGTCAAATAATACCGGGAGAAAAATTATAATCCACTTAGGAATTCAAAGAAACCGAGACAAATAACTCATGTCAAGGGATGCTAATGTACAAGTTGAAACAGAACAAGGACAAATCACCTACATTTGCTTCCTGTTATTTTCCTGCCTGGACAGTCTGCTCAGACACCCCCAGTGCAGCCTGGGCAACCTGTGACGGCCCCTGGGCCCTGCAGGGACAGGGAGTGGATGCAGGACCAAGCCACGGAAAGTGGCCTGCGTCTTCAGTCCCTGGGGAGAGGAGCTTGCCTGGGCTCACGCTCCAGCAGGCTCTCTCCTCAGCTAGCTGTTCCAGAGGCACCAGCCCTGTTCTGGCTACTTGGCCCCCCGGTGCTGCTTCCTCCCCTCCCTGTGCTCTTCCCAGAAAGAAACATCACTGAACACAAGAAACAAGGAACGAATCGGTCCTTCCTTCCTGGATCTCACACCAGGATGCAGCCCCTCACCCCACCTCCCACTTCCACCACCACCTCCATGGAGCGGCTGCTGTTTTCTTAAAAAGAAGTGCGTCTTCCCCACACAAGTGCAGCTGTTAAGGCCCACTGGCTGAGTACAGGGACAGCGACCGGGAAGGCAGGCGGGGGTGGGGTGGGGCGGTGGCTGACCTGCTAAGGAAAGCAGATGGAGCCTGGCTGGGCCTCTGTGAAATGTCTATAAAACCCAGATTTCCAGATGCTTTCAATTGCCTCATCCCCAAATGGTCATGAATAAAGAGGGTGAGCGTCCAGAGAAGCTCAGACATGGAGAGTAAACCACCCACTGCTGCTACGAGAGGGTGCAGTTGGCATGGATGAGCTGACAGCACAGCTTGGCAGTCGTGCAGGACAGGGTGGGAAAGGCTGTCACAGCGACCTGTCACCTCCAGCACTGGAGAACACTCCATGGCCCACGTCCTACTGGAAGACCACACGTGGTAACACGTAAGAGAAAAAGCAGGCAGAAGCATGAACATTGAGCACAGCCAACCATCAGACCTCCTGAGGACCTGGGAGGCCAAATGTGCTTTCTGACCATTTATTCAAATATGTGATGCGTACATTAAGAACCCATGGGTTAGAATCCAGGCCCTGCTGTTTCTGAGCTGTGTGGCCTGAGCCAAGTTGCTTAAACTTTCTGGGCTGTGGTGTCCTCATCTGAACAGAGATGTCACCTGGCCTGCTCATCTCACGGGTCAGTGTGAGGTCAAACAAAACAGGAAACATGACAGTTCTGTGTGAGCCTTAGGGAGCTACACAGATGCTAGGATGCAGGTTCACTATTAATGGGAGCCACACACAAGCCATGAACTGGGGGAGAGAAAGAGTCTCTTTTCTGAAGGACCAGAAACCAAATCTCCCCAAAGAGCTGTTTCCTATGAAGACACAACCCCGCTCTTGAGATGTAGCGACCCCCTTAATTAGCAGGCACTGCAGGGCTTGGAAGCTTCTTCAGAGAGAACTTGCCCTCTTCCACTCTGTCCAGGATATAGGCGAGGATCCTCCTGGCAATCTGGAATCTAAACCTTGCTTCTGATCTTACTTCTCCAACTGAATTCCCATACAAAACAATTGACTCTTCTTTCTGCCACGGCCCTCCTCAATGTTTTATTTCCTCAGAGTTGCACTGGTCACATTTTCCAAACCAAAGTCGGGATCTGTGAGATCTGACAAAGGAATTTCAGTTGATCTGTGAATTTAGGCCTTTGAAAGAAGCTACATAAAACCATGAAATCATCCTTGGGGTCCACATTTAACCAACTGCCTGTATGGAAAAGAATCAGGCTGTCTGCAGAATATATTTGCAAAACTTGAGGGACAAGACTCCCCCCAGAGGGAAGAACTCAGGTTCCCTCAGGCTGTGAAGACCGCTGACTCACTCCCCACACTGGGGAAGTCCCATGCTTTTAGGCTGTTCCAGCCACTCAGAAATAAAGATAAGGGGCCAGGTCACTCCAGGCAGCAAAACTCCTCACCTTCTGGTTGAGGAACTGCCATCGTCCGAGCCTGGGTATCATTCGGGAATTCTCTCCTCCTGTGGAGCCCAAATCAAGGGTCCTTACTTTTCTTTCTCCAAATGTCCCGATCACCTTCCTTCACTGGCTGCCCCCGTGTTCGTGAAGGGCCTGCTACATCCAGGCTGTGCTTGGGGAGCTCAGACCTTGAAGGGCAGCCGTTTTTGCATCTGAGTGATTTTTTAATTTCTTCAAAAGTACAGTGACATGGTGAATATACAAAGGGGAGACAAACCACGGCACAGCCATTTCCTGGCAGTGGAACTTGATAATGTACCTTAATGCTCCTGAGCCTCCGTTCCATTACTGAGAGACGGGACGTAAGAACAGTGCCTGTGTCAAATGCTTGGCACGCAGGGCTTGGGACACAGCTCAGCCAATGCTGGAGGTTATCGTGATGGCTGCAACTAGCAGAGGTGTCTCCCTGGTCAGGTGTGCTCCTGCACATCATGGAACTTCTTCTTCCCCAAGATACTGCTCCTTCAAAATCTAAAGAAAATAATCTCCTGTCCCGCCCTCTCCACCCCAAAGCTTGCCTTTCTCTGGCTGTGTAACTCCTACCTAACCGAACTCACACACTCTCTTCCTGCTCACAGCCCTGCTTGCTCTGGAATCCAGATCACGGTAGGCATTAAATACACAACCTCTGCCTGGGAAGGTGTGGCTGAGCTTCGGGGCGGCTGGAGGAACCTGCCCTGCACCAGGGAGCAGGTAGAGGGATCCCGTTAGGCTTAATCAGGAAAGCCACTCTGCATGCACACACGGGATTCAGCTTACAGCTCATCAAGGCCGGGTTTTCATTTCTCTAAAGGAGCAGCTGCTTCAGGTCTCCAGGAACTGGGCCCTGATTACAGGCGAGGCCCTTTTAAAAAGCCCACCCCGGGTGGAGGATCTTGCACTTAACACCCTTTGATACGCAACACTGAAATCGTGTAGAAAGTGTACTTTCAAGCATTACTAACCACTTCTAAAATAGTCTTTGTTTTTTAGATCTTCCTTTCTTCACCCTCTGCTGTTTTTCTCTTAGCTTCTAGTGGAGCCAAAGGTAACAGAGGGACTGACTTGCTGGTTCTCCACCAATATAAACAACCACCGACTCCGGGAAATGTCTGGTTTACACATGATGCAGAGCCAGCAGGGGGCGTTCATCCCCCAGATTAGTCTTCCCTTAGCTCCTTGTAGATTATGGCTGGCTACAGGTACACACATCAGATACAAATGGACCCGAGAACCTTTGGTTACAGGTCTCAGGATATGGAATCGACAGACCTGGATCTGAATCCCATTTCCAATGTCAGCTGGCTGCCTAATACTGGGCAGGCTATGTCATAGGGTTGGGTAAGACAGTGCTGGCTATCACCAGTACTACTGCTGGTAGGGGTGGCAGAATTGTGAAGAATCTTTAGTGGTAGCAGGTGACACGTGGTAAACCGAAGATTGAATTTCCAGCACAGCTGGGACTAAAAGAGGTGGCTGACTAACTGAAATGGGGGAGAATTCACAAGATTACTTAAAACAAGCATTCTGGCAAGTCTCAAGCACCAGCCTCTCCAATTATGTAATATGTGCTTCATTTTGCAAACATAAGGTGCTGTTACAATGAACATGTAAAAGCCCTTGAGGTCCAAGGTCACACTGAAAAAACATGTAGCATGTGAATGGTTTCTTTGGCTCTCAGACTTCCAGCTATAGGAAAATTTAAAGCCATCGAAAAGAAACTCACCTGGTACATTTAAACAAATTTGGATATACTACCCTTAAAATTTAACATCAAACATTAAGCATGTTAATTTGATAAGGAAGCCAACAAAGTGACAAATAATTAAAGGTCCTAAACAAATTCAACTTGGGATTCTGCAAATCTTTGTCTACATACAGACATGTACACACATTTCCCCCTACGTCTTTGCAATGGCTTGGGTTCACTGGAATCCTGGGTCTATGGGTAGTGCTGGCAAAAACCAAGCAAATAAATTAATGAGCTTGGTGCAGTGTGATTCTTTTTCATCCCTATCACAGCCCTATGAGGTAGGTAATTCTATTTCTTTCTATAGAAGAGGCTTGGAGAGATCGTTAGTCAATGGCTGTGGGCAGGTCTGAACCCTTTTCTGCCTGTATTGTCGCCCAAGAGGAAATAAGGCACACTTGGGGAGCAACAAAGCCAAGAGGAGAATCTAGTTTGCCTGGTCCTCGGTTCAGGGTGGTCTCCCTTAAGTCCCTCCTACTCTGGAAATTCACTCTCTAGTTTACCACATCTGTCACCATTAAAGTCACGTGTTAGAGTCTAAGCTAAAGAAGCAAACCTGTTCATTCATCAGTGAAAGGTCAAATCTAGTTGAACCGTTCAGATTTTTTTTTTGAATTTTATTTATTTTTTTTATACAGCAGGTTCTTATTAGTTATCCATCTTCTACATATTAGTGTATATATGTCAGTCAAAATCTCCCAATTCATCCCACCCACCCCCCTCCGCCACTTTCCCCCCTTGGTGTCCACACGTTTGTTCTCTACATCTGTGTCTCAATTTCTGCCTTGCCAACTGCGAACCGTTCAGAGTCTTAAGTGTAATCCTGAACATACATGAAACAAGTATCTCTGGACTCTATTCCAAGGACTTGGTGGGCCCTGCCTTTCTAAGCTAGTCACCAGCTTTCACCTCCTGCTTTATCTACAACAGAGTCATCGCCCCTCGAGTGCTCTTCTCCCTTACTCGTCCCTGCCCATATCGATGCTCTACCTGTTGGCATGAGGGCTGCTTCCTTGACGAAGCCTGCCCGGTTCCCTGTCCCTCATTCACAGCGTCCAGTGTTCTCCCTCCCCAGCGGTCACCACACTTTGCAGTGGCCTCATGTGTGACTATCGCCTCGTGTGCCTCCCCCACTAGACGTCACCCCCACCTCCGCCAAGGGCAGAGCCAGTGGCTGGCTGTGCAGCACTGGGCCGGCCCCTCCTCGCTACAGCGCCCTGAACAAGCAAGTGCTCATAAATGTTTACAGAATGGACTGAATGAATCTGCCGGTGATTCACAGTGTGAAGCCCAATTAACAGCAACAACAGGAAAAAGAGGAACTGGTCATCCTGGGCCCTAACAGGTCCATAACTGAGGAGGACAGTTACAATATGAGGGGGCTGCCATAGGCTTTTTAAATTAAAAAAAAAAAATTGTTTCTTTTTTTGGTGATAAAACATTATATTGAGTCTTGTAACAAGGATAACAACTAACATCTTGGGACTTCTGCTTCCCAATGTCTTGGAGTTCTATTCCTTAAAAAAATGGTCAGAAGCAAAGAGAGAGATTTGCTGATACAGGAGATACACAGACTGAAAACACAATCCAAGAGACCTTCACAATTGGTGGTGGTTCACAGTAGTGAAGAGAGTACACGGAAATGGAAGATCTGAACTCCTGGTCCTCCTGCTTATTGGCTAAATATCCTAAGTCATTTAATGTGCCTGGGCCTCAGTTTCTTCATCTGTACAATGGGGAAAAAAAGAATGCAGTTCACCAGCACGTTGAGGACAAAATGAAATAACCAATGACAATGTACTCTGCGAGCAGTGAGGTGTCATACAAACACAAGTTACAGAAAGCAGAAGCACAATCTGGGCCAAAAGCCCAGACTTCAGCCAAAGAACCATCTACACTTCTCAGACAGAAGAGGAAGAAAAGGAAGGTAATCTTTTTGGTTGTTTATTTCAATGCTCCCGCAGAGAGGGATTTAAGCTCTCACCATCACCCTTCTTGTAAAGCCACTCAGACACTAGAGAAGAGGGTCCAGGTGGCCTTCTCTTCCCTGTTCTCAATAATCTCATTTTCCTTGACCTGCCTCAATGGGCCCAATGACCTACTCTACATCTCCTTCTTCATTTTTTCCTAATTTTGGAGCAGGCTCTATTTTTCCACCAGCTCCCAGCATTCACAATTCATAGACAGAAATGTCAGGGGGCCACACGTGGGTTCCCGAGTCTCCACTCTGATGACGGCTGGCGGAAACCCCTCTACCTGTGGGGTCTCCCCCATCCTACCATAAGAGGCTTTCCAGCGAGCCAAAGTACAAATACTCCCAGGAGAGGTCACCTCCAGATGTCTGTATCCAAGTTACTTACAACAGACGGTGAACTCATTCATGATGATTTTTCCTGGTAACAGAATGACAGCAAGGCGGCAAATACCCAGAGAGCGTGGCACCTGTGTGCTTTTGGTAGCCCCCGAGATCAGCAGGGTGGGGTGAGGTACAAATTATGGAAAGGAGTTGGTAAAGCTCCCAAAGACAAACTCCTGATTTCTTTAGTTTTTGCCTTGGGCTCACCCACACACAGATGCAATGCTCATTAATCACAGCCAAGGAGTGGGAGGGAAGAAAGGGTCTCAGGCTTGTCGGGTGGGAAAGAAGGGAGGCTCACATATGCAGGGGAAATGGTGGGCCTGGCTGAGAAACAGGGGGATGACGGCCACTAGATGGGGCGGGGAAATGGGAAGGAAGAAAAGCTACAAATAGAGTCCAGATGCCAATGTTCTTGGTATTTATGGAATTATAATGCATCACATTCTACTTCAAATTACTTAAGTACTACTCTGTTACTTCTCCTTCAGAAGGTAGTGACTTGCTATCTTGAGAAGACACCGCTTTGAAAAGAAGTATAGAATAATGGCTAAATGTTTAGGCTTGAGTTTTAAAGACATGAGTTTGAATCTCTAATCCGTAACTCTGTGGCTATAGGGAAATTATTTAACCTCTCTGTTTTCTCATGTACCACAGAGCACCTACCCTTATGGGGTTTTGTGAGGGTAAAATGTGATCCTATCTATAAGCTTTGCACAAAGCACCAGCCACAGGGCAGGGCTCAAAACATGTTACATTTTACCACGTGCAAGAGCCTGTTAAGGTCCTTCGCTACAGCTCCAGCAATCCTTGGAGTTCGCAGTCCACAGCATCCATAACCATTTAGCTGTAAAGTTCCACGTATTTTGTCAACAGAAATACCTTTTCTCTTAATTGAAGGGCTGTTCCGCTATCCTCCACCAGGTCTGCTTCACACAGGTTACCTGTCAGGCCTGAGGGCAGGGAAAGAGGGGCAAACCCTGGGTTCAGGACACACCTCTCTGGGCACACTCACCGAGTCTGGGTCTCGCTGCTGTTCGAGGAAAGCTGAGAACTCCACCAGGCGGAGTTTGGTTGTGCCAATGGAGCGGCCCTGCCAGGCCGGGACCGAGGGAGCTGGGGCTGACGCAGGCTCAAACCCTGAAATACCGATCGATCGTCACCTTCAACCTGGCCGCTCACCTCCCCTCGGGCCTCAGGCCAACCCCGGGGCAGGGCCTACCAGGAGGAAAGGCCAACAGGCCCGTCCACCAGAGTCAGGGGGGAGCTGAGCCAGGCAGTGGTGGGTTCTGGTGGAGGAGCCCAGAGGCAGGGCTAGCCGGAGAAGCGCAATGCACGTGGCGTCTCTTTCTAAAGCTGGCGCCAGCTCAGGTTAAGGGCTGTGGCGTGAGGACACCTAATCCTGGGCAAAGGGGCCTCGCTGGGGACCACGACAAGAGTGACGAAGAGCGGAAGCAGGTGCTGGCAAAGATCTCCTGTGAGACAGGAAAGACAGGCAACAAAGACCTCCTATGCTCAACCATCTCCTTCCCTAAGACTGCAGTCACCAGCACTGTGAGTACTCTCTCGGAATGCTCCATGGTGTTGGAGCAGAGGGTGACGAGCAAATGCACGGCAGCCTGGGGAGTCTCTAACGGAGAGAGTCCCACTGAGCCTCTGCGCCTGCGTGCGGCGGGAGGCAGGCAGGCCGGCTGGGTCCCCGGTTTCTGGCCGGGCTTCCGTGTAAGCGCTCCTTTAAAAAAGCGTGCTCGGAATTGAAACGCACTTCTCTGAGAAAGGGTGAGTAAAACCCTATCTGCCCTCAAGACTGGGACTGCCCGACATGGCCTGTTTATGATGAGGGAGGAACCACAGCAACTTCCCCTTCCAAGGATGACCCAGGGTTCTAAGTGAAAGTGATCAGGCTTCCTGTTTCTTTAAAAGCCCATGAGAAGAGCTCTCTAGAGATGACCGAGGCGAATCAGGACCTGGGAGGGGACACCCCCCTGACCCTCCTGAGCTCCGGGCTAACCCTGCCTTAAGGAGAGTGCCGGCGAGAAGGGGGCGTCCATGGCTCTGCAAGTGAGGGAGGGTGTGCAGCTGTGGAACAAAGTAAGAGGGTCCCGCAGAGACTCACCTGGAATGGGGGCTGTGACCGCTGGCTGGATAGGGTAGGCCTGTTGCACAAAGGGCTTGACGCTGGAGACAGAGGACGGAGGAGAGTCAGAAACCACGACTACAGCAGCGGCTACTTCCCAGGCCTGGCCTTGGCCTCCCAGGGCTAGGGAACCACCTGGGGGCCTCGCCACCGTGAGGTTCCCTGTCTGCAGGTGGTAGCACAGCCCAGGCAGACCTCTGCCAAGACAGAGACCCAGGTATGCTGTCCATTTGAGACGGGCCAGCAGGCTGCTGGGGACCAAACCACCAAGCCTCATGCCAGTTCCGGGGGACGAGCTGGACAGATGTCAGCCTGCCTTGCACATGCTGCGATATCTACCTCTGAACCTCTCCTCTGATCCCTGCAGAGACCGAGGTCAGTGGTCACCATCTCCAGGCAAGGATTGGGACGTTTCAGGCTCTCCTCTGGGCAAAATAGCTCTAGTTCTTTTGAGAATACATGGGCAGGGGTTCCCTTCTGCTTTTATCCCTAGACTGCCCTTATCTTCCAGCTTACTGAGCTTGCTTCCCTCGCCCTCAAAGCATCAGTAGGACTTTCTATCAGCTGCCCCCACTACAGGGAAAGCCGGAACAAAATGAGCTATAGGATCACCTCCACTGCCCTCTCTCAAGCAAGCACTTTCAGGAGGACCCCAGGCTCTGCCCCCCAAAGCCATGAAGGGATGGAGCCCCTCCTCCGGTTGCCAGCTGCACGACCACTAATACTTAAGGTGGGAGTGAGGTGTTTACACGTCTCTCGGATCTGAGCAGTCTCTTTCCTGCTATTGGCCTCAGTAGATAACAATAGGGGATGACTTTGGTGATCTCAGGTTAATTCTCCCTTCTCCTCCAAGCCTGCAGGCAGTCTGGTGCCAGGAAACCTCTACCCGGGGTGGGCTGTGACCAGCCCCTAGTTGTCACTGCTGGCCCCTCCTCAAACTTACTCTTGTGAGGATCCAGGCTGTCCTGTTTGTATCATTCCCGGCCAGAACTGGAAGGCAAAATGCAAAAAGCTTCAGGGTTATGAGTTCACCTCAAAGCACTGCTCAGGATGTCTGTGCACTGTAATCTTTGCTAAAGACAGTGGGTTCAGATCATCCACCAGCTGCAAAGTGACCTTCCCTAAATGCAGATATGGTCGCTGCCCTGCAGAAGATTGCAACCTACAGCTCCCTCTGGCTTTTCTTCCAGAAAATCTCCTGGACGGCAGGGACTAGGCAGCAGCTCTTCAGCGTTCACCTGACACCCAACTGAAATCTGGGTGCACTGCAGAGGGTTCAAAAATATCTCATCTGACTGCTTTACCCATGTGCCTACCCACCCTTCTCCTCCTCCCTCCATTCTGAAATGTTTCCTGTGTAACATGTGCCTCCGCAGCTCCCAGCACCAGGGAGAGGACACAGCTCAGAACGAGAGGCCAGGAGCTCGGAGCAGCAGCAGAGACGCCTCCTTTGCTGTGAGCTTTCCTGAGCTTTCTGGTGCCCGCTGACTGGAGGCCTGCTGGAAAGGCAGTAGGATGTCAAGGAGTCAGAGAGCCCTGGGTATGCGTCCTGACATCGCCAACCATGTGATTATGATCACGTTACCCAAACTCTTGTTTGTTACTAATTAACTCCAATTTTCTCATCTGTAAAATGGCAATAACAGCAAGAGGCATTTAAGGTTATTTTGAGGATTAAATGAGATCATAACATTAAGCTGCTCAGCCCTTGGCAGGTGCAAAATGAAAATGATAATAGAATACTTCTGTCCCTTTAGGAGTTAGTTGCCATAAAGTGACCCTGAGGACACAGGAACAGAGACCAAGGGCCAGGATTAAAATGATAGAGCTGAAGAGGCAGATAACAACCTGGAAGGGCACCAAAAAAGTGATACTTAATTCCATGTCTTCAGGGACTAAGCTCCTTCCCTCTCCTTCTCCCTCTCTTACTCTCCCCCTCTCCCTCATTCCATGCTTTCTTTCACCATTTTGCACTCAGCAACAGGGCGCCACAAAATGGTCCTTACCCTCTCTTACACCTGACCCAATTAACAAGAAGTGCCAGGTGGATGGCTTTGTGCTTGGCCACGTGGACCCCATGCGCTCAGGGGCCATCATTATGGATCCACCTCATGACTTACCCCCGGCGCCCCTGGGAAGGTGGGGCGTGGAATCCCTGGCAGCCCCAGCTTGTTGTGAATGGCAGTGGCTGATACGATCTGGGCTGACGACATGGCGGCCATGTGCTGCAGGGCCTTATCCTTTGCAGTCTGATCCTTGAAGGTGACAGTGACACACAGAATTAATACACAACACATGGCTACCGGGCAGCTTAAACAGGCACAGCCACGAGCACAGGGACTAAAATACAGTGCCACAAAAAAGGCCGAAAAAGCAAACATGCACAGATAAATAAACACAGCCAGAAGGCTAAAAACACACTCAACCTACTGTAACTCTGAACGTTTACTGAGAACACCCAGTAGCAAGGTTTAAAAAGAAAAAAATCTTTAATCCATTTTCCAACAGAATGGGAAGCCTCTGAGAAGAGTGGACAACGTATTTATTTTTCCAGCTTCCAAAGGGAGATGTCTCCAATTACTTAACAGACTCAAGGAGAGGGGAAAAAAAAGGCCCTGCTTTCAAGCACACAGATGGGGAGGAGGGTGAGAGAAGAGGCGTGGTTGTGGATCTGGGGTAGGACCATCGCAGAGTGCTGGGAGGCCCGTCTGTGTGCTCGGCCTGGGAGCCCTGGCAGACACCTGGTGGGGAGGCTCAGAAGCAGCGGGGCGGCGGGGCGAAGAGGCAGGGCGATGACGGGGCCAAGCAGCATGCTGGCGGGGGGCATGCTTTCTCAGGTATCCCCGCCTGCGTCAAAGGCTAGACGGGTTCTTTCTATACCCAAGGACACAGGAGATGCTACCAGGTAAGTGGTTTCCCCTTTTCCTAAAAGGATCTTTTCTAAAAAAGCCAAGGCTGATAACACACAGCTAGCCAAAAAGTCTGCCAAGCACAGCTAAAGTACAGAATACTCAATTTGGTGAAAATACTTACCATGCTTGTTACCTGGATACAACAATAAACAATTTGTTAAAAGGAATGCGTTACAAAGGCAGGGTTATTTTTCTTCTTAGTTAAAAAATATATACGTATACAAACACATGATACTTGGGTACAATAAAATGAGTAGGAGTGTGGGGTTTTTTTTTTTCACATTTTAGGAGAAATGTGTGACCCAGGTAACTATCTAAAGGGCAATTATCAACAACCGCAACTCCCAACTCCTTTGAGCTGGTTCTGAGGCTTCCCCAGTACAGATGGAGAAATGGTCAGGCCCCTGGTGTGGGACAGGCCCTGATGGTGGGGCAGGGCTTCACACTCAGTAAACATATCAAGGGTCCTGGCTGCTTGCACAAGGTCTATACAAGCTATCCCAGGCCCAGACTCCATCAAAGCAGGAACAAAATGGTGACATCAGAGTAAAAAGAGCACGCTCCCCAGCTGTCATTCAGAGTTCAGACAGAGTGAAGGTCAAGGGAAGCTTCAGGCTAAGACACTGAGTACCAGCTGAGAGGTGGCTTCAATGTTTACAGATTTACCCAAAGGTGATGAATAAACATGCTGAGGTGCCAAAGGCAAGGCCAAAAGGAGGGGGGGAAAAATCAAAGCCTATAAGACAAGTACTAGAGGGTTCTAAGGAAGATCAATCAGGTGCTCCCAAGGTAGAGACACCACTTTGCCCCATAACTGCCAGGAGCACCGTGTGAATTTTCAAAACGCTTATATTAACCCTTGAAAAGGAGCCTAACGTTTGCATAAAATTTTATATTTCATACACTTCTCTGGCTCTCAACTGAAAAAACGAGCCTCATCTAACAGCTATTCGGGGATACGCATGGTCATAATGAGTATCTGTAAGGGCACTGCTGCAGCTGAATGACACCAGGAGGGCTCCGGAGGCCTGCAGGATTATTGGTCCCCAGAGACTGAAGTGATGCCTTTGCTGCCTCTGGTCAGATGGCATTCTTCGAGTTGAAGTTCCATTTGCTAATCTGCTGAACGTTCTAACCTGAAGCCAGCTTTCTCAGGTAACTTTCTTTTAAAGGCCTGAAACATTTCAGACACTGAGATGCCAGGAAAAAAGGCAAATATTGAAGTCAGTGGAATTTTATGATAAACTGACTGTGTGTGTGCAAATGCCCTACAGCCAAACTGGGCCTGACACATGCAAATCTCAGTGCGTGTCAGTCTACCCTTAGCTGGTCCTGCAGTTCCACCTGCCACCTGCCCCGCCATCCCCTCAGAGGGTAACCCTGGTATAATGAACAGGAAACCTGGCTCAGTCACACTTCCTTCCTTCTCTGTCAAGAGCACCTTGACATCAATACAAGCTCATGGGTTTCTCTTTGGACAAGTCACTTTGGACCCCAGCCCCCAAGTCATGTAACCCTTAATAAAATGATATCAATATCCTCAAGGAAACCAAAGGAATGGCATAGGTATAACCACAGGTGCCTTCCCCAACGAGCTACAAGCCTTACAACCTGTCCAGGGCCCAGGTGGGGGGAGCTGAGAAAATGGCAGCCCAGGCTGCTTGTCTGCCTGGCCGATGCAGACTGTGCAGAATAACCACAAAAGAGCTGTGGGCTTGGCTCTATTCCAAAAGTACGTCATGGGGCCTCTCTCAGACCTGAGACTTCTGTGTTTATGAAATGCTGATGACAGGGGCGGTTCTGCTTGCCCAAATACAAAGTGCGTCTGTGCACACTTGGGTGCAGTGACCAGGAATCATTAAGTCCAGGTCCACATGGAAATAAGTACCTACGTCTCCACAACCCACTCTTACTCTATTAGAGTTGCTTGAGATGTTTCCCTTTGCTAGGCTGATTGAAAAGTTCTTCAAAACGTTCACGAAAGTTTGATACTTTTCTTTTCTAACAGGGTAATCAGTCAATGAGGAAAGGAGAAGAGTTACCACCTTTGCTGTTTATGTCACATAGCTCCAGACGCTTCAGAATACAGTCTTTTTCTTTTGTTAAATAAAGTCAGGTTTGACTCTCTTATTACCCAGCATTCCACCAGGTACCCAAATGAAAACAGAAGTTCAGAAGCAGAAGAGCAAGTCAATTGCTGCGAGCACACCAACTTGCTCTATGCCAGTAAAAGGCGTACGTGCTGGGGAGTCTGGAGACCTGGTTCCAAACCTGCCCTCCACCTGACATTAATGGGCTGTATTACCTTGGGCAAATCACCTAACACTCTAATTTTCTTCAACTACAAAGGAAAGAGTTGTACTTTATTTTCTAAAGGTCTTCTGATTCTAAAAGTATTCAGAGCTGTGAGTTTGACATCCATTATAAGCAAATACATCTTAATACATATAGCTGAAAAACCACTAGTGAAAAGACAGCAGGATGTTAAAATTTGGGCAGTTCTTGGCCACCTGTCCTAATAGAGAGAAAGCCAAGTACAGAGAGGAAATTTTATCTCAAGTAGAGGTTCTTTCTGCACTTGACCTACCTATTTGAGAATAGGCAATTTCCTACAAATGGACTAAAATGTCTACACCAGTTATTTCCTACTTTTTGTAGTGGTGACATTCTGAGTACTCACTTAATTTTATAACATCTCCCCTCTACCTATGATATACGATGGAAAATTAAATTTTTTTGTTTAAAATCTAAAGTAACCCTGCAGATAATAAGCACCACCAGGGAGATCTCAAAATCAGAACTGAGAGACTGGCTATAGGCCTACTTATCCTGAAATGGGCGTACAGAAGGACACCTAGCTGAGAGATTTCAATTGAAGGATGTCTAAATTGTCATTTTCAGCCTAGAGATACATGCCTGGCTTTGAAGAAATTATAACTCTCAGTGTCAGACCTGACTAAATGGCATCTCTGTGTCATTCTAGTCTAATACCCTGGACTTTTAAACGTTCCACTCTATCATCACCATCTACCCCCAGAATAAAGGGGGGTGTGGGTGTGGGTGTCGCTAATCCATCCAAACAACAGTAGCTTAAGTAAAATCAAAAATATATGCTACATTTGTACACCACATTAATTTTATTCTAAGATGTTTTCACACGAATATTTCTGGGATGTGGAAGAGATTTACAAAGGATGAGCACATTGTTTTATCTTGAAAAACTTATTAAGTCAATACTGAGCTATCGTCTATGATGTCTTAGATTACAGAAAATACTGAGTGTATGCATGTGTACATACGAGTATGCACGAGGAAAAATGTGTCCTAGGAAAAAGCTTGGACAACTTCATATTCACTCCTTATTACTGATTTTAAGCCCTTCTGTTCCTAAGATTATAAAGAATGAGGCCATAAAAAGCCGAAGTGGGGAAATAGAAGGCATATCTCCCTTATCCAACCAAACCCAAACTCAAACCCACAACCTGGAATTTGGAAAATATTTATGGAGCAGGAAACATGGGTCTAAGACTGTTGATGGAGTGCTAAGAACAAACAGCCCATGCGACCCGAGACTGAGGGCAGACGAAGCACTCCAAGGCAGGGTGCACGTCTCAGTACCCACTCGACTCTCTTCCTGCCCCATTCCTGGCATACCGCACTGTCAACGGCCTCACTACCTCTGCCACGCGGGGTCCAGCAGGCCATGGCAGACATAAACTTCTCAGCCTGAAGCCTTTCAAACTGTTATTGTTACTAAGTAAACAGGCTTTCATATTTCATGAAGCAGAGCAAGGCTGCCACTACAACTCTGGGATCAGGTGACTACCTTCCTCTTGCTGCTGAAATGTACACAATGTTTGGAAAATGTCTTCAGGTGATATCCATGACAGGAAGGCAGCCTATCACAGATGCACATGGCTGGAGTGGTACGCTCTTCAAACTCAGGGAGATTTTATGAATCAGTCTCTGGAAAGTGGGGGACCCTTGCTCCCCCCTGTTTTCTCAGCTTTTAAATATTCTGGGGAATCAATTATCTCATAATTTTTAGGCATTAACCATAAACACATTTTAAAGATAATATAAAATGGCACATGCTTGCATGTACTATATTATAGTGGCTACATATGAAATCTGAGTGAACAGCATACTAAATCAATATACTCCTGCTTATTCAGGGGCCATCATTTCAGAGTTTAAAGACTCCAATCTAATTTCTTCATATGGAAGCCCACCAATACATCAGGAAAAATATGTACAGTCAAAAATAAAAAAGATCATGGATACAAAAACTTCTGATAGCTATTAAGTGTTCTTCTCCAAATATACCTCTCTCAGCAATATAAAAATATAGCACATGAGAGGAAAGACAGCAATTTGCTTGCAAAATCACTTTTTCAGAAAAAGACAAAACAATACTTTCCTAAGGAGTAATTCTGCAGATGTTGTTTCTAATCTTGCACTATGTGGATTCACATGACCTCTGCAATTATTAGCAGTAGCCCTTAAGCAGATAAACATCATAAGAGTCTATGATGGCTTGGAGAAAGGATGGAGGGCACTTGAATTTTTCTAGCCATGATCTCTAATTTGCTTATTATTAGAGAAAGCAGGAGTAAATACAAAAGGGCCTATTTCAGGCGGGCAATGGCTAATGCCAAGGAGAGAAGGCCCATTCATGCTTCTCCTGACTTGACATGTAATGAGTAGCAATTAATTCATCTTATTGTATTTCCAAATGCCAAAAACTCCATTCACATCAAAGAAAAATTTTCCAAGGCTTTTACCATTGTCCATTTTTAAATGTACTGTTCTATATTTAGTATTTTATAATTGTCAATAGTGTTTCCTTTAATTCTCATGTGGGGCTCAGCATCATAAAGGACTGCAGACCAGGATCTGTGATTTGTAGGTGTGCCTGATGACTCTCTACCAGGAAGCCTGGGATTTAGGTCTGCTAATGCCAGGTCTGGGTGTTGGGGAGAAGGCACCCACTAACTTTAGCCCCTTTCCCCGTGAGGGACAGTAAGAGGCAGGAGGCAAATCTCCCTTGAAAAGCCAGAAAGTACCAGCTCCCACCACTCATCTTCTCTGTTTCATTCGAACAGGCAGACACAATGAAAATAGGGCTCGGTTGAGGGAGACGATGCAAAAGCATCTCGAGTTAAGGCAGTGAGCCCTCATCCTCCACCAGCGAGCACGCTGTAAGGAGGCAGCATGACAACACAGCTCGCTTGGGCTGTGGTGCCAGATAGCCCTGGGATGCAGTTCAGACTTGTGACCCTGGGTGAGCCCCTTAGCCACTGCAGGGCTCTGCATCCTCACTTGCAAAGTGAGGACAACACTCACTTTCAAGAGTGCTTTGAGAACCACATCAACCACTCTGAGCACACAGTGCCCACAGCCTCGCCATTCTGTGGACGTGCCATCTATGGGGCCCACATGACCGACCATCCGGGCTCAAGTCACTGGAGAGCTGAAATGCTTAGGAGCCCTGGTCCTGAGTACATAACCTCTGGGCTCAATGTGATTGAGCACTGTTTATATTGGAGGCCAGTTAACAATGGGATTTCCCTAGGAAGGGATAAAAATGTAGAATGAGGCTGTTTCTGTTGTCCTTAAAGAGAAAATCCAGACCTGGCTCAGCTGACATAGAAAGGTAAATGTATTCAGTCTCCTAGTTTACACTGTAAGTTCTGTATCATCACACCGTTGATGAGAGGTTCTAATTCCACCACATCCAAGCACAAGAAATTAACTGCCTCCAGTCTTGGTTTTAACCCAGCTAAATTTAAAAAAAGGTAATGAAAATATTGCTGAGGAGAAAGAGTACATGTCATGAATGCAAAAGAACTCCCTGAAGTTTGGGAGATGCCAGGAAAGGCGGTGTATCATTTCCCAAATCCTGCAGCAAGGCCAAGTGCCTTGGTGCTGGCATTGAGACAAAGGAGGTGGTTGTTTCGGGCTTCTTTTGCCTTGTGTACTGCTAACAGTCAACGCCTGAACGAGCAAAGTGGCTCAGAAGGCCATGGGGAGCACCACTGGATGAAGTGCAGCGTGTCTTCCCCGTGGACAGGCCCATTCCTGGATAGAATCAGTGGTGACACAGCCAGGATTCAACAGTGTAGATGCAGCAAAGCCCCAGCAAAGTTCTTGAACTCCTCAAGAGAATTAAATCAACAATTTGAACTTTAAGCTCTCTGCTTACTGGAAGGAATGGCAGGTTGGAAAGAATGGCCTGCTCAGAAATCAAATCACAAAGGCCACCAGGGCGAGAACGAAGAAAATGGCCCCAGGGAGCACATGGAGCTCGTAAATTAGTCACCAACCACTGGACACAATCAGAGAAGCTCAGGCTTTTTTCTGCTCTACTGGGATGATGCAATGTCAGCAAGTACAGGCTTTTCTTCAATACAATCCAGAGCTTGACATGAATACGTCTATTGCCTAAGATGTATTCCTGCTGAGGTTAGGGCAGAACAAAGACTTCCTTTACTCTTAGCACTGTCTGGACTCATGCACTCACCAAAACACACCCCAAACCAGAAGCGGCCTGGTCCACCTTCAGGGGAAGATGAGGACAGTCCACAAAGATGAGGACAGTCCACAGTGTGGTGGTGGCCTGCAGAGCTTGGCTGTGGCTCTCACAAGCCTCTGAAGCCAGCAAGTAAAGGACCACCTTTTTGCTGCTATCAGGGAAAGGAGGCCCCTGGGCGGGGACTGGACAACCTCCCAGGACAAACGAACATATAGAGACTCAGAGCAGGAAACTCTTAAGTAGGAACTCTGAGTAGGAAAGAAGAGACTGTTTATAGCGCACAGAGAACATTTCTGCAGTCTTTCTACATGCTGGGATAATAAATCCATGGAGCTTAAAAAAAAAAAAAAGCAAAAACAGTTAAAGACCTTTTGATGAATTAATGGTGAGTGAAATAATTCAAAGTACAGAATCATGTCTAAAGTTGCAGGCCAGGCCTCAGTCTGTACCACACAAAGTCTTCTCAGACGGGCTGCTGCCTCTCACTGCTCAATTGCAGATTCCAATGAGGGGATAAACTAGGGAACAGGGGGAGATGGAAGATAACACATGAAACCGGCATGGGCAACACTGCTGTAGACCCAGCTGGTGACACAAGGTCCAAGGGAGATTTCTGAGTCAGCATCTGTGGAATTCCTCAATGCATGTTCCATAGACCTATAAGCCACCTGCATGCTGTAATTGCACGGATCCATCTTCTACTTTATAACTAGAACCAGGCACCTGAAGAGTGGTGGGCCAAAAGGATCTTGTCTGGGCAGGGGCCAAACATGTGGTCCTCCCATCACAGAGAAATGACTCTGTTCTAGACCAGCGGTTATCACACTCTGACTTGTCTTTTAGACATTTTAGTCAAGAAAATTAAAAAAAAATAAAAGTATATATTTGATGTCCAATATTCTGGCACTCTGGTCACAAATGCCTTGCAGTTCCAATCCATCTTAGGGCTTCTGAATCTCACCTGCACTCTGCTGGCCCCTTCACCCTTTTCCCTACTGCCCCAGTCTCCCTGCTGATGGTTCTTGGTCTCTTCACATCGTTCCTTGACCTCTTCAACTATCCCCTAGTTTTTCTTGCCCCTTGCATCTCTCTCCTGTGGTTGAAGTCTGTGTCCAAGGCCATCCCAAATTTTTGGCCAAGTCTATCCTAGCTCAGGCCAGGATAAACTATAGAGAAGAAGTCTCAGGTTGGTGCCAATGGCTTTAGCACAAGTTCATAGTAAACAATGGGTAAAAATCTAGATTAGTTTTAGGATAAGGGCCAAAGGAGAAGAGATAGTTTTCACTGGATTTGATTTTCTCAGGGAAATACTAAATGGCAAGGAAAGACACTGATGGTGGGGGGCTGAGATTGACTGAGGAAAGACAGTAGGTAGAGGAAATTAGAAAAAGTAAGAATAATGTTTTGCCATTTGATTTCTTTCAGTTAAAAAAAAAACAAACCTTAAAGGAAATATAATGAAAAGAATCATTTCTGGATAGTACAAACATGAATGCTTAATATGTCATTCTCTGTACTAACTTTTTGGTGTATTTAAAATTTAGCAACAAAAACTTCATAGTTAATTTTGATGTACACTCTCAGTTAATGGCCATTACTTTAAGAGAACCCGGGCTTTAATAATGTAAGTTTTTTTTTAATGTTTTTAATTTTTTATTATCTATCTATCTATCTATTTATTTTGTGGTACGTGGGCCTCTCACTGTTGTGGCCTCTCCCGTTGCTGAGCACAGGCTCCGGACGTGCAGGCTCAGCGGCCATGGCTAACGGGCCCAGCTGCTCTGCGGCATGTGGGATCTTCCCAGACCGGGGCACGAACCCGCGTCCCCCGCATCGGCAGGCGGACTCTCAACTACTGCGCCACCAGGGAAGCACTAACCTAAGTTTTAAATGCTGCCTTCGAAAAGTTTCAGTGTACAGTTTTCAGACTTAATAAGAATAGAACTTTTTAACATAATTCACTCTTTAAAAACAATGAGCAAGAAAGAGCATGCAGCAATCAGATTGGAGTGGAGTGGGGACCAGCCGAGGGTGACAATACGGATGGATAAGAGCCACGGAGCAGGGCCCCAGGGGTGCTTGGTCGGCCCCTGGTCCAGGCCCACATCTTGCTCCCTTGGCTTCTTAGAGCAGCCCCTGAATTAGCCTCCCTGCCTCCAGCTTTGCCTCGCTCCGCGCTATCCTCTAAAAATGGTTGGAGGGATCTTTCCAAAGCATAACTGTGAACGACCCCTGCGTGTTCCCATGCTCCTCAGGGGAACCTCACCCCTCCAGTCTCATTCCTCATTCCATGCCTCCAGCTAGATGGGTGTTCTTCATGGTTCCCCCAACCCCCCCACCCCCATTATCTGTGGAAATTCTCTACCTTCCTCTATGCTTAGTTCTAATGGAACCCCCTCCACGGGGCTTTCTTTAATTCCCCCACACTCAGAATTAATCATCCTTTTCACTGCGTGGTCTTTGCACTGCTCTGTTAAATTTCTACTGCAGAGCCCCCTAGCTGGGGACAATCCACTGGGAATCTTGTATTTTCCCCAAATGTGGCCAAAAATAACAGAAAGAATGAGTGTTCCCCCAAAACAGAGACTCTTGTGTATTCAACTTTCCACGCCCAACATCTACTAAAGGGTCTAGAACACATGGCTTCTCAATGGAACCATTACTGGACTGAATTAAGTAATCATTTCTGCGCTTTTAAAGTTCAAATCTACACGGAAATCTTAAAACTTTTACTAAAACAATTTTGTTTTAAACGAAAATTAAAATCCACACATTTTGGGGTGATCTGGCTCACAAACAAGCACTTTGAGAACCAATGCATTTAGCAGAAGCATAAAGCTGACCTTTGAAACTCATCCTAAGAGATTTTCAAGAGCGTGACTTCTGTAGCTAGGATGACTCATCCACAACCGTGACAGGAGAATAACCACTCTCTCGAGCCTGTTTTCTTCAGAAGGCTACGGCAGAACAGGCTACGGAATTTAGAAAATGTGGGCTCTAAGTGGGACCCCCAAGCTGTCCCATAAAGGCCGGATGCACGGCTGAGAGGCGGGCATTTCCTATTCCTTCTGCCTAAAGCAGTGTGGGTTTTCAAACCTTATTCAACAGAACCAGCCAAAGAGGCCACTGCTAAGGATGAGAGAGTGTGAGCTTTAAATAAAACGGCTTTTACTCTTTTATATATGGAAAATTTCGAGTAAGATTTCAATCTGAAATGTGAGTTTTGCTGCTTAAAAAAGGCTGGAAAACCACTAGCCTCAAGAATTCTCCTGCACCCTTCCTGGGAAAGTGAAGAGAGGCTCACAGGCAAGAGGGTGCCTTCGGAAGCCACACCTGGCCCTGGCCCTGGCCCTGGCCCCGGCCCCAGGTGTGAGCAAACCACTTTTTCAAACCCCGAGGGAGAACAGGGAAATGAAACTTGGCTTCAGTCTTCACAGGAGGGCCACAGGCCTCTGTCCACCCCAGAGAACAGAAATCCTTTGACTTCAGAGCATGCGGAGAAATGGCGAGAAGCCCGGCTGGCAAGGCACGGCAAGGACAGGTCCGGAGATGGCCAGTCAACGGCTATCTCCTCCAGGAAGTCTTGCTGCATCGTCTCAGACAAAGCACGGCACCTGTTGTGAGTCTGGATACTTCCTGCCACCCCTACCCCTGCTCAGAAGCTATCCTTGCTGTCTACTGAGATGACTTCAACTTCTGTAGTGAGTTTATCTCATTAGCCAGTGTTGGGAGGCCAAGAAGCCAGAGGCTATCAGCCTGACCCCACAAGGAACTCGGCGAGGATGCTCATCCCTGCCTCCCGAGAACGTTAGACTCCAGAGCTGAACAAGAAAGTGCAGACAGAGAGAGGAGTTCTATCCTCCTACCACGCCAAGGGGCCTGAGCCCGTTTCCTGGTAATGGCTGGCAGGAAGGTTAAGGAGGGCATCTTTAACATAAAACGCCTGTGGGAGGTGAAGGCAGCAGGATATCTGCAGGCAGGTGGCAGCCAGCCTTATTCTCCTCAACTGTCCTAACTCCCTCCGAGTGGGGACGCAGCAGCTCTGCAGCCAGGAACACATCACCCCGAGATACTGATGACCGTGAATCCCAAATTAGGCCCACATCTTGACCGATGGCTCAAAGTTTAAAAATCATCTTACTTCTAAAATGTAGTGGCTGAGGGACCGTGGGAAGCAAGGCCTGCACGCCCAGGTCCAAAGGAGCGTGAGGGGTGGTGACACGTTATCTACAGTGTGTACTGATGAGAAGCCTACTGCTTGAAATCCACTTCAGCCTCCGCTACAGGAAACCCTGTCTCGAAGAGCAGTAGTTTAGGATTCAGAAAGTTCAAATCCTGACTTCGCCACTTCCTATGCTGGGTGGCTTTTGGTGAGTTAATTAAACCTTTGGATCCCTGGTTTCCTGAATATTACTCCTGAAAATCTGAGAATGGAACTCACTTTGTAGTGAGCTTACATGAGAGAACACACAAGAGGCCCTGCACTGCACTAACTCCTGTCTTTCATGCCCAAACTCAGCAGCACATTGTCCATACAGCTCGTGTCTGGGACTGCCTACACATTTAACTTTGGCTCTTTCTGCGAACACTTATCCTACAGTGCCCTATATTTCACATTCCCATTTCCACGGCCAGCTCTGTGAATAGAGGATTGGTTGTTAACTGCCCACTGTGATAAGCGCCATGCCTGGAACGCTCGACTGGTATTAGCTGATGGGAAGAACAAAGGCCTCCATTTTTCCAAGAGTAATGAGGTAGGGAGGAAGGAAAGGAACCGTAAGAAGATGGAGGTGGTTCTTGGAGATGAAATGCTGAGCCAGTTGCTACCCCACTGCCTCTGTCTCTGCCTCTTCTTCGTGCCCGCCCCAGAGGACTGGCTAAAAGTGGGGGGGAAGTCTTTTTGTAAGAACAAACACAAAAACGACTGTGTGTTGGTATGTATATGTATAAGATAATGGCAAAACTGTTTCCATTGAGGAAAATTTGTAAAGTCACCAAGAGAGAAAAAGAGTGCTTGTGGAATCCCATGGGGATCCCCTCTGACCGGGAGAGCTTTACCCACCATTTACAGGGCTTTCGGTCCAAGGCCATGTGCCCTGGTGAGCATACAGGAACCACATAGTGCAGAAATAGAACAATTCATAACATCACAGATGGAAACACAAAATTGATGTCTGTAAACTTCTTTGTACATCATTAATCCGTTAGAGAAACTAGAAACAGAGTGAGAACTTGAGCAAACACTGGGGTAGTTACATCCACATAGAAAGGACTGCACCTTTGGTTAAAAAGCAGGAGCTACGAAGTTATTTTAGTCTTCCAACTGCTCAGCCAGTGCAACTAAAAGCCAGCCACCATCAGCCACATGTGTGAGCGAGCGAGCCAGCATGCTGCCCACTGCAGAGGGCACCCCAAATGCGCCTTCCTGGTCGCTAGACCTATTTCACAGTCAGCGTCGTTTGCATAAAAAATGTTGGAGGCCTTTGGGAAGGGTCCCAGTGTTCACCACTTGGGGCTGTGAAATCACACTTTGTCCTTTAGTTTAGAACAAAAACACAAATTTACTTAATGTATGGGGGGAAAAATCAGAACAGAACCAAAAACAGGCTTGTGGGAAAGACAACAATATGGACTACAGATTCATTTTTATTATAAAGTAAAGCTCCTCCATGCAAACTATAATCCCTTTGCATTTCTCAAATAGGGCATTATGGAGGAAAAAAAGTCAGGTATGTTTTACTGCAAGTTTTGGAACGAGAGAAAATAGGGAGAACTTGCATTTTTAAGTCGTCCATGCCTCTGTTTTTGCTATGAAATATATTTTAAAAGACTGGAAAATGAGGCACATGTGCAAAAAAAAAAATAAACTCAAGTATAAATGGAATTGCAAACATGGATTTGATCAAGAGCTTTCCCATCTCTAAGACCTATCTTTTTTTTAAGCCCTCACCTCAAATTTCTTTTTTAATTAACAAAGCCACACACTTAAAAAACATTAAGCAATGTGGAAGAAATCTGGCAGAAAATACTCTCTGTTGGAAGAACTCATGAAAAATTACATGAAGAAGATGTATTTTTCATAAGTACTGAAAATACATCAAAAGCACAAATTAAAATAATTTCTAAATTTTTTTCAGAGTAATTTCATGATGGCCACTTGGAAATGATTCATTTATAATTTCTACACCAACTTTGCATCTCTTTGACTTTTTCTCCCTCTCCTAGCTCAGGGCTGCTTGGTGGTTATTTGAAGGGTAAAAACAAAAGCATGTTTCTGTGCTGAAAAGTTATCAAGACCAGCTCTCTGCTGCATTTGCATTGTTATTAGGGACACACACACACACAGACACACACACACACACACACACTCTCTCTCTCTCTCTCTCTCTGAGCTTAATGTGAGGCTAGTACAGAAACAGAGAGATTAGACACAAAGAAATGTAAACAGCTCTCACATGCGAGGAAACTAGGTTACCAGAATCCCAGCACCAGGCATTCACCAGTCACCATGGAAAACAGGAAGTGAGATGCATAGCAACCACAAGCCAAAAAGCAGGAAAGCGCATACCTTTAGCTTGGAATGAAAATCACGAGATTTCCTTCTGGCAAGAACCTGAATGTGACTAGACACCTGCAGGGTAGGGGAAGGGAGGAAAACAAAGGAAAAGCCTGTAACCATGGAGATGAAAAGCCCCCTACAACTGGGCAAGCCAGACGTACCTTAATGGCGGCTTGAATTTCTCGAACTTTCTTTCTTGCTAAGACCTGTATATGACTAGACACCTACATTGTTCGGGTTTATGAGGGGAAACAAAACAAAACAAAACAAAACAAAAAAAGGAAATCAAATATAAAATCGCTACTCCTTGGGAGGGTTTCGGGGTGAGGGGGGGTGGGGAAGGTTATTTGCATCTCAACAAAGCTCTGCAGTTAGGAATACACAGTCCCAGCCAGACACCAAGCCCCCAGCGCTGCTCTAAGCTTTTCAGACTGGGTCATCACTGCAGTGACTGGAGTCAGGATGAAAGTTGAAGCTAATCTTAGTTTTCTCACCCAGGAGAAATCATGGGCACGGGATGAGAGGGGGAGAGTGGGGTTGTTTTCTTTATAAAATTAAAAAGGTGGGAGTAGAGGTAAATGAAAATATTTATAGCTTCTCAGTATCAGGAGGGAAAATCCCTTTTTCTCAATTTAGAAGAGACTATCCATAAATTAGCACATTCCGCAGAATCAAAAAGCTGAAGCTGTAGGTTGTATTCTGATCTCATTAAGAGCTCTGGATTCTGTAGCAAATGTTAAAATAATACTGACATGTAAATTAGATCTCAAAGAGAAATGGAAAGACCCAGTTAGCAGAGCTTTTTTTTTCCCCCCTTATAAATATCTTTAATCCTTCCACTCTTTTGGGTATTGACTGGGCGCCAAGTGGATTTGCATATTATTACAGAGCGAAAAGTGTGAATACAGCCAGCCAGCCATCCTGTTAAAAATCTGGGTTGAAAAACCACACGGATTTGCTGAACAACAAATTCACATTGGAGAGGTATCACCAACTGCCGCCTAAAAACATCCCCGGGATGCCGGGGTGTGGAAACAAAGCCAAGCCCGGCTTCTGAAACACAATGATTCCACTGGGTAAACAAATTTGCATCTCTTTCAGCGGGACTTGGTTAAATTTAGAAGTGTCCCCCCAGTGAAGGGGTTGGGCACATGACCAGAGCTCATAGACCAGCAGACAGCCCAGGTCCAGCACCTTCAGTATGCTGGGAATTAAGATTTGTCTGTTTCAGAAATTTAGAACCTCCCATTTAGAAGTTCAGCAACTGTGAGGCCATTACTTGATTTCAAACACTCTAGCCACCCTAAAAACAGGATTTATGATAACAAATGAACCTCTTATCTCTAACTTTGTCTTCGAGTTTCAATTTGCTTCTGCATTTTTTTTTTTTTTTAAAGTACGGAGAAGCAGGAACTCCCCCATCCTCTTCACCTCTCCATCCTGCTCCTGCTTTCACTTGTTTTCACCAGAATTTTGTTCTGATGTGATTCTCTGACTTGCTGAGGGCCACAGTGGGGGGAATATCCACCGAACAGACAATGCCCTGCCTCTGAGCTGACTCAGCAGTGGGCTCCCGGCTGGGGCACGGGAGCGTTCCTGGGGAAAGCTCTCCCCGTCATAAACACTCAGGAAAACAACTCATCACTGAGCAGAGGACTGGAATCTGCTGCTCAGGTTTAACGAGACCACAGTTGAGCTCGCCTTTTGGTTTGATTATAGTTTATAAATTCATGCCATTTCAGTCAGCATAGGTCAACATTAAAATATACATATATATTTTTTTCTGTTAACAACTCACCCATGAGGTTGGTTTGATGGTTTTCCCCCCTTCCATTTCTTTCTTTTTCTGTTTTTTGTTAAACACTAATTTCTCATCCGTTCCAGTTCTGAACTGGGTCAGAGATTTGGGCTGCTTTACATCAGAAGGAACGAAGAGCGCCAGAACGCTGACAGAGGGCAGAGGAAAATTCCTGACCCTGCTCTGCACAAAGGTATTGTAACTTCATTTCAGTCACAGCAGCTACTGACAAAAAGCCATAGCTTAAGGAGCAACAGTTCCCTGGACGCACATCATTCAGCCTTATATTCCAGCCAATACTCATGGCTGCTGGTGTTACTTTTTCATTGAAATGATGACTAATATGTAATTGTTCCAGGATTTTACAATGCGCAAAATCTCAAAATTTCATGACTTGCAAAGTATACCTGCACCTGCAGCTTTTGAAATGTTTGCAGATGCACAGTTTCGGAAAGAAATTTAACTTTTACAATACAGTACAGGAACAGTTCATACACTGTCCTTAGCGGTGAAACTTTCCCACATGTGTATAGAAGGAACTCCAGAGACCACATAATAAAAGGTCACTGAAATGATGAACAGTGAAAACTGAGCCAATTTCAAACACCTACAACACTGACGTCCTTACAGGGAACTCCAATCGGGGGCTCCTAGGAGCCAAAGCACAGACAGCCACTGCAGCCAAAATGCCTCCTTGGGCCATTCGCTAACATGCACAATTTCCAGGTCGGTTGTTTTACCTGCTTTCTGGTCCTCGTCTTCCCTGTCCTGAGTTTGATGTATCTGGCTATCAATTCATTCCTACCTGAAAGAAAGAAGAATTTACAATAAAGTAGGTTACTTTGGGGTGGGGCGGGGGAGGGGGGGAGCCTCTGAAAAACTAAGAATTGAATTCAGAATCAGGAGTTTTTGTTGCAACTGTAAGTTTATTAATGCTAGAAAAATAAAAAGGACAATCGTTTGCAAACAATATTTCCTAGGAGAAATTAGGACGAAGGGAATTTAATTATGAACTACAGTCAGCAATTGAGGAGAGAAATGTGCCTTTTAAAAATGTGCCTTTGTGTTTGCATGCTTGTCCCTAAACGGATGGTCACTTGTATAAAAAACAAATACAAGGATTAGTGTGGGAGTATACAGACCTGGTTCTGTTCCAGTCTTATTTTTCATATTCCTTCTCACCCAGGTTTCTACTCAGAGTTAACTCCAGTTAAGAGTCGTAAGAGCCACGAGAGGATGAACTGCTCTGGCCACGGAAGCACAACGAAAAGAAGCTACAGTATGAAGACAGACACCCCCCTAAATGTAGTCACTGTGCCAGTAACAAACTATACACAAAACTGTCAGCGCCAAAAAAAAAAAAAGACTCAACCTTTTCCAAGCTTTATTACCTCTGGGGGAAAGAAAACGCCTTAAAGTATAAACAAATACCTCTGGTCCCTACTGCAAGAGACTGAGAAATCTCAAAGAGACGACCTGAACTATAATATAATGGGAAACTACACCCCCAAAGCCAAGTGGGGAAATGTATTACTAATACTATATGAAATATAAATGCACTCATACGGGACACGTGGGTCCAAACTGCCACTATAATCATCACGGTATTATCTAGTGGTCTAATTTGTGTTTGCTGTCTTACACCCCACACATACTGCATAGCTGAAGACAGCAAGAGATTTTGTTTTGTTCCCCAAGGTCTCCCCAGCACGCAGCACACTGCTGGGCACACAGAAAGAAGAAATGAGGAACTAACACAGCCTCTGGTGACAGAGAGTACCACAAGCCCCAGACCTCCCCAGCAGAGTAAAGAACTGGCGGCCCTGGTGAGAGTGTCTTTATGGGAATCTTGCCTGAGAATTCTAAAACCTCTCCCATTGCTGCCTAGAACATTCCTGTAATTATGGCTCTGTTCTCCACCTGCCCGTGTTAGGACCGTGCAGGATAAGGTTGTCACTGGAAGGCAAGGGAATCGTGGAATCTTGGGGCTGGGAAGTACTTCTGAGTCATCCTTTCCTACCCCTAAAAGTCTAAGTCCTTATGTAAGCCAGCACTTCTAGAATTAAGGAAGTAGCCCATGCTATCTTAAAATATACTGAAGAATTAAAAGACCCTCCTTATTTGAGGCTTCCTGTAACTTTCATCCCCAGATTCTTTTTGTTCCCCTTAATAAGAACAAGGCTAGTTCTTAATGCACATGACTGCCTTTCAGATATTACTGACAGCTTTCAGGTCCTCCTGCAGTTTGTATCCAGGCTAAACCTTTCCTGTTCCTTTGTTATCTGTGATAAGCTTTGGAACACTCCCATATCCATCCTGTGACCATCCTTTGTCTAGTTTCCTTTCATAGCCTGGAGCCCAGAACTGTAGTCACCTCCCTGGTCCTAAATACTCCACCTCTGTTAATGCAGCCTAACACTGCACTAGATTTGGGGGGAATCACAATAAACCGTCAACTGATGTCAATTTGAACTCTTAGGTCTTTTTCATATGGCCTAATTCTCAGATACATCCGTACCCCCCTACCCCTGTTCCCAGTCTTTTCATGCGTAGTTGGGATTTTCAGATCCAAATACAAAATGCTGTGTGTATTTCTATCGCACTTCATCTTATTAGATTAAGCCTGTCATTCCAGTTTTTGAATCTCAGATCCTGATTCTGTGACTGAACTTACCCTTTAACCATAGGAAAAGGACCTCCAAATTCAGTTTTGAGGACTGCTTCTCAAAGCATTCTCTTTCAACTTTTGAGAACTACCAATATCCCCTGTAGTGTCATCGGGTCTACTTCTCCATCTCTCAGATGGTTGTACAGATTTTGCAATTTGTTTCAAAGGCTGGCTGACAGCAGAGCCCAGCTAGGAGTGCCTAATTACCAGAAGCCAGACCTAAATGACAATGTCTGCAGCGGAGCCAAGCATCCTCCAGCTCAGGGCCTCACTGTGCACCCTGTTCAGAGCTGAGTGGCCAGGACGAAATAAACCTAGGGCTCTGAATTACATGCAATTTCATCTGAACCTTGTCCAGATGGGAAAAACGTCTCCTGCCGCCCCCCATTTGCTTATTTTCTAGGAAAGCAGACAGAATAGCTTGATACAAGTGGCATACAACCTATATCACCAGTTTTTAATTTCTTATGGCATTTGGTTGAATGAATGAGATCAGTACCTAGGACAGCCACGTTTGACTGTGCACCCTGTGGTTTATGCAGTGGCATAAACAATGTCAACTCATAATTTGATTAAAATGCTTCTAAAGACCACTACTTCTACAAGAAGACCTCATTGAGCATCTACTACGTGCTGAGCGCTATGCTACATCATTTCATGGAAAGCTGGTCATGACTCTCATGTCCCTGGTTCTTTACATGAGCAAGATTACCTTTCTTTTAAAAGCCTGTGTTCTTTCTTTCATACCATGTTTCAAGCCACGAAGAGTAATTAACTTGAAGCTGCTATGTGTTCCTTCTTGCCCTGCCATAAGGAATATTGCTGATTCAAGTTACAAATTCAAATTCCACTAACACTAAGCATCTACCGTGAACTCAAAGCAGACTGTTGATCACTTTATTTTTTGTGAATTTTTTAAATGACGATAAGGGTGGTTTTGTGCACAGAAAACATTAGTCAGGTTTACCTGGCTTTAGAAATGTTTACTTCATTTGTTTAGTTATTTTTTGAAAAACCTTAAATGCCCTAGCTCATTTTTTAAGTTTTCAGTTCAACTTACAGATCCTGTAATTTTTATAATCACTTTCAAAGGGCCATCGGATTAATGTTTGGTCCATTTTACAAACCTAGTTAAACTCCTTCAAACATTTAAACTATGTTATTTATAATCTATAATTTATTTAATTTATATTTATTTAATTCTTTTAAATATTAGAATTGTTTGATTTAACTTACAAAACCTCCTCTTAAACAACTCTTAGAAACCTAATAAATTCTCTTAAGTGCCCCAATATTGCTTAGAAATCTAGTTAAGACTTCAACCCTCCCTAAAATCAAGTCTAAGTCTGTTACTTTATTGCATATTTTAAATTGGAAATACAGGCTAACGTGTTATGTGCGCCAAATTATTTTAAATATGCATACTGAAGTACTCACATGCACAAATCCTTTAAATAAAAAGTATTAACACTATGGCTCTGATTATATTAAAAACGTCTACATTCAATTCTAAATCTTCCCAGAATTATAATATGCTTACCCTTTAAGGAAACAAGTATGTCATTCCAAATGATTTTGGAATATCTTTTTGGGTGCCTGGGGTTGTACTTATTTTACTAGGTTCTGAATGAATTCTTATTAGGAACCCTGATAGGACTTTCTGAGCCCTATTTGTATTTCTATAGCATGGCCCTCCAAACGGGTTGGATTCATACAATTCAAAGCCTTGGATTTGAATCATGGTACTAAGGTACAGAATTCTCCAATCAAGGACAGGGAACTCAGGGACACCAAACATCACGGATGTAACTGGCAGTGGGGCTCTGGTCCATACAACACAGTTCTGTTTCACAGCCATGAAGGATGCTGGTTATTAGAAATGTTAACCCTCATTTCTCTAACTCTCGCTTCCAAAAAAAAATACACATGTACACATATAGTGGTGCTTGATCCAGTAAACCTTACATTACAAAAGTTACTTTCAACTAAGTTAACTTTAAAGTTAATCATGACATTCCTAAACTATTCCTACAGTTACGTGGGTACCATCTCTCCCTGTGCCTTACATGATGCCTGTCTGGTGTATCAGGGATATAAAGACAGCCTAGCCTGCTGCCCACAAGGAGTTCACTGTCCAAAACAAGGGCTAAGGTAGAGGAAATCAGCTCTACGTGTCAGACAGCAACTGAAAGAGGTTCTAGTAACATATGTGGGTAATCAGCCACAAATAATTCCAGAAATCTAGAAAGCCTTCCCCAAAGTACTGGAATATAAGCTAGCCTTTAAAGATAGATTACATTTTCTCCAACATTATAAAAAATTTCCAACATACAAAGTCAACACTATATACACGATATACCCACCATCCAGATCCTACCTTCACTTTTTCTTTATTCGCTTTATCACATGTCACTCCATCTATCCACTCTTCTACCCGTCCACCGAGCCATCTTATTTTGTTGTTGTTGCATTTCAAAATAAGTGGCAGGCATGATAACATCCCTGCATCCTTCAGTGTGCATATCATTAACTAGAGTGATAAGACTGATTTTGATAGGCAGAATGGAGGGGGTACGCTGAAGACCCTTTTAGACAGAGGAAGCAGCATTTTAAAATAGATATACAGAGGAAACTGGGGCTCCTAAAAACCAGGCATGCTGACCCTCAAGCTCCCTTGACCACTGCACACTTTCTCTTTCTGAGCCCAGGAATCTCCAGGTTCTACATTCACAGCATCCATGAATCATCTCCTTCACTCTTCTCTATAAATACCTGTAATAGCTTATAGAGCTGAGTGGCAATGTCACACTTCACCACTAAGTGTCATTATACTACAGCTTCTCTGCAGCATAGAATGTCCTTTAGAAATGCACACCCTATCACTTCTTCAAATCTGAGATGCAGCAGCTGCAGTTGCCTTTGCTTTTCCCACAGGCAAGAGGCAGCAGCAAAGGCAAACAGCCTGACCTGTCGCTTTTATACTGTGATCCTCACTAAGTGCTACGATCCAGTTTTTATTTTCTTTTTCCTTTCTCCTAAGTGACATAACACAGTTGAAAGTGAGCCCATCATTGGCTTTTCCAGCCTCCCAGATTGCTGTGAAATTTCCGCTAAAGGGGCAAGAGAGAGAAAGAGAGAGAGATTCCGACAGAAAGGGAGTTTGCGCTGTGCTTGCCTTACCCAGAGAGAAGACTGGTTAACGTTGTTGTGGGCTTGTGTGTAATGGGATGTGGCCTCAGGGTCATGTCTGAGGCACAGCAAATGCAGGGTCTGTGGCTAGAAATTGTAGCCCAGAGACACTCGGCTTTAACAGTGTAAGAGCCACTTTGTAATTGAATGGAGTCAGGGAGCCACAAAGAAAGAAGTAACAAATGGAACCTCCTCTTCCCTGGCTGCAGCCGGTCTGAAGGCTAACACATACTCTGGCCTGGGGCAGGGGCTTTAGTGTACTCTAAGGAAACCTCTGTTAGCCCTCTCTTTGCTGGGACGGACATGGGAGGATTCCCCCACAGGTTTTTCCCATGTTAAAAGAACGAGAATCAGATGGAAAACTCAAGCTTCTTCTGACTGCTAGACCAAAGCTGTATGAAACAGGCACTGATGCTATGGTTGTAGCCATATGGTCTTCCACACCCCCTCACAAGCCTTAACTTGGCCCAAGGGCACTATTAGGCTGTTCCTTGTTAAGGCCCTAAGCTGTCTGAGCTCTGTACCTGAACACACAATTGCTTTCATGGCCTGCATCTCCTTGCCCAGTGCTGCATGTCTGGATTCTGCCCACCTCTCAAATGCCTGTCCTTCATGAGCTTTACAGCTGGGAGAGGTCAGGTCCCCTCTCCCTAAACATCCACAGCCCTTGACCTTGGCCTCTTTACTGCTGGCTCATATATTTTCTGCCTTGTATTTGATCGTTTCAGCACACGTCATGGCTCCAAACAGAGCATAAAGTCTTTAAGAACAACAACCAATGAGGGAACTCCCTGGTGGTCCAGTGGTTAGGACTCTGGGTTTTCACTGCCAAGGGCCCGGGGTTCAGTCCCTGGTCGGGGGAACTAAGATCCCACAAGCCACGCCTTGAGGCCAAAAACAAAAAAAAGAGCCAATAACATTCATCTTTTCTCTGCCTCCCCTTCCCAATCAGCTCAATGTTTATGGAATGAATTGTCATCAGGAGCAGAAAAGAGGCTCCTATGTCCCTACAATCCAGTTTGACACTGAGTCATCAGCATAAACTGGAAAAAGATGACCCAGTGAGAAGAAGCAAAGAAAGATGTCTTCTGCGAGGTGACACACCACAAGGCATGATTCTGTCCTCCAACACCAGCAGCAATGCCCAATGAGAGAGCGATTTACAACGGACTTTTCTTGGGTAAGATTCTACGAGATGGTGTTAAAATACTTTCTAGCTCTGGACCTCTCTGTATGACCTGAGGTTCATGTAAAGGAAAAAGTATCTTAGAATATGAAAGCCAACAACCAAAAAGCACAGGTGTAGGGTACACTGCAGGAACCAAGTGTCAGCTGCTAGGGAGAGGTCTACAGAACGGGGATGTTGGATGAACCTGTCCTGCTGAAGACCTGGGGCGTCTGTATCTATGGATACTCCCAGAGGAGGCAGTAGAGACCATTCACTGACCTGTGAGGAGTTAATAATTAGCCATTTCTCACACACTGCTTCATCACCCCAGCAACACTGGGAAAGAAAGGAGGTCTACCAAAGCTGGCCAGTCACCCACCGCACCTACAGGGCACAAGCAACATGCTAGGATTCTGGGGGTAAAGAGATGCCATCTCTGCCTTCAGGGAGCCTACATCTGTGAAGGACTCTCACCCGTGAGAACGGACTCAAGTCACCCTACCCCTCTCCACGCCTCTCAATCATGGCACGCATCAGAGCTGACAAGTTCCATTTATCTGAATGACTGCATGATGAACACCTGCCTCCCCCACTAAAGACAGGAATTTCCAGAGGAGCAGAGACCTTGTGTTTTCGCTCATCGCTGTGCCCCCGGTGCCAAGAATACAGCAGGTCCTCAGAAAGTATACACTGATGGAAAGAATAACTGAATGAGAGGGATGGAGAACCAGAGTGGGGGAGGGGTACAAGGCTTAGACTGGGGGTAAACGCAGGTGCACTAAAGAGCATTTGAAATGGTCACAGAGTGTTGTTGCCAATGAGGAAGTTTAGACACCAGTGTCTCAGTTAATCCCCAATATAAATCATTGACCAAAAATCAGCACCAACCAACATGGAAAATCACCAGAATGGGCCAGGCAGCCCATTCTGCATTGCCAGAGGCTGGTACTGCATGTTCCCCATCTAAAGTCTTACAAAATGAACTGGTGGCCTTCAGGAGGTGAACACTGGCAAGTCTCTAAAATAAATATCCTCTGTCTACACTCACCAGAGGCTTACAAGGAACAGCTTTAGAAGGAAGAATACACACACGAAGGCTGTGTTAACCCTGGTTGGTCAGAACTTATTCCTTGAATCCCTTCAAAACGCCTGGCAATGACCCAAGTCCCACCTTCTCTGAGTTCCCATCAGTCAACGGCAGTTGATAACATTATCAAGGGATGGCTCCATAAAACACCGTGGTCCCCTTCATCTTAGCTAACAAACTACACATGTGCATAAGACTACAAGGGTCGAAGAGAGACGAGCAAGTAAAAATGTCTAATGTTATGGATTGAATACAAACAATCCCTCCATGTTGAATTCTTTTTGTTGTGTTTATTTCCAGAAGGAAAAAAAATATAAATGAAGAAAATTTTTCTAATGGCTCATTCTTTATGAAGCAATAAAGAGATGCTACACAATCACCTTTTTTTAAAAAAATTATTTATTTTATTTTTGGCTGGGTTGGGTCTTTGTTGCTGCGCGCAGGCTTTCTCTAGTTGTGGTGAGCGGGGGCTACTCTTCGTTGCGGTGCGTGGGCTTCTCATTGCGGTGGCTTCTCTTGTTGCAGATCACAGGCTCTAGGTGCACAGGCTTCAGCAGTTGTGGCTCGTGGGTTCTAGAGCAGAGGCTCAGTAGTTGTGGCGCACGGGCTTAGTTGCTCCGCGGGCATGTGGAATCTTCCCAGACCAGGGCTCAAACCCGTGTCCCCTGCATTGGCAGGCAGATTCTTAACCACTGCACCACCAGGGAAGCCCTACAATCACCTCTTTAATCCTCTACCTAGCCTTAATTACGTTATGCCTCTAGTTGTTCTTTCTAATCCATCCTATATACTGCTACTTGAAACACACCTCTGGTTCAGCCACTCTACTGCTTCAAGACCTCTGCCTATAGTCTAAAGGTCAAATTCCTTTAGTATAGTGTTCAGTATGGTCCCACCGTCTGGCCCTAACTTTTTTTTCATGACACACCACCATCACCTTAATCCATTTTACTGCCATCAAAATGCACACCTAGCTTTCAGTTCCCTGAACCATCCTGCCATTCTAAGGTTTTGCTCACAAGTACAATATCCCTTAAGACCACCAATCAAAAGCCTTCCAGGTCCAGCTCAGATACTCTTTCCTTCACAAAACCTCCATGAAAGGCCTGAAATATGCACTAGGCTTGGAGTGTGTGAAGAGGAGTGAGCCAGGGAGCCAGGTACCTGGAGCTCACCTCACAGACCAGTGGCTGGGAAAGACCACAATACTACAGAGCAAACTGAAACCAAATACACTGTGAGTTAAAAACAAGCTGCCTGGGACTTCCCTGGTGGCACAGTGATTAAGAATTTGCCTGCCAATGCAGGGGACACGGGTTCAATCCCTGGTCTGGGAAGATCCCACATGCCGTGGAGCAACTAAGCCTGTGAGCCACAACTACTGAGCCAGAACTCTGAAGCCTGCGCGCCTAGAGCCTGTGCTCCACAACAAAGAGAAGCCACCGCAATGAGAAGCCCGCGCACTGCAACGAAGAGTAGCCCCCGCTCGCCGCAGCTAGAGAAAGCCCGCGCGCAGCAACAAAGACCCAACGCAGCCAAAAGTAAATACAAAAATAAATTTATATATTAAAAAAAAAAGAAAACTGCCTTGTATATACAAGTGGGGTGAAGGGAGATGGCTTGACTCTGACTGGGAAGTAGCACAGATTCCCCATGCTGCCCTGGGCCCAAAGTACTTTACTTCATGGGTCAGGGCACTGCCCACATTGTGGCTCTAGTAAGAGTTCCTTGTGTAAAAGACCATAAGCTCCTGAAAGGTAGGTTCTATATCTTCAGCATTTTTGTGTCCCACACACTCAAGGTGTGTACAGGATGTTAACAGACTCTAACCTTGCTGACCCCAGTGGCAACCTAAGTAGACCCCCTACCCAGAGGCTCTCAGGAGAGTGTTCAGTCCTGACAGTTCCTGCCATTCATCTTGTGGGCATTCACCTTCTCTTTCATGCCCACATCTGATTACGTTGCTTTCCTACACCAACAGGTCCCCATCCATTGTAAGAAAGACACACACTCCTTAGCTTGTTACCTAAGGCTAACAGCCTGTTCCTGTACTGCTATAGTAGCTTCATAGAGTTCCCCTAGCCATCACTATGCTTTTCCACACCTCTATGTCTTTGTGTAACCATCTGTCCTTAAATGTTCTTCTTCTTCTCCTTTGCCAGCAAAACTCCTATTTAGCCCTGTAAGCACCAACTGAAGCATTTCCTCCTTGACATCTGGGAGCTTTCCAAACTGAGTTAGTCGTTTCTCCTTCGTATGCTCATGTACTGAGCAGATAGCCCGGCTGCTGCTACACTGCCATTACTTACCTACAGGACTATCCAGTCCCCTCTTAGAATAGTGACTGCTCTATGGACAGAACCCATCTGGTTCTGACTCCAGATCTAGCGCCTATTAAGTAGGTGCTCAGTAAATGTTTTCAATTAAAGGAAAAAAAAAATGAATGAGCTCTCCTCTTCCATATGAAGAAAATCAGAAAAAAAAAAAAGATCTAAAAAATGAGTACCTAAATTGGATAACAGCATTGTCAATACCATCTGAAATCTGTAGGCCCTTTTACAGTTACAACTATTTTAGTGAGAGGCGGCACAATTCTCCAGACTCTCGTCCTGAGCTCTTAGCTTGGCTCAAGTGTGACCAACACATGCTCTTTTCCTCCTCACCCCTCTCTCCCCCTGATGACCTCCACATGCCACAGTAATATGGACCTGGTCCAAAAAAAAAGGTAATCCAACATTAACCCAGGAGAGTCCTGTTAATGAAAAACTTTGGTAAGAACACTCTGTTTATTTATTAATTATTTGGCCTTAGAGAAGTGTGAAATCCACACATTTGAAGTGCTAAAAATTGCTGGTCTTTAATGGAGATTCTTTAATAGTGGCATTGCTGCAAACTTTTTTTTTTTTTTTGGATTCAGATGTATCATTGCCTAGATCTTCTCTGGGAAATTTGAACATGTACTTATTAGCTGTGTGAACATGGGAAACTAGCTTTACTTCTCTGGACCTCTTTTTCATTGCTTGAACTGACATACATGGTTTCTGTCCAGGATACCATACCACATGGCATCTAGTATAAACCTACAATGTTTCTACTTTTAACGCTATAGAAATGGAACATCTTTTCCACGCTACACTGAAAATGTCCTCAAAATCTTTGCATTCATTACCCTAAATCATCCAAATGATATGGCCATAAAACCTATTTCTAAGTAAAAGGAGCCCTTTATTGTGATATCTGAATATTAAGAGGGCATCATGCAAATTACGTAGTTGCTACAATAATCTTTTAATTTAGAATAGATTCTTCCTTGAATAAAATAGCAAGAATTAGGTTTTTGCTAAGGGCTAAATGAGGCCAAAATTATAATTTGTGGCAGACTGTAAAATTACCTCTATGAATAGACTGCAGGCATTGCATTAAATGTCCCAACCATGTCATCAATGGTCATCATGCAGAAGTAACAAAGGCCCTGTCTCAACCTAAAATGCAAGAAGTCCAACGTTCTAGAAGTGGAAGAGGAGGCCACTTTGGTTTTGTATATTCTCATGGTAGTGGTGGAAATTTTGGAGCAGGACCGGGAAGGAACTTTAGAGAGGATCTGATGGATATGGAAGTGGTCCTGGATTCAGGGGTAGCTTTCATGGCTATGGAGGAGGACCTAGAGGTGGCAATTTTCTAGGTAGCCCTGGTTATGGAGGCTATTAGCCAGAATCATGGTGGAATAAGACATAATGTTATTCCTTTAAAAAATGTTTGTGGGTGTGTAGAGTTAAGAAGCTGTTGCACGTTTATGATTTAATAAAAATTATTCTAAAGGAAAAAAGAAAATAAACAGCATGTCTCCCACTGGATTTCCAGAATTTAGTTGTCAGTGTAAAAACACAACTATCATTAGAAGAATTAAGCATCAACTTCTGAAGTTATATAGCAGTAGCTATACAAAGGTGAGTTATGCAAGCATTAAAATCCAAATGACACTCACATAGGATTACTTGCTGCTTAGAAAACATAGTATTCGATAAAAAGAATTCTAAATGTCTAGGCACTTAGTAATTCTTTTAAAAATAATATGGAAACCATACATAAAGAACAACATTTTAAAAAAATGCACTAAAACCCAAGAGACTGAAACTTGGGGGGGTTAAGCTAAATGAAATAATATTGGATGACAGGTAGGGACGAAGTGAGATAAAAGAAAGCTAGACAATGCCTACTGTGTGAATACCTACTGTGTCAGCACTATTCAAAGCACTGTGCTTATACATGAATACATTTAACCTTCATTCCCACCATATTCCCGTTTTATAAATGCTGAACCTGAGGTTCAAAGAAGAAACTTGCCCAAGTTCCCAAACCAGTTAAGTGGTGGAATTGGGATTTGAACCCAGCTTTGTCTTCCAAGCTCATTATGCTTAACATCAGACCAACGGCTCTGAAAATAGCCTCTATAATAAGTTAACTTCTCACAGGATCATTACTAAGTGCTTAACCAAAACAAAATCTTAAAGGGGGCCCAACCCAACCACAAAGTGGATGGAACTGTAATATACCATTTTAAAAGTCCATTCACCACCTATAATACAAGATAAAACCTCACCTCTTCATGCCTTCAAGGCCATCATAATCTGGCCACAATGTAGTCCCCGTCCCCTGTTCAGTAATATCTGTTAAGTATCTTCTATGTAAAAGGCATTGCACTAGGCACTGGAGGAGATACACACTGGAATAATAACATGTTCTCTGCCCCCAAGGAGTTTAGATTTTAGAAGGAGAATTGAGGCAAGAAGCCACACGTCTGTAATAAAAGGCAGAATATTTAGAAGGAGAGGAAACATACTGAAGAACAGTTTGAGAAAAGTCCAGAAATGTTTCCTCCCGTGGTTGCCACGTTCTCTGTCATTTACCCAACTGCGCTGGACGCATTAGACTGCTCTCAAAATCAGGAGTATCCAAAGGCAACAATATCATCAACGAGAAAGCAGTGGCCTATGAAATGGGCTTTCATTTTAGCTAGTGATCAAGCAAAACAAAGAGATTATTAGCTCTTTTGGTTGAGTTTTAGATTCAGGAGAGTTAACCCATTTTTATTCCCCTTTTAAATTTCTAATTACTCAGGTAATATGCAGTATATTCTCTGTAAAAAACATAACTGTTACACATACAAGCCCACTTTTTGCCCTTTCTCCTGCCTCGCTCTACAGAGCTATTGTGTCCGTTGGGTGCTATTCCCTTTGTGTAGATTGACCTGCCCTCGCCCCTCGGTCCTGTCCAAATCTGCTGAACACTTACTTCTGAGTTGTCAAGACCCGGTTCCAAAGGCACTCCTCCAGCTCCGTGACAGTTTGTTCTGCCTCTTCAGCTCAGCAACCTCCATGCAAACTAGCATAGTGCTTGCCATGCACTCTTCCTGTGCAAGTTTTTGCTCCCTTTTTTTTTTTTGACAAATTAGGAGCTTCTTTAAAGCAAGGCCCACGTCCTGTTTCCCACAGTATCCCCCGGCCTCTAACTCCTGGCATTGTACTCAGAGCTTGCTACTTAATGATAGCACTGCTGCTGATTTTAGCCGCTTCTTGGGAAGAAAAAAATATTTGAAGAGGTGACATCATGGCACACAGGAGGTGGTGACAATGTTTTCTTTGAAGAGGCAGGAAGACAGGGAGGGAAAAGGAACAGGAAGGACAGAAAAAGCACTGTGCTGGCAGGACAGGGATATAAAGAAGAACACAAGAGTTCGAGGAACTCACAGCCCAGCTGAACGCTTGTGAGCTGCTGAGATACCCATGCACCCCGAGACACCTCTCCTCTTCACAAGCTCCAAGAAACGGACAAGGCACACGTGATCATAACTGAGATACAGGGGGCAAAAAAGGACACTGAGTGACTGCTCCATTCCCTAGTGGACAGGACCCGGAAAACTTAGAGCCTTTCCCTCTTCAAAATTAGCTTGCTAAAGCCACTCTGTTTTTAATTCTTGTGATCTTTAAGATTTATCATCCTGCCTCAATTCACCACCCTCACAGAGGAGGACACTCAGTATTTAACTGAGAAAAACAAATTTTCTAAGAAACGGCTAGAATAAGTTAGAAAAAACTGGATAAAATGGAAACAAACCAGCTCACTCTGGGCTGTATCCTGGGTAGCCAGGATGTTTTTTAAAGACAGGGAATACGGACAGTCGACGTGGCTTCATCTGCAAGTTCGTTCACCACACACAAGTTTGATTTTGTAAGAAAAGGCAGAGCCCAAACTACTCTTGACTCCAGCCCTGAAGGCTGCTTTGCAAAGATATCTCAGAGTGAAATTATTCAGCAAACCCTTGGTGGATAGAAGGTTCCACAAGTCAACAACCGCTTAAGCAGTTTAAACCAACAAGCAAGATGCCCTCTATTTAAATGCTATGAGCGAATCTATTTTAAGCCTTTAAAAATCCTTTGGGCAGGTGTTTAAGCTGTGTACAGACTGAGCCTGGGGAGGCTCTGGACGAGGGGGAAGGGCGGGCTCCACTCTTCATGCAGGCAACATTTTGTTCAGACAATCTTCCTGCAGCAGGTCATGTGACAAAGGCCAAATAAACAGCATCTGGGGATTTTCAATTACAGACCTTCGCCCAGCATGCCTGCACTGTAATCTCTACCAGATGAGGCTCAGGCCTCCCTATTTTCAATAATTCACACACTGTGTACACATAACATGACAATAAGGGCATTCACGGTGCAGCCTGATTCGCAGATCAAAGCTAGCAAAGGGCCAGCTGTAAGCATGCTCTGCTGCTGGATGATTCGTGCTTTTCACGGGCTTGGAAAGACGCTCTGCAGGACCTGGCAAGCCGGCCTCTTTCCTGTGCGGTATGCTGAGCAAACTCTGAGCATGAACCAGGCACAGCCTCCTGGGATGTCCAGAGAGGCGACTCATTCCATGTGCATCTGCAAGTAGTGGGCAGCTTCAAACTCCAGCCTACTCAACAAGCTGCCTCTTGGGAAAAGCTTGCCTTGGGCCGGTGCAAGAGCCATGCAAAACCTCGTCCACTCCCAGGAGCAGGTGGTTCTTGAAAACGAGCCTGTTCTAAAAGGACGGTAAGGTTCTCGTACTTAATAAACCCTCAGCCAGGTGCTCCGAGTTTACAAACCCAAGGGCTGTGGAGTCTCCATTCAGCCATCACACACACAAGCGACTCAGACGCAAACTACACGGAGGTATCTATTTAACGCATGTTACAGAGCTTTGAGTCTGGGAAATAAAAGAGGACACTCTATTGTTGTTACCAAAATCCCCACACGTTAACTCAATTAACTTGTGTGTGTGTGGACTAACGCGTTTAGCCACTGTGGGCATGTGCACGCATGCGTGCCTGAGCACTTGAAAAGCATTCGGAATGCTCAAGTCCACAACATTCCACGTGCCTACTGCCCTGCAGGGAGAGTTGCAACTGGAGGAAATAAGGACACCGCTTCTTCATATAAAGATTTCATACCCGTCAATCAGGGTAGGACCCCGGAGAAAGCCGTAATGGTGACTTCCTCAGCAGCAAACACAGGCTGCTCACAGCTGTGAGCTGGGCGTCCTTACCCCCTTTTCTCTCTCATTCAGGATGGTTTCCTCTTAATCACAATAATCCCAAAAGTGCTAAAACATATCAATCGTTGGGTAAGCCCTGCCTACAAAGGGCCAGCCGGCTGGCTTTTATGGCCTTGTTCAACTGCAGCTGATACTTCATTCAGTGACAAATCCAATTTAGCAGTTACAAGAGGTTTAGCATCCCTGAAAAAATACTGGGGTTGATCTGGCGCTCTGAAGTCAGCAAATGCTCCACTGCCATATTGTTGCAGAGATTATTCTGCTGTCATGTCTGGGTGTCTACAACCAACTGTCTCGCACCTTCTCTACCCTTGCCCCCCACGAGCTGACGGTGATGGTGGTGGCAACAATTTAATCCCCGGATAAAAATACAGGCAACAATCATACTTGGAAACTGACTAAATAATGTGATTTTACCACTGCCCTTCTCTCTCTCTCTCTCTCTCTCTCTCTCTCTCTCTCTCTCTCTCTCTCCCTTTCCCCCCTCTCTCTCTCTCTCTCACACACCCTCCCTCACACACACACACACACACACACACACACACACACACGAGTAACTGGCTCCACTTTTCAAAAGGAGGATTTCTACAATACCTTGAAGGAAAAGCTATGGGGAGAAATTAATTTCACTCCAAACTTTGGATTCTGGGTCAGCTCTGAAGAGTAAAAGGAGACAAACAACATGTAAAGATTTTACCCTTGGACTGAAATTCGTATTATTAAAAAACTCTTGCAGGACTAATGTGAAGACCTGGGAATTAAATTCTTTACATTCATTTTTAACATCAAAATGTTAAAACAAAGAAAGGCATTGAGCCATGGTGGAAGGAAGCAAATAAACTGACAGAAAGAAAAATTAACTTTTGAATTTTTAATACACGCAATATATACATATATATGCATATATATACTTTATAGGTTATTATATAAATTCAAGTTAAAAGGATCTCCAAAGAAAATAACTCAGGTAATTTAGCTACAAAAGGGATACACAACCAACAAAATGCCATTTTTAAGCAACAGCACAAAGTAATTTACAAAGTAGAATAAAAGGGAAATGATCTAATAGGAACATGGGCTGATTATTCCTTTAATATTAGACTTCGTAGTCAACAGTTGGTTTTTTATCCCAGCTCCAGTTTTAACGATACCAAAAAAAGTGACCACAGAGACATCTGGTTTAAAAAAAAAAAAAGTTTTCAGTGCCATAAATGAGATGTGCAATTGTGACTGGCAAGATATCAACAATGGAATATTCCATAGAGTTTTTATTTCATGTGGTTTTAAAACTTTATTCTTTTCTCTGGATTTTTTAAAGCATACACTGGAAATTAAAACAAAAAGCAAACATCCAAAGCCTGCAGACTAGAGAAGACATTTAGCTTCTGTGAATAACAATCCATTAGATTAATATTTTGTCAATGTCACTTATCACAACAAAAGCAACGGGATTTTATAATTTACTCTAAGTCTGGTTTGATTAAAATTCAAAAAACCACGGCAAAGCTATATTGAATTTCGTTTGCTGCATTGTAATTACTTACTTTGTAGCTGACTATAAACAGTGTTTTATTACAGCCACAAAAATGCATTTAAAAACTAACAGTAATTCAGAGACGCTAGAAGGACCAAGGGAACAAGTCCCATCACTTCTACTCTGAACATCAAGTTAGTCTCTACGTTAATGCGACATCAGAAAATGGGGACCCATGATCTTTCTCCATCCTAGGGGACCTGTGGGTCTGCCTAAGTTGCCTTCCCTTAGAGCAGGGCTCGGACCCCCTGAGAGCACAGATGTGGCAGAGCCAGATCTATGCACCTCCTTCCTAAGACAGAGAAAGACTCTCACTTGGCTCCAACTCAACAATGAGATAATAGAGGCTGCCAGGCATGATGGATGTCTTAAAGGCTTAAAACTACTATTTGCATCCTCCAGATACACAATTAGATGGAAAAAAAAATTTTTTTTTCTAGAGGCAGCTTCCAATACTGTTAATATACCTGGCAGGGGAGAGTTAGTTTAGTGAAATGAAGACTTACTTTAAAAACATTTGTCTGAGCCATTTCCTGAAAGTGTCTTTCTGCAGTGGAAAGAAGCAAACCATCCATTTTGGATAAAAAACCAAGTTTAGAAGTTCAAAAGTTAGAGATGTATAACTCCCTTAAAGTTAGTATCAAGGTTTTCAATGCATTTGATTACTTAATTTTTCCATTCCCTTATTTTAAATCCATAATTCTTAAAGGCAGAATAATAAAAAATTCACTTATTGGACAAGGCAGGCAGGCATAAACATGATTTAAGCATGAAAGAGAGGAAACAGCCTTCACACGCACTTGCCAGAGAAAAATTGGTGGTTCTGAAACAGCATACAGGCAATTTTCTGGAGCTCATGAGGATCCAGGGGGCAATGCCTGAGAAATGACAGAGACATGTTTGAAAAGTCAACCTGCATTTCTCTAGAATGAATTTACAGGACAGGGCAGGAGTACCTCTGGAAGTTCACCAAGCCTCCATTAATAAATGAGGCAGCAGTGCAGTTTCCATGGCAACAGAGACTCCAACTCTCCAGCAAGCTTAGTGCATAAACGCCAAAGGTTTCTCCTCAAATCTCAACTTCCCGTTTCCAGGTGCTGACAAAACCAAACATACTTTTAAGCCTGGAAAAACAGTGCAGGGGTTTTGAAAAGGTTTTCTCATAACACTGGCTTGGTCAAAGTGGTGTGGCAGCTTCACAGACAGAACTCTGCAGCTCCCTCTTGCTATAACAGAGGCCTGGAGCATGATTTTAAAGGGAGTTAAGAGCCCCCTGAGAATGTTCCATGAGTTAAATATATTTGCTGTACTATTATAATGTGTTACGACAAGTTATATATCATTATAATAGGCTCCCATGATTAACATTAGTCTGACTGGTTTTTCCTTGCTCTGTAGAAATCATTTGAGGATAGGATCAGCTTGCTCACCAGTATGGGCACCTGAGGAAAACTGACTGCATTTCTTTAACATACGTAACCTTGAAGCTTATACTTCATGATGTCATGATACATTTTCAAAGGAGACCTTTCCAGAACCTTCCATATGAAGAGGGAAGTGTGGTGCAGACCTCAGAACTCTGCCATCAACTAGTCACTGACTTTAGGGGACACTTATTAACCTTTTTACGCCTCAGTTTCCCCAAAGGTCTAATACTTTATAATGCTGTAATATCACAGTAATGATGAGAACTCACTGCTTTTACATTCCTTCCAAACACAGGCAGTCAGAGAGCACCAGAAAGCACTGGTGTCCTTTGATCCTCCACCTTCCATTTCCCTCTGAACACTGAAAGAGCTGAGTCTCCAAGGTCCAAACCAAAGGAAGATGGCATACTTCCCAGTAAATCCAAGAAGCTACAAGAAGGGCTACTATGCGAGCAGTGGCAGAGGAAGTGGAGGTATGGAGGGATTCTTGGAAAAGCACAAGAGAATTCTAAACCAACCCTCCAAGAACAAGGCAAAACCAGCATTCAGCACAGAGTTCTCCCTGGAGAAAAATGATCAAGGAGAATAAGTCCAGTCTGTGCGCTCATGTAGGGAACACACTTCTTAACCAGCATCCGTCCCAGTCACCTCAAGGGCTGTGCTAAGAGGACAGAGACACTCTCTAAAGCCAACGGCTTCTGACTACCACCGTACCTTATGGGCATGACTTGGGTACAGATAGCTGAGAGTTTCAAAGGAGGACAAAAGGCAGCTTTTCAGCACCCACAGAGCTTACAATCTACCCTGTGGCATACAAGAGATGCAGGTAGGAAGAAAAGGCAGATCCACAGGGGTTTTATGTTTTTAAGGTTTTTCCTTTTTAATTCTGTTCCGTTGCCCCCCAACCCCTTTCACACAGGAATAATCTAGTTTTAAGTCCCTCTCTGCATCCATATAATAGTGTAACTTCCCACACGAGTACTGCCTTTAGCATGTTATCATGCTAAAAGGCTTTAGCAGACAGTAACAAATTCCTGACACCTCCGACCGATAACCTGAAAAGAGAAAAGGTTTACCATTTCAATTTTCAGACAGGTCTGGCCTGGGGACAAATCAGTTGAAAGACAAAGAGGGTAAATAATTTCCAGTATGACTCCCCTTGTAAAAACCATAAAGTTACTATCCAGGGGGAACAATCAAATGTCTACCAGAACTCTGAAAGCCACTGCATATCTAATTCCATTCCAGTCATGAAATCACATACAGGGAGCCGTCATGTATGTATAAATTCCCTTAATATGAAGCCTGTGTCTCATTTTTCTACCTCTGAGGAAAATGAGGTTTCTGGTGTGAATGGGGCCGTTCTCTCCCTGAAAGGAGACATGCAGAGAGCTGGTGTACCTATTAACATAGCCAGCATCCCCAAGTTACATGAAGAGCACAAGGAGAGACACAATGACATCACTGAACCCTAGACCCAGGCGTCAAGGGCCAACAGATGCTCTTTCATGTCATGATTAATAATATAAGTAAAAGTGGAGACAGAAAGACCCTTACTCAGAAACAACCATCCCCATTATATGAATTTTGACTGACCTTTCTGTACAATTTAATTACAGACCCTTCAGCGTGAATGAGCAACTGGGAGTATTTATTTAGCTTGGTTTATGAAGTGAGTAGCTAGAGGAACAGCAGAAGATGAGCTAAGTTTGCTATAGTGAGACAGCCGTGCCAAGAGTCTAGACTGCATCCTGCAGACAATGCAAAGGGCCATCAGATGTGCTCAAGGAAGAGAATGCTGGAACATCCTACCTGGGCTTTGAAAAGCTAAATCTAGCTATGGAATGAAGATAAGAAATCTAGCTATGGGTCGCAAACTAGACTGACGGGGCTAATCGGAGGCAGGGAGATGGGCAACAGTTCAGGTGAGAGAGGTGATGAAGGCCTGAATTTGGGGAGTAAACCTGAAGAGAGCAGGAGAGGAGATGGAATGAAATGAAGAACTGCCAGGTCTTCTTGACATATCTGGTGTGGATGGGAAGAAACGATTTCCATGGCAGCTGATGTTCTTTTTTTGTTTTTTGCAGTACGCGGGCCTCTCACTGTTGTGGCCTCTCCTGTTGCAGACCACAGGCTCCGGACGTGCAGGCTCAGCGGCCATGGCTCACGGGCCCAGCCGCTCCGTGGCACGTGGGATCTTCCCGGACCGGGGCACGAACCCGTGTCCCCTGCATCGGCAGGCGGACTCTCAACCACTGCGCCACCAGGGAAGCCCCGGCAGCTGATATTTTTAGCTCCAAGATGGTAGTAACAACTTAGAAACAAAGAATACGGGAAAATCAGAAGACTGGAGCAAAGGAGCCAATAGGTCTCATTTGGGGTATTTTCATTTGAGAACACAAAAGGATGTCCACGTGGAGCCGTCCAGCAAGTAGGTGGATGTGCAGGGTTGGAGATTAAGAGATTCAGGCTGAGCAGGAGACACAGGTCCAGTAGTCTAGAGCCTGCTGCTGGTAACCAAACCCTGAGAGCAATGAATGACATCCAGGCAAGAAGTGTAAAAGAAACAGGGCACTGCGGAGAACTGACAGAACAGAGGAAAAGGAATCAGCAGAAGAGGGAGAGAAATCGAAAGGAGACATGTACTTGGTCCAGTGATATCATGGAAGGCAAGGATAGATGAAGCTGAAAAAAGAAGAGTGCTAAAAAACGTCAATGATAGGACCTCCCTGGTGGTGCAGTGGTTAAGAATCCACCTGTCAATGCAGGGGACACGGGTTCGAGCCCTGGTCCGGGAAGATTGCACATGCCGTGGAGCAACTAAGCCCGTGCATCACAACTACTGAGCCTGAGTTCTAGAGCCTGCGAGCCACCACTACTGAGCCAGCGTGCCACAACTACTGAAGCCCGCGCGCCTAGAGCCCGTGCTCCGCAACAAGAGAAGCCACCGCAATGAGAAGCTTGCACACCACAACAAAGAGTAGCCCCCGCTCGCCACAACTAGAGAAAGCCCGCGTGCAGCAACAAAGACCCAACATGGCCAATCAGTCAATCAATCAATAAATGTTCCTTTAAAAGTCAATCACATAAAATGCTAGGGAAAGGTCAAGTGGGATGAGAACTATGAGGATATGTTACACGGCACATTAAATTACATCTCTTCAATGCTATATAATAAACATCCTCACATGCAAAAGTAGTTGTGGTTAGAGGTGAGGCCCACCCATCAGTTTGGTCTAGTTCAGTTTGCTTCTCAAGTGGGATTCTAAGGATCAAGGGGCCCTTCGAGATTTTACACGACTCATATGGTCTCATATGCATAGACTTTGGTCACTGACCTAGGAAGTGGGGGAATGAATAGAAACATATCCCAAAGCAGCTACTGAATGGTGTGTGGTCTGGGAGAGAGTGTGGACAAAGCGGCGCCTGTATCATGCAGACCTTTGGTAGAGGAGGTGAGGCACTTTCCCAGACCGATGCAAAGACTGGGGGTGCAGGGCGATTACACTCCCTGGTCAATGGCAAGCAGAGCTAAGCTATGGATACAAGAGATCATCAGTGAAGATATTCTGTGAGAAAATCAGTTATATGTATTTTACAATAAAAAGCATGTATATTAGTATTTATAAATTGTGTGCTACACATGCTTTAGATTAGTAAAAAGTTTAATCAACACATTGATTTTGTGTGCACACGTGCGTGTGTGTGTGTGTGTGTGTGTGTGTGTGGTTAGTTGATTGAAAGTATTTACCGGCACACCACTGGCTATCGCCTCTTTATCCCAGTCACTGCATCTAAAACTTTCACCAAAGGGGCAGCAGGTTCCTAAATCAGCAAGAGATGGCACATTTGAGGATCCTAAGATCACTCCCTTGCCAATGAGTCTCTCAAGGGTGCTCCAACCAACTCGCACAAGTTAGAAACCCCACAATCATGCCTGCCTTCCCCTTCTGGTTCCCCATCCTTATGCAATCCTTACGCAATCATTCAGTTACATAAATATCCATCTCTCAGGCCTGCCTATAGCTCCAACCTTCCCTGCCTCTTCTTTCGGACCTTTTGAAGTAGCCTAACTGCTTTCCTTATCATCCATCTCTCCCTGCCCCACTCTCACCTTCCTTAAGGCTGTAACCAGAGTGATTTTACTTAAAATAACAAGTCTTATCACATTACCTTCAATGTCATCTTCCTATCCCTGGGCTTTCTATCTTGCAGACCCCTACATCAAGAATGCCAACCCTTGTTGCTACCTGCAAACTTCTATTCATTTTTCAATAAAGGCTTCCATGACCTACAATTAATGATTCCCTGATCAGGCTCCCTACACCCACCCTGCGCTCAAAACCACATTCTATCATTACTGTTTCCACAACCACATTCTCTACTAGTCTAGGTACTAGAAACTAGGAACTAGATAGCAGGAGCTTTTTTCTGTAACTCCTCTAATTCTCAGCCTCCAGGATACCACCTAGCACATAGGAGATGATCAATAAATGTTGACAGAATGAATGGACCAGAAATGTACACAGAGTATGGACTGTACTTCCTTCTGAAGCCTACAATATTAAAGAAAAAAAATTTTTAATAAATAAGTTGGACGGAAAATACTATTTTGAAAAAAAATATTTTTTGGGAATTGTCCTACGTCTATGAAAAGCAGTGCTCAGAGGTCTTTCATGAGTTGCTTGTGTAGTGACATGTTTGTTTTTCAGGAGAAATTTGTAAGCCTGTTTTCAGAGTTTGAGCCACACGGATTTTCTGTTGAGAAACCCTTTCATGCCATGTATGTGGTTTCTCATCTACCCAAGCCTCATAATGACAAAATATTATCACAAAAACCAACCAGAAAACAATGAAAATATTTGTAACCATGATGCCTAGACTTAAAGGAACTCTCTCAGCTACTTTAATATTAAACAGAGTCAGAAATGTTTGGCTTTAGAAGACACTGTAGGGATAACTTCAACAATTTCACCTTTCTTTGCAGATGAGAAAATTAAAGCAAAGAGAAGCCAAAGACAATGCCCAAGGCCACACCACCCATGAGTTTACAACTGGGCAGAACTGAGGCCTCCTGACTCTGAGACGGTGCTCATTTCAGAACCACTCTATGCTAAACCTTAGTTTTGTACCGATATTCTACTTAAATGTTAAAATTTTTCTTTGAAGTCCATGTCATCATTAGCATTTAGTAAATGCATAAAACGGGCCCTTAACTTTGCTTCCAACAGGATTTAAATCCAAAATTCTTCTTTAATTAGACAGAGAAAGTTAATCTGGATATATCTGGAATTATGTCCCAGAGTCTATTCTGATCTCAGTCACAAAATCAAAAACTTAAAGGTTGATCCTCCCCTTGAAGGATCAGTGGCCTTGGAATGTTCTTGGAGGCCACATAGCATTGTCTACATTCAATATTATCCGAGGACAATGCAGTGTTCCCAGTGCCCCTCAACAGTGGAATCCTGTCTGTCATACATTCCTCTTGAATGTATTCAAAGTTTCACAAAAGGAGGTCCCATGCTCACAAAGAACCCAAAACTTTTGTTATTAGGACTCACAGGGACATGTGGTATGTCATGAGGTAGAGTAGTGTTTTCAAAATCCCATAAGCTTTGAAGAGAGAGAATGAAATACCTTCTTTTTTAACTGGATTGATAATATGGCAGAGATAAGAGGAGGCAAAAAAGACTAATTTTGAGCAAATCCACAAACATGAAAGATGACATATGCTGTCACTTGAGTCCTTGCTTTACCCCATGAAGGGTTGTCTACCAGGGCGGTGATGGCTCATCCCTCCTGCGCTGCCCCTCAGCCAGGCCTGGCCCAGGTGCACACTTACAGTCTTCTGCTGGGGGAGGCATTCTGGTGGCCCTTCATTCATAACTTCAACCTTAAAAACTTAGAATCCTCTCTGCAACTACACAACTTCTCTGACTCGTTCTCTATGGATCATTCCTTCATCCACAGAATGTCTGAGCCAATTAAATCTCAGCTGTTAAGATATACAGAGTAATAGAATTTGAAATGTATTATGCAACTCTGTCCTACAAATCCTTCCTTGTAATTTCTAAATGCATCTACACTGCAGCACTTGGGAAAATACTGAATAAATCTACATTTACCCTTTATGATTTTAAGCTTCCTTTAATGTTTCCCTTCAACTTTCTTCTTGCCGACGGAAGGGGTCTAACGTCTTCAGCCCATCCGAAGGCGATCCCCAGGATCATTTTCACGGCCAGCAAGCATGCTCATCTCTTAACATCCTCCTGCAGCAGCAACATAACACTGGGCATGACATTCCAGGGGCCCACACGAAACAACTGGACAGGACACTCAGATAAAAATACTGATACCAGATCTTATATACAAGGCAGATTTGGTGGTTTAGAAGGAAGGGCCCTTGGCCTGGGTATCTGGAGACCTAGTTCAAACTCCAGTTTGAATTTGTCTGAACCTCGGTTTTCTTGTATGTAAAAAGGGTCTAAAACTCCCTTATAGAACTGTCGTGAGGATCAAGAAAGAACAATTCTATGAAATCGGCTGGCATGGTCTCTGGCACATATCAAACACACTGTACACGTCAGCTGAACCCCAAATTAGCTATAAGTAAATTCATTTCTCATCACTATTATAATTTCTCATCTACATTACTGTAAATGTGACCTGAATGCAATTACTCCCTCAGTCCAACAGAAACAGACTCACACCCCTCCAACATTCATCACTGCCAATTAAGTGAGGGCAAAGAGAACGTTCACGCCTCTGCAACTTTTTGTTTCCCTCAAAGCACCACTGCACCTATAGAAAGAGTGGTCAAAAAACATCGAAGGCTAATTCACAAAAGAAGAAACGTAAATGCTCTGATGAAATGAGAAAAGGTCCATCCTTACATATAGTCAAGACAATACAATGTTTAACAATTCCTTATATTTGGTTTAGTTTGTTTCTCTTTTCCCCACTGAGAAAACTATGACAGACATCTCTTAGCAACTTCCTTCCCTGCCCCAATATTCAAGATACTATCCCTAAATTAAATTAGGAGCAAAGATTATTTTTAAGTCTTCTGATACACATAATCAAATTGCTACCCAAAAGGGTTGAATCAATATATTAATAAATACTCCCAACAGCAATACTTGCTCCTAGGAACATTAGAAAATGAGTACAGGCAAAAATGGGTATTTTATTGTTGCTTTACATTGTATTGTTCTGAGCAGAACACAAACAAACATTATATTTAATGGGAATGGTTTATGCTATACCTTAAGAAAGCAAGATAAAATATACATATAGGATGATACCAACTTTGTAAAATAAAAATTAAGTCATGTAAAGGAAATATATCAAAATGTGGTTGGCTCTGGGTGATAGGAATTATAGGTGGATCTTTTCCCCTTCTTTATCCCCCTACTTTTTGTTTGGGCAATCCATCTCACTCCTGCACCCACCTGTGGAACACACTGCCCGCAGAGGCAGCACCTGTAGGTGGTAGATGAGGGCAGATGACAAACCCAACCAGAGCAGTACAGGTATGTGGCGGAGAGGCTACTCTGTCAATCCCATTCATAACCCCGACTCTCCACAGATAAAAGGGGACTGCATCCCATCTTCACACTGAACACCGATCACAAATCCAAGGACAAAATACACTAAGTTCTAATGAGCTGACACAATTCAAGACTACAATTCATGCGTACATGGCATTCAAATTCAGACGGAAGAAAAAGCAAGCTATTTCTAAACCCAGTCATACTGAATTATCCACCACATCCTCTTCCATGTCCTCTGGACCTTCAAACATGTAGCCTAAGATATTTCTCCCTTCCCTCTCTTCCTGACCAACTCCTACTTCTATGTCAATTCCCATCTTAGACAGCCCTTGCTTCCACTAAGTCTGCCCTGACCAAGACTGGGGTCACACACAGGGACCACCACCGACCCATGTCAGTAACTATTAACGTGTATTATAGACTAAATCGTGTCCCCCTCAAGATCCATATGTTGGAGCCCTAACTCCCAATGTGACTGTATTTGAAGACAGAGCCTTTAAACAAGTAATTATGGTTAAATGAGGTCATAGGGGTGAGGCCCTAATCCAACAAGACTGGTGTCCAAGAAAACGAAGAGACAACAGGGATGCTTGCACACAGAGAGGAGCCCATGTGAGGACACAGGGAGAAGGTGGATATCTGCAAGCCAAGAAGAGAGGCCTCAGGAGAAACCAAACCTGCTGGTACCTCGATCTTGGACTTCAGCCTCCAGAACTGTGAGACAATAAGTTTCTGCTGTTTAAGCCACCCAGTCTGTGGCCTTTTGTTACAGCAACCCTAGCAAACCAACAAAATGTGTCTGAAGCTTCCAAAGAAACTCTAAACTCACTGAGGGCAGCAGCCACATCTGCCCTGTCCACTACTGAGGGCCCAGGGCCAGGCACAGGGTAAGGGCTCAATGAAAAATTAACACATCTTGAAAAAAGGAATAACAAGTAAGAAATATTGAGTGTTTGCAGAAATTAATAATAGTTTCAACCATGCAGCCCTAGAGTGACAGGAATGGCTACTTTTCATATTAACAGCTAAGTAGGCAAAGAGAGGAATGAGAGGGTAACCAACCATGTTGGTCACCCTTTTATTCTAAACAGTTTTTAAAGTATGCTTGCAATGTAAACTCCTAGACATTATAAATAGTTAATTTCAAGAGAATTATGGATGGAGAGTAAGTTAATTAAGTTGTTTGCCTTTTTGCACTAGGGTATATGCGAGTGTGCCTGGCTTGAGAAAGAGTCACTATGGGATGTGCAGCATTAATTAACTTAGGCTTAGCTGCTGAACATAAAAAAAGCACACATTAAGCCTGAGTTAGTTGTATTTAAGGAAACTACACTTCACAACACAACACTTTTCAGAGGTGATCTTTGCCAAAGAAAAATAGATCTACTTTTTCTTCTTATGACAAATGTGACTTTTTTCTCCACCTTTACCCTGCTATGTCCACAATACGGTGAAGGTTTTTCAAAATAACACTTAAGGCACAGAAACTAGGAGACGGAGTACCCAGCCTAAGAATGGGTTGTTTTCCAAGGCCTGAAGTCAGAAACTGAACTGCCCCTGGAAAGACAATATGCAGAGTTAGGTTTCCAGCTCATCTACAAAATCCTGATGAGCTCATAAATCCAAAACCAGTCTTTCTATCCAACCTGTAAAAGTAAGACTACTAACAGTGATGACCTGTGTTTTTTCCTGCGGTGCGAAACAGAAGAGGGAGTCCTCTCCACTTTTTCCCCAATCTAGTAAGAAGTAATGATTGCTTTCTATCATCCTCCTTTCCTAGCTTTACTTCCTTCCCAAATCCTATTATCTTTTTTTCCCTAGGTCCCAGGTACTCTACCCCTAAAGTCTACTAGGTTCCAAAATTACCAAGCCTTTTCTCTGCTCCCATTCCCTCAGTGTAATGATCCCACTTAGGGGTTATGAGGAATCGATCTGATTGACCTCATTTACACTACATTCAGTGCCCTGTATTTGTCCTAACAGGAAGAGTAACATTTTAAAAGAAGATTATTATGACTCTCAAATAAAACTCCAAAGAGCAACATTGAGGTGTTCATTCATTCATTCATCCATCCATCCATGTAACAACTGATGGTATAAATTTTACCATTTAAAAGCTCACTGCCAAACAAGTTTATTCTCCTGCAAATATGAAAGCGTTCTGTAAGTATAAAATGCTAGACCTAGATCGGGTAGTAAAACTATTGGCATCGCCAGGAATGTATCCCAAATCAGTGAAAATAAAATACTATCACAATGGCAGATCTGCTGCTTTCTAGTTAAAAAAACAAAGAAACAAAAGAACCACAAGGTTTGATAATACATATATTCGCCCCTGGTGTGTTGGCACATTAGCTCCTGCCCTCTTTCTGCTACATTCTGAGCACCCGATGCTCTGAGTCCCATGGAAGTGACATATAATCACAGAGATAATGGCAATCTCATACAACTAGAGAATCAAAGGCAGGGTAAAAAGTCACAAAACTCCATTAAGCATTTTCTCTACATATACTACTGTATTTACACTCCACCTTTCCAAACTCCGAGAAGGAAGCATCAAAACATTACCTTTAATCAGTAACAGGTATCATTTATTAAGTGCCTACTGTGTGCCAGCCAATGAGCAACACATTTCCCAAATATCCCTCTCCATTACCACAACAGTTCTGTAAGACAGGTACTATTATTATTCCCAGTTTCCAGATGAGGAACCTAAGCCTAAGACCAGTTAAAGAGCTCACTCAAAGCACAAAGCTAATAGACGGCAGAGCTGGGATTTGAGCCCAGGTCTGTCAGAGTGCACTGCCCTTAAAAGGAGGTTGCATCAGATGTTCACAAGTCCAAAGCTTCCATGGATATCTGTTCCAGCCACTGTCCAGCCTAAGTAACAGATGACCTAAAAAGGATGAACGGTCTAAGTAAATCAAATGCTAGAAAATCTATTCTGCGTAATTCATACATCACCCTCCCCCATCCAAATGTGAGCTGAGTAATTTATCTTTCACACCTCGAATGGCTTGTTTTACACCAAACTGTAATTATCCCCCAACACTGGTTGCCAGCCACTTGTTAACACTGGCTATAATACATATTGCTTGACATCTAATTTTATCCAAGTCATCTTTCTTGAATTCAAACCTTAAATTCTCATTCCTGAAGATGTACCTACTGCAACTCAATTCAACAAACATTTATTAGGTCTTTACATGATTACATGTGTGACGCATACAGATACAGCCCTTGCCCAAGGCTAACTTAAAGTCAGCTTGGGGAAGAAAGGAACCAAATGTGTAAGCACCAAGGAGGCGGCGGCTAATCCCGGTTTGAGAAATTCAGAGGAGGCACCTGAAAAGCGTTCTTGAAGAATGAGTGGGGACTTCTAAAATGGCTAAATAGTATTTAGGCCTTGGACATAATAAGTAACTCTGTGTGACTAAAAGAATAGGGGGAATAAACAGTGGTGATAGGTTGTGAAATTTTTTATACGTGAAAAACTTTCTCCTGCAGGGAAAAGGGATCCAAAGATTTTCTCAGCAGCATAAGGACAAGAGTAAATTTAAGTTTCAGGAAGATGAAACAACGTATCCAAACATTTTGGGGGGTGTGACTTAGTTTCTAGCTAAGATATAAGACAAATCCCACATTTGTAGACTCTACGTGCCTAGCTTCTTGGGTTGCTAATGATGAGTATCAAAAAACCAGGTTTCCGTAGGTGAACCTGTGGAAGGATCATTAACGTGGTTCCGAGAGCGCGGCTGCGGTACCGCCCGCTCGCGAACGAGCCTCTCCACCGGTGCTGCGCAGGACGGGAAAAGGAGGGGGAGGGAGGAGACCGGGAGTTGGCACCTGGCGCGAGCGCGGATGGGCGCGTGCGTGCGTGCTGCCGCCCCAGGCGGCCCGTCGGGTCGGTGGTCCTCCGCAGTGGGGAGGAGAGCGAGAAGTGGGTGGCCCGAAAGAGGTCGGGTTGGGAGGGTGTCTCCTCGCCTCCCTCACCACACCCGCCCGCCTGCGCCCTGGCGCCTCCCCCGGGGCAACACCTTCCCCGTCCCCTCGCCGTATGGCCGCCCGAGGCGACCCCCGCCCGTCACCACGCCGCGTACCCGCGACCGTCGTGGTGTTCTCCCGCCCGACCTCCCCGCCACGTCCCTCGAGGTTTGGGTCCGAAGGTTCCGGCCCCCGACGCGCCTCCGTCTCCGGTCACGCCCCCCCGTTCGCGACCGTCCCCAGCGCGGAGCCTCCGGTGCGTCTCGGGATGGGTGGCGTGGCGGTGGTAAAATAAAAAAAATAAAAAAAAAATCTGTTTATATTTCTCCTTTTTCATGATCTTAATTCATGCACAGTACTCTCCTGCTCTGTACATGTTAGATCCAAGTTGAACCTTGTATTAAAACATTTCAGCACAAGAAGGGCAGGGGGAAGGTAGATCAGCAGCATTTCAGCACCTCTCTGCAGGCTGGAATGCAATGTTCATAATTAAGATGATCTGAATTCCACGCCCCCACCCCAAATCTTACTTTTTTCAATTCATTGATAAAATCTGGATTAAAAATACAGACATTTTGTCATCCTTACTACATTTACCTCATCTCACAACTCTCCTGACTGGGTGAAAGCTAATGCTGCTGCTTCTGTCTGGTCAATTATTGCATGGACACAAGGGACCAATTAATGCCATCCATAAAAGCCTGAATCATTCTGTCAATTAACGAGAACTAACTATGTCATCAGATATATTACTGGTGAGCAAGTCTATTTGGTTGCAATATGTCTTGAAGGAGAGCAGTATCAAATGAATCACAATTGACTTGGACAACTGCTAGCATAATTTCGGAAGATGAAAAGACAGATGTGGTAGTTATTAGTGGTCCCCTGAGGAATTACAGCCAAGCAATTGTAATGTGCTAAGACTGCACTAGCAGGTGCCTGCAGTACAAATCAGACAGAGGGTTAAATCAATATTTTCAATTTCTTAGGATCAATCTGGTGTTTGAACGAGATGGAAACTTGTTAGCAATTGGCAGGATGTGTAAATGGAAAGTCAAACTTCTTATTATTTGTTAAAAAGGAATGAGTGTACTGCATCATGCCCTTGGCACAAGGTAATGCTTTCATGATCCAGTAGCTGGGGCATTCACTGAGAATCAAGCGGTTCTTAAATTTTAATAGAGTGCAAAAGGTTAGCTTTATAAAGGTTGAACATTCAAGATCTTTAAAAATGACTGAAGTGTCAATAGGAAAGTTTTGAGCTGTGACAACAGTATAGTTATTAATGATTAGTGCAAGAACCAGAAGGAAAGCTTAAACTCAATGGAAAGAGGGGGGAAAATAAGGTCTTACCAAGAATTTATAGATTAAACACAGCCTTGGGAACATTACTACTTTTCTCTTGCTTTACTAAGAAGCAGTCTGGCTTTGAGGACAATTTACCAAAAATTTTGATTATTTTTCCCCAGTCATCTATATATATTGTATTTATAACCCTTGTTCAGTGTCTAGATGGACTGAAAGACTATCTCCAACAATGTTCCATCTTGGTTTTTATTAGGCTTCTTGCTTTTAATTTAGGGATAGACAATCCTTCATATGCCCCTAAATTATGAAGATCCAACACACATAAACAGAGCTTGGAAGTGTAAACAAGCAGAACTTGCAACCTAATGCATTTTATGTGTACACAGTAACCAGTTTAATCATTACTGGGGAGCAGTGTGGTTCACTGGAAAAAGTCAGACGTGGGTGTGAATCTGGGATCTGTGGCTCCCTTGTTATGTGCCTCAGGGCAAGTCACATTGCTGCTCCAGGATCAGTTATCCCATGTGCTCTAGAGGGGAGGGGCGGGGGGGGGGTTTCCTGCCTCCTATACTTATTGGAAGCAGTAAATCTCCTGCCTGGCATACCAATTAGAAGTGCAAATGTTTCCTTCCTATTTAAAGCAAAGTGGTATATTTCAATAAGAAATAAGTAAAGAATAAGTACGGCACAAAACTTAAATATATAAAGCCAATGTACGTAGTTATAGACAAATAAGAGACTTTATGTTTTCCTTTTGCTTAAAAAAAAAAAATCCTCTCCAGAATCTTAAAAAAAAAGTAATTCAAACACGTATTTCTTGACTACGTAAAAACCAGATTTTTGAGACACAAAGATAATGAGGCAGGGTATCCGCCCTCAAGGAGCTTGAGGGTAATATGTACCTAATTAATGGTAAACAAAGCAGATCTTAAGATCAGGGCACTGGGGGAATTCAGGGAAAAGAGAAAGCCTTTAGGTGGCAGAGGGGGCTGTGGAAGGGCAGGCTCTGCAGGAGAACATCCATGGAAGAAGTGATATTTGAGATGGGTTCTTAAGTATATATACTTCACAGTATGTGTCTGTGTATATATAAGGTAATTATAAATAACACATACAATCCACTATAATTAATGTGTAAAACACATGTGTGTATATTTATGCATATGACACATATGCTGACAGCTTTTTTAAAGGAATGAACACATGATAGTCTTGTTTATCAAATGCACCCCGGCAGCAGACACCTAAGAACAAACGGGGCTGGGCTGGGCTGCTGGGGAAGGGACGTCCCCGGATGACACGAGGCCCTGAGAGCTGGTCCGTCATTCTGTGCCCGCCTTTGAGCACGACCGTCTCCAGGCCTGGAGGTAACTGGGCCTGTGATGAGGAGAGGCCAACTCTCAGGCTGCCCCAACGGCAGTCAGGTTTGAGCTGAGTCCTCCTGAGGGCCCAGGGCTCAGGGGCTATGGCAGCAGCACACCGCCCAGGCAGCCCAGTGAACCAGGTAGGCCAACCAAGGGAAGGCTGCCCACTTCCTACCGAGATAAATACAATACATGTCGAGATGAGCAGCGCTGACTTCACTAAGGGATCCAGAAATTATTTATAATATTAACAGGATGCCCCCTGGAAGCCTCTGTGATCTCTGCAGGGCAGGCTATCCTATTGACCTCACCTGCCCAGTGAGGTGAGGTACTGCTCAGTCTCCAGGAGGTTTTCTCTTTATTTGTTCACTGTCACCCTCAACTACCTCATCTCTCTCAATTCTCTCCTCCCATTTCACCAAGGCTAAGCTCCTCTATTTCCTAATGACACAGAGGTCTCTCCTCAACAGTAACTCCAAGTCCCTTCTCTGATGGTCTCCCTGGCCTCCTTGTCCCTCACCTGGCCTCCCTCAATATCTCTACTCCCAAGGCCCAGCTCAGCAAAATCACCTCATCAAACTTCTCTGATCCTCTCAGTTAGAAAATGCCCTTTGCCCTGTTCTACAGACAACTACAAACCCTCCCCCTCCCAACGCTACTGTTAAAAAGCCTTTAAGGGGCTTCCCTGGTGGCGCAGTGGTTGAGGGTCCGCCTGCCGATGCAGGGAACACGGGTTCATGCCCCGGTTCGGGAGGATCCCACATGCCGCGGAGCGGCTGGGCCCGTGAGCCATGGCCGCTGAGCCTGCGCGTCCGGAGCCTGTGCTCCGCAACGGGAGAGGCCACAACAGTGAGAGGCCCGCGTACTGCAAAAAAAAAAAAAAAGCCTTTAAGATTTGGTGTTAGAGAGAAATAAAGATGGCCTCAACAGTCTCACGATGCCAACACATGTGTCATGCCTCAAGAATTACATAGAAGGGGGTTCCCTGGTGGTCCAGTGGTTAAGATTCGGTGCTTTCACTGCTGTGGCCTGGGTTCAATCCTTTGTCAGGGAACTGAGATCCTGCAAGCAGCACAGTGCGGCCAAAAAAAAAGAAAAAAGAATTACATAGGAGATTACAAGTAAGGCACTATGCAACTCAACTGTCTTCCAGGTGTAACGTGTGCTCAATATACTCAAATCTTATAGCTTTCTTTATGAGTTTCTACAAACACCCAAGTTCACGCCTAATCTCTACAACTGGGTAGGAAGGGACCAGGCAGAAGCACTCCATATCTTTATGCTTCTCCATCTCCTGTGCTAACACTGTAGCCTCGAATGTAGAAGATGCTCAATAAATACATGGACAAAGGAAGAAAACTGGCTAGAGGATCAATCTGAGCATTATAAGCCAATGTTCAAAGTCAGCAAGAGGGGGACTTCCTTGGTGGTCCAGTGGTTAAGAATCTGCCTTCCAACACAGCGGACGCAGGTTCAATCCCTGGTAACTAAGATCACACATGCCGTGGGGCAACTAAGACTGCGTGCCGCAACTACTGAGCCCACGTGCTCTGGAGCCCTTGCACAGCAAGGAAAGATCCCGCAGGCCGCAACTAAGACCCGATACAGCCAAATAAAAAATAAATAAATAAACAAAGCAAGAGGAAGGAACAAATTCAAGATCCTTTTCTTTGGTTTAGAATTTTCTTCTAAAGACAAATATCAGGGTAAGCAATGTTTCATCCTTTCATCACAGCACTGACAGCTACAAAGAACCCAGTTGCTCCCCAAGGCACATCCAGGGTCCCTTGGTGAGCACAGCTATATGGCAAAGCCAAATGGGCTGGGGGAAGGTTCTCTGGTTCGGGTGAGGCTTAAGGGATGCTCACACAGAGGGAGGGAGAGGTTGAGTGGGTGGGCTCATTTGCTCGTTCATTCCCTCATGTATTTTCTGTCTTGGGCTGGGCAACATGGAAGGCTCTGAAGATTCAAGGTTAAACATAAGTCTCTGCCACACAGAACCATATGGTCCTTTGGGACAAAGTGCGTTTGATATAAATCCTGTCTGCTGCACTTGGGTCTGGGGGAGCTCTTGAGACATGCACGGTGCCTCCAAGTCCACCATCACTACATACATTAATCAGGTCACGGAGGTAAAACCACGGAAAAGGGGACAGAGGTAGCAGGCAAATTTCCTTTTCTTTCCTTCTTTTTTGGCGGGTTAATTTTCTTTCCAATATTTAAAAATCCTCACAAGCTTAAAGCACTGCATCTCTGCTCCATAAACGTTACCATCTGCGGAAATCGTTTGTGGGGTATATCACTACATAACAGAACCTAACTAACGGATACTCCAACTTGCTCTCAAAAGGGTTTAAGGCACGTTCCCAAAAATACAGGGTGAAGAAAACAATGAGGACAAAAGAATAAAAAATAAGACAGGAGTAAGATTATACCAAAAAATGCAAAGCAAGAAAAAACAAGGACTCTATATATAGCAAGGCCTGCGTTGAACCGATACCAGTGAAGGAACTGTGGGTAGAGAAACCTTTTGCTTGTATTTTTGGTTAGGATGTACCATAAAATATATACTTTGTATATAGTTTTTTAAAACAACCACCCTGCCCTGGGGCAGGCTATGTGTATTGCTCGACTTCAATTTTGTAAAAAGGAAAGCTATTCCTTTAAGAAATTCAACTCACAAACGTCAGCTTTTGAAACCAAGGTTCAGCACAGAAGAGCCAATAAAAATGCTGTAACTTGAAACCAACCCACACGGCACAAAAAGAAAGGAGGGAGGTCAGCCGGGTTGCCCTCCGACACACCCTTCTAACTTGATTCTAGAACAGCAGCGCCCAGTTTGCAAGACAAGAAGCTAATTGACTCGAATGTCTGCTGCATAAGCTATAAAACAAGTACATAAAGAACAATATGAACATACAGGGCCATCAGTTCCATAAAAAGGCCTGCTGTCCAGCGTCACACTGGGCACCAAACAAGCGGGGCAATTGTTTCAGCAGGCTGCATGATGAGGAAGGAATAATTAGCGTACTTGTGAATCAAGTGTCCACCAGGAAGAGATCTCCATCCCTGAGCGGCAGCAGGCACCCCCCCCCCCACCCGCAGCCCTCAAGAGTCAAGCTGGGGTTTTTAAAGATCTTTATTGACAATCGTGACGCAAGCAAATACATCCTTCAGCCCAATAAACTAACAACTCCCTCCACTGTGGCCATTTCTTATTTGCTGAAACACACACACACACACACACACACACACACCCCTAAAGTTTCACCAACTGTTACTTTCCATTACCAGGAAATGTCATTTTCTCTCACTCATTTTTTCATTGGCTAGGGATACAACTCCTGCCAAAAAGGGAGGGGTGGTGACAAAAGCATCCATTTGAGCTGTCCTGGCACAAAGAGGGCAAAACATGATATCGAATCCATAAACGTTTGTCCACAGAGTTTGGAGGAGGGGGACCAGGAGTAAATACCTTTGGTCCTAGGATTTTTCTCATTATCCAACCTACTGAATGGGAAAAAGAAAAAAAAAAAACAACTGTTTTCTTTCTCCTGCAAATCTGAAAATAAGCAAGTGGGATGTGTGGTCTGTCACTAGGACAAAACCCACTGACCGGGTGGTATCTGATGCACATGACAGTCCACAGCAGAAGCAACATAAGCAACTGACTAGAATCAGTAGATCTGAGTTCAAATCTCTGTTCTCCCTCCTAAGAGCTGAATCCTGTTTGGCAAATCATTAACTTATCTGGGCCTTAATTTTTTCTACCTGTAAAATAGGGATAATAAGTGTTCTCATTCTCACAACCTCCCCCGAAGGGTTGTTGAGAGAACGAAATGAGATTATGCAGATGAACATCATTTGACACGAATATAATTCCTTAACCTGGTCTACTTGGAAACTCAGAAAATGCCAGGCATAATCCCAGCATCTCATGAATGCTTACTGTTTGCTCAGCACTGAGGCAGGTGCCTAGGAGATGGAGAGAATTAAAAGGTGCCGTCTTCTTGCCTGTGAAGGACTCACAGGCTAATTAGAGGCAGGATATGTATGTTTAAGGCTAAAGCAAGATTAGGCATGGTTCGCTGGAGGTAATAAAGTCTAAATGCTTTCCCCTCATCTGACAATTCTTCTGCACTCAAAAAAATCCACTGGGTTCTATCCAGAAGGCTTACAGCCCTCAAAACAATAACAACAGAATTGATGAGTGGTATCTTGGCAGCGCCCAAAGGTATTCTCAGAGACAGAGCTGAGAGGAATTCTTTCCTGCCCTTTAGTTACTCTATGAATTCAAACCATAGGGAGCACAGTGGGCCCAAAGGAAATCTTGTCTTTAGGGACAGAAAGACCTGCTCCCAACCTTTCCAGTGACCTGTGCTTTTAAAAGAAAAGAAGACTGCATGGAACACCTGGAAGGACCTCCTTCAGGAAGCTCCAGTCCCAGGGACTAGAAATCCAAAGTCTAACAATATTCATTAAGAATGGGTTCCTGGGAATTCCCTGGTGGTCCAATGGTTAGGATTCCGTCCCTCCACTGCAGGGGACCCAGGTTCAATCCCCGGTCAGGGAACTAAGATCCCACAAGCCGCAAGGCACAGCCAAAAAAAAAAAGAATGGGCTCCTGTAGGCCAGGTAGAGCGCTAAACCTTTACACACATTATTGTATTTGATGCTTAAAGCACCCTGAGAGAGAAGTAATTATCAGATCTCCATTTTGCAGGTGAAGTTAAGGACTTGATAGGGTTAAGTAACTGGACCAAGGTTTGCAGAGCTGGTAAGAACTATGATTTGAACCCAAGCATGCTGATTTCAAATCCCACACTATTTCTCATCACAGAGGATCACTGCAGATCCACTCTCCACTCTGCTGTTTGTTTCTTGAAAACTAGTCACTCACACTATTTTCTCTGCAGAAGGACAAAAGACACTATGAATCTACCATGGAGGCCCATTAAAACCACAGTTGACAAGGAAAAGTGTAATCCAAGGTACAAAGCCTAACAAACTTATGTTCTTCTCCAAGGAAATTTTTCCTCCCGAAAGGTTTGGCAGGTTAGGAAAAGACAGGACGGAGAGCTAGAATACGTCCAGAAAGTTTTAATAATTTTGAGTGGTTAATAAATTTTTTAAAAATTCAACCTCTCTAGGAACAAGAGAATATAGTTAAATGATGTATTCACTTTTCACCCACTAAACGACTGAAGATTTTTTAAAAGACAATTTTCAATGCTAGCAAAAGTAAATTGATTGAGATCATCTCATATGTACTGCTAGCAAACCTTCTACAAAGTAGTCTGGCATGCTGTTTCTAGTTTCATATCTAACAACTCTTTGCCTAACCTAAGGTCATGAAGATATTAGCTTTTACATTTGCCTTTTACATTTAGGTCTACAATCCATTTTGAGTTAATTTCTGTGTATGGTGTGAGGTAAGGGTTTAAATTGATCTTTTTTTGCATATGGATATCCAATTGTCCTAACACTATTTGTTAAAAAGACGATCCTTTTCTCTATTAAATTGCTTTGGCACTTTGTGGAAAAAATCAATTGACAATAAATATAATGGTTTATTTCTAGACTTTCAACTCAGTACCAACGACTTGCCCTTACACCAATAACACACTGTCTTGATTACTGTAGCTTTTTAGTAAGTTTTGAGACCAAAGTGTAACCCTCTATTTTCTTCCTTTGCAATTTTTTTTCTTTATTCTGGGTCCTCTGCCTTTCTATATAAATATTAGGAACAGCCTGTCAATTTCTACCAAAAAAACCCCAAAAGACAAAAAAAAGGATGCTGGAATTTTTATAGGGATTGCATTAAATCTATAAATCAATTTGGGGAGAATTAAACAAATAATGAGTCTTCCAATCCATGAACATGGAATATTACTCCATTTGTTTAGATCTTCTTTAATTTTTCTCCCCAATGTTTTATAGTTTCCAGTGTGCAAATCTTGTACTTCTTCTGTGAAGTTTATTCCTAAGAAATTTATTTTTTGATGCTACTTTAAACAAGACTATTTTCTTAATTTCATTTTCAGATTGTTTTTTGTTAATATATACAGTTGATTTTTGTATATTGCTCCTGTATCCTGTAAGCTTAATGAACTTATTATAGGTTTGTGTGGGTGTGTATGTGTATGTATTCAAGACTTTCTACATACAGGCTCAATTCGCCTGCAAATAAAGACAGTTTTGCTTCCTACTTTACAAGCTGGATGTCTAAACTTGCAGTATACTTTTCAATAGAAGTGGCAAGAATGAACATCCGTGCCTTGCTCCCAATCTCAGGAGGGAGCCATATTCATAATTTGCACAAAGCAATCTACTCAAGCTATTATCTTTCCTGAAGACTTATGAAACAGAGCTGGATAAATATTTTCGTACGCTGATGACCCATGATCACACACAAATGAAAAACATACTTACAAACTTTAAAAAAAAAAATCAGTGTGTTTTAAATTAAGAACAGAGAACCAAAAATGTCATCTAATAGATAAAAACATATAAAGTTACTAAAAACTAAATATATGAAAAAGCAGCACTGTCACATGTCATTGATTGTGTAAAGTGGAGAAAGGTAACATAAGGGAGGGCAAACAGGGGCAGCCCAGTCTGGGGAAGGTGACGTCACTGCCAGCTGCTGAACACCCTCCAGGTCAGCATGGCTCGCAGGGCCAGAAGCCCAGGCTCACCAACTCTCTCCACCCTCCACTATCCCTAGCAACCAGGACTGGAAGGGCCTGGGGGGAGGAGGCTCTAGCAATCTGGCCCAAAACCTCTCCCCATCAGCACATGAGCCAGCTGGGAGTGAACCATGCAGGGGACTGGAAGAGAAGAAGCCTCCAGTGGGAGCTCTCACTCAGCAATCTTCACATAACAGTTTAACAAAGCAGCCGGACTTCTTTACAAAAAAAAAAAAAAAAGAAACTCGGTTCCAGAATGGAAACTATCAGGCACCATGTAGCACTGTTTGAAAGAACATATTGGTTCCAAAGACCTTGTTTGCTCTGAAAGATGAAAGTTTAGATGCCCCAGCAAAAGGCACAGATGGGTGTTCAGAATCCAACTGCTCGACAGAACTGCCAGCTCTGACAAACGTTCACACTCTATCCTGTACACAACTTCCACGCTGTGTCACTGCACCTGCCTAGAATGACTACCATTTTTACAATCAGACAAGCCTGCAGACCATGGTTAGACACCTACTATATGTAGAACCCAGTGCCCACAGTATACACTGAGTTATCTGTAACATACATATTCTATCACACACTGAGATAAATCTGATAGGGATGGACAAATGGACATAGTAAACAGACTAGACATTACAAGAAGGGATTTCACAGAAAATAAATTAAACAATAAAAGACCTGCTACGAGGTTTTAAAATCTAGCCAGAGAGAGAAAAAAACCTCTCTGGGTAGAACTAAAGCTCATTTCTCTGATTTTACAGTAGTTCTCCTTTTCCAGTATCTCAGAGCGGTGAAAAGCCAGAATCACTTAGTTTCTCCAAGGACAAGAATTCGTTTGGGCTGAAGCAGGTGGAAACCCATCTGCTGAAGGGGAACTGGCAACACTTAGGGTGCCCTTTGCTTACCTCCACTTACACATTCATCCCATTTTCTTTCTTCTTAAAAAAAAAAATATTTGTTTATTTATTTTTGGCTGCGTTGGGTCTTCGTTGCTGCACGTGGGCTTTCTCTAGTTGCGTCTAGTGGGGGCTATTCTTCGTTGTGGTGCGCAGGCTTCTCTCGTTGTGCAGCATGGGCTCTAGGTGCGTGGGCTTCAGTAGTTGTGGCACGTGGACTCAGCAGTTGTGGCTCGCGGGCTCTAGAGCTCAGGCTCAGTAGTTGTGGCGCACGGGCTTAGTTGCTCCGTGGCATGTGGGATCTCCCCGGGCCAGGGCTCGAACCCGTGTCCCCTGCATTGGCAGGAGAATTCTTAACCACTGCGCCACCAGGGAAGCCCAGACACGTTCACCACAGTTTCTGCACATTAACTCTTTAGTTCCCACCCCCAGCTCTCACACCCTCTGTCCCCCCTACCCCCCAACAACTGTCCCTCTCACCTTCGTAGGCTCTGTGCCTGGTATATAATAGGTACCACGCACATGTTTCCTTCTTTCCTCTGGTAATGGTTCTCTGGACAAGAAAACGTGATACTGGAAATACCTCATCATAGCTGGAGCTTTGTCACACAGCACTAGCACATTACACAATGTGGCAGGTCCCTGCCGCCCAGCTTTCCCCACACATAGCTTGATCTCCCATCAGAATGGTGTGCAGGAAGAAATTACCCATGGCAAGGAAGCACCTACTCTTCCTGCTCTCTGGCTGGAAAGGTGAAGAGTCTAGGGTCTCCTCGAAGGTCCCCAGCATCCCCACCTGCAGTCTGGGAAGCCTCGGCATCTGCCCTGCCCCGCCCCTGGGAAATGACTTTCAAAGGCCTTCCACAGACGAGGCAGGGCCTTTGCACAGAACTACCTCCTTTAAGCCTCGGCGCAACCGTGCGAAGCAGGCCTCAACTATAAAGTGGGAACATTTTACAGGCAAAGGTTATCAGAGCTCAGAAGCCAAGGAACTTGCCCAAGATCACACAGCTGCAATTTAGTCTTCCATTTAGAAAAGACCCCAAGGGCCCACACACATGTCCTGCAAGGTCTTATTAGCCATTAAACATTTCCTAAAGTGCTCAGAGAGATGGCCTAATGAGCAAGGTGAAGGAAAACCAGGACAGCTGTTCTCTCTTCTTCATTGTCACGACCACAGACAAGATGTGTGGGGAGTGGAGGATGCAAACTGTTAAACAAGTAGAATCTGACATATGCCACACACACACACACACACACACACACACACACACACACACACACAC
>NW_021703784.1:64646915-64904088 GCF_005190385.1 Monodon monoceros | reverse complement strand
ACACACACACACACACACACACACACACACACACACACACACACACATGCTGGACAATTACCTACTAAGAATGTTGTCTTGAAATGTAAAAACTACAAATTAAACTGGAACTGGGGCCTGAATTGCTTTTTTAGTTCACTTGTTATGTAGTCTGTACAACATGTAATCGGGACACGCTCTGAAGATTACCCCCAATAAGCTTTGAAAAGAGCACAGTCATTAAATAAAGTCATCCGATAATTGCATGGTTCTTGGGGTTGGGTGTTACTAATAGAGATGCTAATTTTATCTGCGCAACCACACTGATATCAGAATGAGGGTGCTCCTGAAATGGAAGTTCCTTGAGCAAAGCTCCACTGCACCCCATTCTACAAGGCGGCAAGGCTGAGGAAAGCTCCCGGATGCCTCTGCTTAGCTGGAAGGAGCAGAGTAGATAAGCACAAGGATACCCCTCAGCCCCGGTCCCTGGAAAAAGCATTGGCCTTCACCAGCTACATGCTTTCGTCATCCTTCTAGTAGAGACACTTCACAGGCAAGGCCTCCAGCACCCCATCTTCTACTGGACTCCTGTGCAGAAGCTGAGGATGAGACGCTTGGGATAAATTACCTGAGTTCTTACGCTCAGAGGATGTGACAGGGTGGACCTGTCTTCCCCAAAGCCTTCATCTGGCAAATGGGTATGTGCACCCTGTATGAAATGGGTCCTTCAACATAATTATTTCAATAAATGTTCTACACTTGTGAGAACAATTTTTCTCTATATTTTCATCGACAGAGGACCCGTGTGTGAGAAATGAGCCCTCTCATTTCCCTACAGGTGAGGCAGAGCAGTTAGGAGAAGAGAAGGAGGAAAAGGAGGAGGAAAAGCAAGGAAGGAAGGATGAGGACAGAAGTGAGCGAGGGTGTAAAGGGGAGGGGTGCTCACGCAGGGGTCGCACTGCAATGCTTTACCAATGCTCAGTCGATCAGTATCTGGCTACAGGTTCCACACAGGTTGATCAATAGTCTAAAAATACATGAAAACATATCTGGGCATTTTCTATAAAGCCATTTTTCACTTTTTCAAGAAGCTTCAACTGACCACCTGTGATGTCTTTACGTCCTGACCCTCCAGAAGGGCTGGGAGTTTAGGGTTCTGGACCATTTGCTGTAAACAGCAAGAAAGGTGTGTGTGCGTGTACTGGAGAAGCCAGGGACGGAACCTACACATTGCCTGGAAAAGCACCCAGGTCAAGACAAAGCAGAATGAACTGTGGTCTGTGATACCCCCGGTACACAAAGGCAAGCTCCTCAAGCCCCAGAGAGCATGAGATCCACAAGGCTGTACCTAAATAGCCAGTCCCCATGAGGCTGGGCTTATAACTTGGGTGCCGCCCAGAGGAAAGCCATCACCACACACTAAGAGATTCCACTCAACACAGAACTCTTTAACTTGGGGCTCTAGTTTCCCTTGCTGTGGCATACAAATTTTGCATGTTGCCAAATGAATGAGAATCTATCAAGTGGAGAATATCAAACCCAGCATATGTGGGGCTTATTAACTTGAAACAGACTGGAAGAGTGGTTGAGAGGAGGGACGCTGGAGCCAGGCTGCCTGGGTTCAAATCCCAGCTTTTCCACTTATGAGCTTTGGATTTGACGTCCACTGTCCTACTAAACAGGAACATGACAACACCTATCGTAGTTATGAGGATTAAACAAGTTATCTATATAAAGTAAGAGTTATAAAAATATTGTTATTATGAGAGAATTTATGTATATCGTTTCCTCAATGTACATGCTACAATTAAATGTCTGTGCACCCACCAATTCCTATGTTGAACCCTAATCCTCAGTGTGGTGGTATTTGGAGGTGGGGCCTCTAGGTGATTAGGTCATAAGGGTGGAGCCCTCATGAATGAGATTAATACCCTTAAAAAGGGCTAAAGAGGCCTGAATACTCCTCTTCTGCAATGTGAGGACACAGTGAGAAGACAGCCTTCTATGAACCAGCAAGCTGTCCCTCTCCTCACTGGATACTGAATCTGCCAGTGCCTTGATCTTGGAGTTCTAGCCTCCAGAACTGTGAGAAGTAACCTTTTGTTGTAGATAAGCCACCCAGTCTATGGAGTTTTGTTATAGCAGCCCAAACAGACTAAGACAGCACACATATGAAAACATTAAGATTCTCAGGCCCAAAAGTATTTTCCCTATCATAGAAGTAATTGCTAACATTTTATCTTATCTCTTTTGATCTTACTATTTTGTAATTACATTTATTGGATGAAAAACCTGAACTCAAAGAGGGGAGCCGACTGGGTGGACACCTCACCACCTGTGTGTGGCAGATCAGAGCTAAGCAGTCTCCCTGGCACTGTGCCACCTCCTCTCCCACACGAAACAGGGATTTCCTGTTATGTGAGTCTAACACGGCCCTGACTAGAGATTTACGGTATCAATGCTCCCCAGCTCATCTGCTGGGATTCCCAGGCTGTTTACTTACTTCCAGTCTTCCTGAAACATTTCTGACACACCACAGAAAAATAATTCACCCATAACTACAATTCCAACCCACATGGCCAAATGGAATCCAAAGAGATAAGCTATGAATGAAATGAGATGCAGCCTACCCACCCATTCAGAGGCCACCCTGTTGTAGGACACTGTTGACTATTCTAAACCCAGTACTACCAGTATACCCCATGCAGATACCCTGCAACACAGGAAGCAACCTACTTCCTTCCAAAGATATTCCAACTACCCCAGAGCTGTGTAGATGAGGTTCTAAATTTCCATTTGCATGCTGAGGGAACTCCCAAGGAAGGCCTCAGTTATGTTCCCATTTGAGTTTAGAAGAAACTAAACTCTGACAGAGGTTAACTTTCCTCGGTGTCCACGTTACGTTATGATGCAAATATGAATAAAGATATCCTCTCATGGGTGCATACAGCTTTAACAATTGCTAAATACTTTCACATGTGTCATTTCATGTGGTCCAATTAAGCTTTTTTTCTTCTTCTTTTTTTTTAATCAAGGCTCAAAAAGTTTTGGGGACTAGACCAGGGTTACAGGGCAAGAGAGTGCTTGGAACTGGGGACAAAACTCACAACTCTGGACTCGTTTTCACGTAAGGAATGGCAAATCACTGATCTGAAAGCACCACCTGCTACAAAGGCACTGAGCTCATCATGCCAGGGCCTTGAAGAAAGTCATCCCACAGAGACCCTGGCTTTGGATAACAACAAACTGGAGAACAAACTGGAGAACAGGGGCTCTGCTTCCGGAAGCCCTGGACAGCAACAGTGGTTCACTTCCCCGTGTTAAGGGCAGACGGGCCAGTGGGGAGACCAAGGCAAAGACTGAACAGAGCATGCAGAGAGGTACAAAGCTCCCCAGCGGCTGCAAACACTTCCCTTACCTCCAAGCCCTTTCTGCTCTCAGCCTTAGAGAGACTGACATACAACATACCTTCCTGGGTTCCCAGCTGGACTTTCAGACTTAATCTTGCCATCTTATAATTGTTTGCATTTGATTTCTTTAAATTAATGTACATCAGTAGCCCGACAAAATCATTATAATAATGAACTTCATTTGGAAAACCAGCACTTACAATCCCACAGCCCTTCCAAGCCAACGGTTTTCATTTGTCTGGGTTCCCTTCTGGTCCTCGTCCTCTGAAACAGTAGCCATGATTGTAGAATAGGCACTACTTTGTATCCCACTTTTACTTCATGTAATCGCATTTTCTCTCGCAACCTGAGCATGTCTAATGACCCTGGCAAGTTCCTACTCCAAAGGCTTCTTTTAGGGTGTTTCGATTTCATCACCAATGTAGACAACTGATCTCAGAAGCTCCATGACATGTCTGACTTGTAACTCCTAAGGTCTGAGATCATGGTTTTGGGTGAGAAGCAGAACACTCTGGGGGCGGGAGGAGAGGAAGAAAGGAAAAACAACTGTGCCTTTCTTCTCAGGAGACAAAGTGCTGTTAGAGGCGAAGGCTTTAAATGCCCCTGTGGGTGGGAGGGGGCAGGGGTGCCTATGGCTCTCAGGCTACGCAGCCTTGGTGCTGCCTTAAGGATGAAGCCACTCTCCAGTCCCCAGTAAAGCAGTGTCCTGTGGGTTGCAGAAAATTTCTGTAAAGCAAGAGCCCAGAGCATATTTCATTCAAATCGAATCATGTCACAACCCCCAACATACTTTCCCACTTAGCACCTTTGCCAGCTGGCTCTGCACTGATGGAGAAGTTTATACTCCAAGACCTGACACTCCGCCCCCTTCGCCTTCTACCTCCTCCCCTCCCCCCACAGCCTTGAGCCCCAACTCCAGGTCCCTGCCCACCTGGCCACTTTGCTCACTCAGCGCCTCCACCTCCAACTCCAGGAAGTATGACCCTATTCTCAAGGAGCTCACGATCAGGGTACCAAAATAAAGGTTTTGAGTGTATGTTTATCACATGAAAATCAGTAAGCCATTTAGCTGTACGTGAAACAATAACAACATGGTTTTAACCCATCATTTCAAATGGTGTAAAACTGGGCTAATATATTACAAAATAAGATTGCCTCTTAAACATTTTTTTCTACTGTGAAATATAATATATGCACATAAAAGTGCATATGACATAGATATACCTTTAAAATGAAGCATTATAAAGTGAACTGACATAGGTACTCAGTTTTTTTTTTAATTACAAAAAAAATCCCCTCTGAAAAAGCAGTGATAACAATGCAGTCACGAAGCCTTCGTCACCAGTAGAAGTGGAAGATGCTGAGTTGCAAAGCTTTCTCTTGATTGGGTCATCATTTGCATATCACTCTTTAACACCCCTCCATTTGTATTTCAAGTCGACATACATTCCAGATTTCCCAGGACAACCCGAATTCCAAAACTTAGGTTCTCTGGTCTCCATAAACCACCAAAAGTGCCTCAAATTCCTACAGATCTCCAGGACTTTCTGTTGAACCAGAAGCATTATAAAAAAACCTTGAACATACCATGAGCCCTAATTTGAGGCTCAAAATGTATTTACTGTTACTCTAGCCTATTTTCTGTGTCTGCTTTCTGTTTGTACTTCTCTCACAAAACCTAGTAAGATTCAGTTGCTTCATAGGGGTCCCAAGTCAGTCCTAAACTGACTCAGAGCTCTTCTCATCTCCACCACTAAGCGTGGTAAAGGTTACAAGTATTTCTGGTGCAATTATAAATTGCATCTGCACACCCCAGCTTGTAAGTGCCTCAGGACAATTTCACACAGCTCTGCTTCAATGTCTCCTTGTCGCCCTCTAAGCTTGAGAAACCCACTGACATTGAATCTCCTTTGACAGCAAAGGCAATTATGAGAGTTCCGTGTGAGGGGAGAAGGGAGGGCCAAGGAAGGCACAGACAGAAGGGCAGTTCTGAGGAGCTGGACTTGACTGACCCTCCCGGACTCAAAGGGCTTTCATCTCCCAAGGAGCCGGACGCCCTGACTCTGGGTCATAAGCACCAGCACTGATCTCCAGACCAACTTGTCCCCAGAGAGGCCCCAAAGCACTACTTCCTCAACTTTTCTCGACTCCAAAAAAAAAAAAAAAAAAAAGGTATGCCCTTTGAAAGAGCTTAATGAGGTCTGGCCATGTGAGAACTGTTCAAAACACATCCACACTTTTCACATACGTTAACAGTGGTTCCACAGACAACGCTGGTGACCCCATATTTGATGGAGGCAGAACAGTTATAATTCTAGTTACAATTTGGAGCACACCTGCTGTAAGATATCATATGATGAAAAGTATGCATGCACTTTCATTCTCTCAAGAGTTTAAGACAAAGGTTAAAAATAAAAGGTGTTTAATGGTTATTAGCTGCGACCGCCCACGTACATGAAAAGTAATGAGAACATGTCTCCCAATTTCCTACAGGTTTCCTGCCAAATTCCTGCCTCCTTCGTAAGGAGACAGAATCTGCAGTGTTTTCTTTGCCATGCAGATATACCCCATATCACTGTAAACAAACGTCGCTTTCTTTGCAGCTAATAACCACATGTGTGGGTAAGAAACCTCTCCAGTATAAATCCGTGGGGACAAGGCGGCATTGTGGGCATTAAATAATTATAACAATCTGACATGAGTCAGAGGATTGTTTTTCAATGGCCCTGTTGCACTTCAAACTTTCAAGTCGACCCCAAACTCTCTTTCCTGGCACTGTGTCCATGCACTGGGCTATTGTGAAACAATTCTCATTCTTTAGAGTTTGGTCCCATTGCAAGGAGCTGGCAACGTGGGCACTCATGAAATATTAACACATTACACTGATTTTTTTTCATAAGTGTGGCCAACAGTGGGTCAATTATATTAGCATGAAAAGCTTTTCATAATTCATTTGGGGGGCATCAAGATCTCATTTCTAGAAGACACAAGGATGATGAAGGAGACAGTTTTGAAGAGGCCGGCACTCACGCACAGAGTACAATAATTGTGAGAGATGGAGTAAATACACTGTTCACAAAAGAAGAAAAATGTTTAAATCTGGCAAAATGATTAAAACAGGGTCCAACATATCAACGAATTGAGAATTGAGTCCACGGCAGTCTCTCTCTGTAAACAAGAACAGAAAAACCCCAAATGCTGTCCATTTACACCCCTTCTTGTTGGCCACCATATTTATCCCTGCTTTCTTCAAAAGCAAAACTTGTTAATTTCTAGACAATAGAAGAATTATTTCAACCTACCCCTGCTCTGAAGTACCTTTCATTCCAAGAACGTGAACGGCTGGCCTGAAACAACAAGAGTCTCCTGGCTTGCGTGTGTCCACGGAGAGCCTGGCGTGAGGTTCTGCTTATCTGGCAGCCCGTGTTTTCTCTTTATTTCTGCTGGGTGCATGAACTTCACATAGGCTGCTCCACCAAAGACGGGAACCCTTCATCAGACAGGGGAACAAACAATATTCCAAGCCAGCAGGCCTCCAGCCATGCTGCCCAGAGAGGACATATTCAATATGGAACAAGAAGGGGCCCCACAGTTCTCAGTTCCCTACTTTCACATTATTAACACTGTGGTGACCTATGTCCAACTGTCTCTGCCACTAAACCGTGAGCATCTCGAGAGGAAGAGCCAGGTCTTATTCATCTTGGTATCCCTTTCCCTGGCAACAGAGATTTGCACAAAAGATGTGGTAAATGAATAGCCACATCTAGTGTGTAAATGCCCTCCCGCTCTGGGAATCTTGCATCTGTCTTGCGTGTACAAACTAAACTTATCCTCTTTCTTGCACTGATCCACAGCAGTACCAGGAGAGAAAAAGGTCACAAAGGGCCGTCTTCCTGATATCCATGATTAGGGGCCCAATGTGAAAATGCCCCGAATAAGCCAACAAATGCTTTCCATTACTTTAGAGTTTGTAAGCCACTAGGAACACCAAAAAAGGGCAGGGTGAGTTACAATGTTGAACCAATCCTGAAATCCCCCTGGAAAATAAATATGCAGGCAAAAGAGGTTCCCAAGGGCTAACGACTGACAAGAAGCCTGGTTCGCGTGTCCTGAAAACCGGACCACTGCTAGAATGCTTTTCCAAAACCCTATGGGGCTTTCTAGAGGGCCTAGTGGGAATGTGGTCCCACGGGCACTAGAATGAGAGAGGGTGATGGCAAGGTAGGCCGTCTGACCCCCATCCAGCCCCAGATGGGACCACAGATGCAGTGGTACTAGGGTAATAGAAAACCACCCAGGTGCAGACCCGGTGCCTGGGAGGATGGCTCATGAGACACTGGCATCAGCCTGATGGTGGCTCCCAACAAAGGAAGGACACAGCAGTCCCCAGGTCACTCAGCCTCAACAGAGGACTGGCCTGAGCTCCTAAGAACTCCCCATCCTCTGAAAAGCGAAAAGGACTTCAGTCAGGGCCAAATCAAAACTGAAGTGCTGTAAAAACTAACTTAAAAGGATTAGGTTTATGTCATACTTATGATCCCAACTTGCAGCCTTCTGTCTTTCCACTGAGCCAGTGAAGTAACAGAAGAGAATTCATCACCCTTTAAGGCAGGCAGCAACTTACATGTGTTGGCATGGCCAGCACCTGCTCTCTTATGCACCCCAGTGCTGAAAACACACATTTCTCCTTTGGCTCCACCTGTGTTCTGAAGAACATATAAGCAACATACAAGTATACACGTATCCCAAACACTCACTAAAACTGTCAAATCCCTATGCTTCAGCCTAGATTACAATTTAGTCCAATCATCAGCCAATCATTGAAACAACTTATTACTTGGTTACATTTAGCTAAACTTTTCACTGGGAACACCTGTCACCAGAGACGTGACATCACATCCACGCTAAGTTTTAATTAAGGAGGATGGTCACTGCACACACAGCCACACAGTGTGGTCTACGTTTCTGCAGCTTGGGCCCGTTACATTTCTGAGACCTCTTCTCCAGATTCCTCTATTTATTATCCATATTTTCTGAATTATTTTAAATGTTGTGTTTAAGTAGAAAAGAAAAGTTCTGAAGAACAAAAACCAAATGGAAACCGCTGGGGTGGGAAAAGCACTGTTTACTCCAGAGGCAGCTGGGAGCCCTCTCTCTTCCCCAGGGACCTCCACTGCAGACGAGGGCAGTGGCCTGGTTTGTCTGGGAAGGAAGGGAGGGCAGCTTCCTGGCCCTGGCAGGCCTGTTTTCCAGCTACTGCAAGAAAGCAACACAGCTTCCATTTTAACCTCACCCTCTCTGATGGTTGAGGGACAGGGGCTCTGGAGCCCAGAGAATGAAACCTACTCTTATCTATAAACAGAAATGGGCTTTGATGTTGGCCAGCTTGCTTGCCTCTTTCCCTTTGCAACTGTGGTTTATCAGCAGCAACATCTCCATTAAGCACTTAGTCAGCAGCCATTATGGGGCCCACTTCTGCACTGGGTGCCTGTTCCTGAGAATAATAGAAAGAAAAAGCATGTGCCTGGCCCACGGGGAGGGAGCATCCAGTGATGGGTGGGTGGGCAGTCACAAACGCGCGCGCGCGTGTGCGCGCGCGCGCACACACACACACACACACACACAGTGCTTTAGGACAGTCAGGGGTGGCTGGACTTGAGATCAGGATTCTCAGCTCTCTCGCTGTGTGACAAATGTCCTAACCTTTCTAAACCTCTACGTCCTTCCTGCTGTTGGGGGAATGACATGAGATAACACAGGCAAGATTCTCAAGTGCTGTTATTTGATTCATTTATATAACTTGTGAATCACTTGTGAATCTGGACTTTCCCTCCATTACAGACCACGGCACTCCTGACCAGGACAAGCCCCTGAGGTTCCCTGAAACCAAAAGTACCCGCCCTGGCCCAGCCCCAGGGTCCCCCTCTTCTACGCAAGTTCTCTAAGCAGGCCAGCTGGGGCTCGAGGGGCAGTCATGGAACTCAACTCCACCTCTTCAGGGCTACCCGTCTCACACACTCTTAATGTACATTGGTTCCTACAACCTTTGTTGGCGCCCGTTGGCTACATACGCATCTGTTTCAAAGAGGAACAGACTCTCTTTTCAAGAGAGGAAGCAGCACTCAAACACAGGACCAGTGGCCCAGGACACCGTCCTCTGAAGACAGAAGCTCATATGTAATCCCAGGGTGCCCAGGCCTCCGTGGGGCCTGGGCCTCAACAGCCAGAGTGTGGTCTCCGGCTGCTGCCAGCAGCCTCCTCGCACAGACAGCAAACAATGGCATGCAGTGTCCTCCCCACACGTCAGCCCTGGGGACCAGCGAGGGTGGCGAGCAGCTAGCAGGAGGCAAAGGGGAACAAGAAACAGCCACCAGAACAGTTTGTTTGTGTCCAACTGTTGAGAACCTGGATGCAGTGCCAATGGGGAAAGAAACACCCTCCTTGTAGCACTTCTTTGGGGCCGCAGACTTGTGGTCAGCACCTCCCAGCTGTGTCCAAGAGAGCTGGACCCAGGCTGGACCCCACCCTCTCTCCTCCACCGTGGGTGGTGATTCAAGACACTGGCTGCAGGAGGAGGGGACACCAGCGCCCCAGCTAAATCCAAATGAAATGCAAAGATCTCAAGTGAATTTGCAGCTCAGTGTGCTCTCCTCTGGCACCACTACCCTCCCTAAAGAAGGGAAGGACCAGGTACCATCACACTGAGTCCTTCCATAAGCTTGCAAAGGAGGTGCAGACTGAGGCTCAGAGAAGTTAAGCAGTCCACACAAAGTCACACGGCTCTTATCTTGTAGGGAGGCTTCTGGCTCCTTATGCTTCATTTCCAGAAATGACAAACACAGTCTTGGCTTTAATATTACACTGCCTATCAAGAGCACTGCTGTAAAGAACAGAGCATGCGTGTGCACACACGCACACGCACGCACGCACGCACACACACACACACACACACAAACGAAAATGCTATTTTCCCAGGCCCTAGGGGCTGCCAAAAGAGCAGAGTGTGACTCACAGTGGTCCCTTCACCTCAGCAGCTCTTCCCTCCCTCCTATCCCCTAATTTGGCTCACTTGACGCTCTCTTAAAGGGGGCTTCCTCAATGGCTGATTGAAAGATGACATTTCTATAATTTCATAAGGAAAAGGAAACACCCAACAGCCTCCTCTGGCCTCCTTCCACCTCTCAAGCATCCGAAGCGGTAGAAGTTGCTGCCAGGACTCCCAGAGAGCCCCCAGCTCACCCTCACTGCTTCTACAGCTCCGACACCCTCGGCCCCGTGAATGTCCTCACCAGGACTGAACTCCTCCCTTCCAGCTTCGGGCCGGCTCTTAGCTGCCTGGCTTAGCTGCTCCTCCTGGCTCCCATCTACCCAAGAGAGCCCACTGCCACAGGTCCAGCAGGAGCATTAGAACGCCACTGATTCTGCCTGTCCACGCTCACCCCACTCCGACAGACTATGTGCCCTGACTCTTGGTTGCAAACATCATGGTCATTAACCCTTTCCTTCATTCCGGGGACCTGCGTTTTCTTCCCAGCATGGCCAAATGCCTTCAAAGAGGTATCACTCTATGGAATTATCTCACTGGGTATAGAGATGACCTGCTCTGAAGCTCACTAGGGGTGATTCTCCAGCTTAGTGTCCTGAACTGGAAAAGCGCTCAGCCGCCACCCTCCCCAAATATGGCTGATTCCCTCTGGTCCTGAATGTAGAGGGTTCATGCTTACCAAGTGGAATTGGAGAAAGATCGTGGGCTTCCAGCATCTCCAACATGTAAATTTTCTCTTGATAAATTTCATGTCTCAGATACTACATTTGAAAGAAGACTGGCTACCAGCAGTAATTCAGAATTCTGTTTTAAAGTTGTTTTTAAAAGAACATGTGCCTGTGTGAACTTCATCTATTATCACTTATCCCATTTATTACAGATCTGTTGTCTGTGTAAGGCTGAGAGTTCCTTCAGATGGAGACAAATACTTTTATCATTTCCATCTCCCCAAGGACTGGCAGACAGTAAGTCTCTTTTAACTGGCGCCCTTTTGGAATTCTAACGAGAGAATACCAGATAGGGATTAGCCCTGTGTACTAGGATGTACTATTCCACCCTGCCTACCCAAACACCTCTCTGCAAACCCCTGAAGTCTTGTCTTTCACTCACATCCATCCCCAAGTGCTCACACCAGGAAGCCATCGCTGAATAAGTGGTGGCAAGAGGGTCATTTCCCCTACCTTCCCTGTAAATTCAGGAAGCAATCTTCTCAGTCCACAACCACAAGCCCAAAGCCACAAGCTCAAAAGCCCATGTGCATCATAAAGACAGTGTTTCCGCACATGGCCCTGGCCCTGTGGTTAGCTCTGGCTGGCGCACAGCTGCCGCATACAAGATGACCTATCCAACCGTAGATAGCTTTGAAGGACTCTTTTCAGGATAGAGGCAAGAGCTTTACAAAATAAGCAAAATAAGCAGAGATCGCTTGGGGAGAAGTTACATCTATAACACCCCAGACTCCCCAAGCATGATAGAATTTGGACTTCCACCCACCCTCACCCCCATCCCATTCCCAAAGTCTACGATAACTGAGGACCTGTATCTCCATGCCGGGAACTTTTTTTTTTTTTTTAATAGACTATTTTTTAGAGCAGTTTTTTTTTAAATTAAGTAATTAATTAATTTTTGGCTGCATTGGGTCTTCGTTGCTGCGCACAGGCTTTCTCTAGTTGCAGCCAGCGGGGGCTACTTTTTGTTGCGGTGCGCAGGCTTCTCTTGTTGTGCAGCATGGGCTCTAGGCCCACGGGCTTCAGTAGTTGTGGCACGTGGGCTCAGTAGTTGTGGCTTGCAGGCTCTAGAGCATGGGGCTCAGTAGCTGTGGCGCACGGGCTTAGTTGCTCCGCAGCATATGGGATCTTCCTGGACCAGGGCTTGAAGCCGTGTCCCCTGAATTGGCAGGCGGATTCTTAACCACTGTGCCACCAGGGAAGTCCCATAGAGCAGTTTTAAGTTTACAGCAATATTAAGCAGAGGGTACAGAGATTTCCCATATATCCCCTGCCCCGACACGTGCAGAGCCTCCTCCATTATCAATATCCCCCATCAGAATGGCACATTCACTACAACTGATAAACCTACACCGATACATCACTATCATCCATCTGTAGTTTACCATAGTGTTCATTCTTGGTGTACATTTTCTGGGTTTGGACAAGTTTATAATGACATTATAACTTGTAACAATCCATGCTGGGATCTTCAGTGGAACTGGGGCCACTCCACTATGAGCAAAGCCATTTGCTACTACCAGTGAAGACCTCTCACTAATCTCTTCCAACCTGCTGTTTCCCTCTGGTTCTGTGGGCGTCTGGGTCCCACCTTAGGTTTTCCCTGGGGATCACAGACAAACTCCTCTGGCCCTGGCCCTCCTCGGCAGGAGATGAGCTATGCTCTGAACCCGCCCACCACAGCTGAAGAGAGGGAAGGTACCGGGCCCCAGCCAAGATAAGGACTTGGAAGAGACCTTGTTGCAAATTCCTCAACAAATTCTGAATGGAAAGAGTCTTCATGTCAGCTTACTACTTTCCAAGAAACAATAAAACTGGCTTTCAAGCAAAGGATGGGGGCAGGGCGCTCAGTGGCTCATTTAAATAAGAAGTCTTAATCCAGCAGCTCAGATGACATCATCGCAAATCTGCTCCCATTAGGTGAGCTCCTCATTCCAACCAGTGACCGGTCCTGTACATGTGTAGGTTCCTCATAAAATAAAACTGCCACCACAGTTACAAACCCCATGTCCTCACACCACACCATCCACAGGCTGTGAGATTCTCTTCCAAAAGCTTCTGCAGAAGAAAGCATTTTCCAGAAGCCCCAGAAAAGAACCTCATCTACTTCACTGGCTCCGAGAGGGTAACCTATCACTGTGGACATACATAAGCTGCTTGGCTTCCATCAGTCATGCCCACCTCTGTAGTCGTCAGTGAGAGCAACCCCAGCCAGAGGACAAGGAGGAAGGCTAGCCTGGGTGCTTTTCGTAAGGAGAAGAGAATGGATGCTGAGGTTTCCAAAATACCCTCTACAGCTTTGGAGTATTTAAGTACCAGTGACTCCCAGCCTCACAGGCCGCAGCCATCTCACCAGTCCAGGGAAAGAAGTATTAACTGCAGGCAGCCACCAGGTGAGGAAGTACCAGCAGCCCCAAGGAACATACCTCAGGGCCGGGGACAAGGTGACAGCTTCATTAGAGGCACAGAACCGCCTGAGACCCCTATGGCCAAAAGCAATAGTAAAAGTGTCACCACAAGGAACCGCCACAGGTGACACCAGCGTGAAGGACAGAGTGCTGAGCATCGACTCACTGCTGGTGGCACCTCCAGGCCCAGGGAGCTGCAGCAAGGCCCCCAGTCGCACCAGAAAGCATGGACCCTTTAGTCACCAGAAATCCCAAGTCCACAAAGACACTCAGAAGACTGAGGGAGAGGCAGAGAGGGAGGAACACATGCCTTGGCCAGAGAGGTCAAGACAAAAGCCGCCTCAGCTCTCCTGTGGGCAGGGAGCCCAGAGGTCTCCCAGCACACCCCGTGCTTGCAAAAATGGGGAAATGTCTTGGAGTTCACTCTGGCCATCTCCCCAGGCTTAAACCCCAGTGGAGAAAATGCTCCAGCTTCTGTACATTTGTGTCTAAATTCCCAAGCTCCTTCACTCCTAAAAAGCCTTCACCTGTTACTAGTTACTTAGGATTAACAAGAGTTTTTTCTCTTGTTTATCCTTCCCTTCTTGTTGCTCTCAAGAAGACTTCCTGCCTCGGCGCATTTCCCTAAGAACACAGCTGCCTTGTCAGGACAGGGCTCCAAGCACACAAGGTAAAGCCCAGTTCCTGTGGCTGGAGCTGGAGCTGAAGCAGAGGGTCTTTCTTAACCTCTCCTGGCACAGAAGTCTCCACAGATCTCAGCGGTTGCCCATTGGGCCCCCAGGGGTAAAGCACAGGAAGTTGGATTTTGGCAGCCCCACCTTAGGCCTAAGTGGCAGCACTGTCAGCTTCTGCCTGCCGCAAAGAAGGGTGGCATCTGCGGAGGTGAAGAAAGGCTGTGCCCAACCTCCTAGCTGTGTCTAAGGCTGAGGAGGGAAAGAGGTTCCTGTGGCCAGATCAAGAACTATGGTCTCTGAAGAGCTGGGGATGTGCACCCAAGGACATCAACCACATTGGTGACATTCCTCCAGTGGGGATTCTTGAATGCCTGCTAGATACCAGGCTGGGTTCAGAAACGGGGCTAGGGATGAGTGGAACTGTGCCTCCCCCTAACACTCGGCCTGTCAGTGGAGAGAGCAGTGGGTTTGAATCTTCCAGATTCCACATGCCTTCATGCAGAGTAGAATTTAAGGCTCTTCCACTGAGCAAAGGGAATGGTAAGGAGTCCACTGAGAAGAAAAAACGGGAAACTGAAGACACAAATCTCCTAAGGTTACACTGACCTATGGGATCTGGTGGGGTCAGGGTTGGACTGAGAGCAGGTCCATCACCGCAGGTCCACTGCTCTGCCTTCTAAGCCTGTCCCTGCTCAGATGTGGGAGTCTGTAGGTTCATTCACTCTTGCTAGGTCGGGAAGGATGTAACGCTAATTACCACACTCATTAAGAAAGAAAACCAGGACTTCCCTGGTGGCGCAGTGGTTGAGAGTCCGCCTGCCGATGCACGGGACACGGATTCATGCCCCCATCCGGGAGGATCCCACATGCTGTGGAGCGGCTGGGCCCGTGAGCCATGGCCACTGAGCCTGCGCGTCCAGAGCCTGTGCTCCGCAACTGGAGAGGCCACAACAGTGAGAGGCCCACGTACCGCAAAAAAAAAAAAAAGAAAGAAAGAAAGAAAACCAGTGTTTATGCCATATTCAATATGACACTTTTGCTTTCTACTTTGGGATGGGTCTCACTGCTTTTCTTAACTTAGGCTCAGAATTAAAACCTCCAGCTCAATAAAGGATTTCACAGCTCCTTTCCTCCTCTTCTAGCTACTCTGACTGCATTTACTGGAGTCATACAGCCTTTCACCTGTGACATTCCATCCTCGCAGCCACTTGGTGAGAGGACACTATTTTTCTCCCCATTTGACGGATGAAAAAAATGGAAACTTAGGTGACTTTTTCAAACACCAACAATGAGAAAGAAAACATAATTGGCAACTTTAAAGTATGTGGGGACTTCCCTGGTGGTCCAGTGGCTGGGGCTCCACGCTCCCAATGCAATTAGATCCCACATACTGCAACTAAGACCCGACGCAGCCAAATAAATAAATAAATGTTTAAAGTATGCGTATGGGGATGAGTAATGGTAGAAAATTTGAAATTGTGCTTGCTCAAGAACTTCTGTGAATCACACTTGTTGCTCTCTCCCTAGTGTCTCCAAGAAGAGAGGCATGGTGACCAGTGCAACGACCCCCGCCCCCCACAAACAAGAGAGAAGGCGTTACCTAAGCTAGCATGCTCTGGGTGGTCCCACGCCAGATGCCTCTTCTTTCAGCCTCAGAGCACCTTGGCAAGTTGGGAACCTGCCTCCCTTCTTACAGAGCAGAAAGCCAAGGCTTAAAGAAGAGGAAGGAGCAGGGGAGGTACATTCATTGGGGCTGCTAGAAACCAGTTAAGTAGCAATACTCCAGAAAAGAGGTCAGACTCCTGCACCATATAAGCCATTTGGCCTCGGCTGGAAACGGCTCCGGGGCAGAGCTGAGGACACAGGAATGGTCGAAGTGTGCTGCTCCATTCCTCGACAAATCTCAAGTTCACTCTAGGCACTATTTTATGACCCTGCTATGACCTGTAATTTCCTTGTCTATGTTTGAGGCCAGTATTTGATTATTCCCAAGGGAGACTATTTAAGCATAAATCACTAAAAATAATGATAGCCACAAGTTACTTGGGAAATGAGATGAATGGTGCATTTAGAAACAGAAATCATTTTCTTTCTCATCTTTTCCCTGTATTTTCTGAGGCTGTGTACTGTATTCACTTAGAAAAAGAAACTTCTAGTTTTTCCTTCGCCCTCTTCCGTTTTATATTCCAAGAGGAAAAATCATATTCTTCAAAACCACTTTGTGGGGCTTCCCTGGTGGCGCAGCGGTTGGGAATCCGCCTGCCGATGCAGGGGACACGGGTTCGTGCCCCGGTCCGGGAAGATCCCACAGCCTGTGAGCCACGGCCGCTGAGCCTGCGCGTCCGGAGCCTGTGCTCCGCAGCGGGAGAGGCCACAACAGTGAGAGGCCCACGTACCGCAAAAACAACAACAACAAAAAAAAAACCCACCACCTTGTGGATAAGTAGTAAACACATACATCTAGGGCTCTGGCTACTTCGGGTTCCTTGTGGATGGCTGAGGACTATAATCTGCCATCCAGGACGGGAGACAGGGACACAGCAACCACAGGAACCACTGAGCTCTCAACACCTGTCCAGGACTGATCACTGCCGACACGTCAAAGCATGACCTACTTCACCTTAACACGTAAATTCCAGGAGAAGGCCAATCACCCACAATGGAATTTTCCTTACAGCCCTTTGGAGTTTTCATAAATTCTCATGGAACGGCGTTTCACCATGAAATGCTGCCTTTATATAAACCCTTAGACCCTCCTTACACAGGTGAGCTAATGATGATTAATAGTTTCCATTTGTTAATCTGGTAATTAACTGTTATCCATAGTTTTACTAAGTGCTATGCTCTATACTGGTATTTTTCTTTTAATCCTTACTGCCACCATACAGCACAGGTGCTATTATCCAATCCACTTTACAGATGAAAAAAATGAAACTTGGAGACTGATTAAGTAATTTGCTCAAGGTCACAAAGGTAGCCAGGAAGTGGCGGGGACAAGAGCAGGGCCAGGACTGTGGTTTCCGAACTCACCTCAACAGGTTAAACCATTATGCTACACTGTCTTCAACCATGTGTTATACACAAAAACGTTTTAAAGCATCCTATGGGGAATTAGTCTTCATAAAGACTGTGTTTGGAGCTGACAGAAACAGAACTCCATGAGAAAGAAAACTCTAAAGCTTGACCAGTTGCATTTTCCTTAAAAAAAAAAAAAAAAAAAAAAAAAACCATAGGACCAAAAATTATCTTACTGTAATCAACCCAACTGTACATGCAAACATTATTGCTTCCAAATACCTTTGCAAAAAAAGGAGAGCTTTCACACTGGAGGATTTTTATTGTGAAAAACAGCATCTGTGCTGTTATACTCAGTATTTTCACATCATTCTTTAAAACAACCTGCAATGCAATTTGCTTCCCCAGAAAAGTGTATTATATTTGATTCTTATCGCAACTCATTTCTTACTAGTTATATTTTGAATTTTTTTTCCAAACAGCCTCAGGATTTTGCCTATGGCAGTCAACCTACCAATTCGTTTGATTATTCAGCACAACCTACTATTCTTATAGGCAATTTCACAGCTGCAGGGATTTCATGTCTGCACATTTACAAACCAAAAAATAGGAAAGAATTCAAACCTGTCCTGATCATCACCTATTTTTTACTCAACTCTCAGACCATGATGCTGAGATCATTACCAAGGTTAAAAGACAAAAGTTGCTTCGGCTAACCCAACTAGTCAGTTTACTATTCAGTGGAAAGCTCAGAAGCTTGAAAGCTGGAAATTGGTCATGTTTCTACCCATATTCACTACTGTCCTCAGGCCCAGGCCAGTGGGCCCAACTTGAACCCTAGGATTTAGAAGGCCCTGCACTGGTCCTCTTTCAGCCATACTTCTCCTCTACTGGTGAGGAATCTTTGAAGGTCAAGGGGACAGCCCCCTTAGGGCTCCCCTTACCTTTCAGACCATGAACCAAGGACCTGAGGCTTCAGAATTCCCAGCTCAAGATACCCATTCCACTTCCACGGCCCGCACAGGCTATTTCCCTGAGTCTGTCACAAAGGCACACTTTTGTCACTGGTGTGGGTACGCTTAGGTGCAAGGAGTGGGAAAGGGGCAGCTTTGGGGATGCAGGGAGTGGAGGAAGGTTTGCTTGAGCCAACTGGGATATCTATACATATTATGAGATGCAACCAGGGGTAGGAAGAGATGGGGACAGGACCCTAAATTTGAAGGTGGCTCCAGATTATTATGAAGGTATATTTGTCAAAGTAAGAGGTGAGGAAATGTTATTTAAGAGTTTATTCCCTTGATTTATAGTATTACCTTGACTTATAACTTTTAAGTATTTAGAGATACAGTATATGAGCTCCCATCTACACTCTTGCTTCAAGTGCCATAAATATTCAGAGCAAGTCTAGCTATATTCAAACATAAAAGTACTGCCATTTAAATAGACAGATGAGAAGCTCACACAGACCCCCAAATTGTATAAACAAGCCAGTTGATTCAGGCATCAAAAATTGCTCAGCAAAACTCCTAGGAAAGAATAAAAGAAACTCCATAAAACTATCTAATCAACTTAGAGACAACAAATAGAGCTGTAGAAGTAACTTGACTTAAACAGATCAGTTCTTCAGAACATACAAGATTTATCAATCAATGCTTCAACAAGTTTCTGCGGCTACTTATCTTTATCCAATCACTCAACAGCTGAGTTTGGAGACAGTCTCAATTTCTGAAACTCCATGGGTTGTTTTCAAACTATGATACATAACTACCAATAGCAAAAAGATCACCATTATATCTATCGCACATGGAAACTTGTGCCATATTTAGGATCAAGCATTTTGAAAATATAAAGGATAAACTCCCTTGGTAGTGTTTATGGGGCCTCCAAACTTTAGTGGTTCTACATCAAAGACAGATTTTATAATAATTGCAACACTTTTACAATGGCCAGGATATATGTTACCACATGATCTTTACTACTAGGCTCAAAAAGGAATTACACACCCACAATATATAATTATGCCATAACAACTATAGTGAACTGGATCTGTGCTATGATTCTAGAGGAAAGGATCCTGCAGTAGAAATTGCTCATTTCATAAACTACAGTTACAAATGTCCAAACATCTCTAAATTGATCATATTCAGCTGTCTCCCCAAACAGATAAGTAAATAATTTAAAATAAGTCATGTTAATTGTGATACATATCTTCCTTCATTACTCGCATTTCTCTCCCAGGCAACTGGCAAGCCTGCACTATGACAGAATTTTTATGACTAGAAATTTTAAAGGAGATTCATTATATTGTTTGATCTGCATAGTGAACCACCAAATGGTCATTTGACGCCTGCTTAAACACTTCTCACTATATCCTGAAACAGAGGCCTAGTCTACCATCGTAGGACTATTAGAAAATAATCTTTCGGGCAGACTCTGGGAGGGCTCACGTCAAGGATAACTTCCCAGAACTTCTGCTGCCAGTGTCCTTGCCTTCACGGTGAGGCACAACCACCCCCCACCTCTGCAGGAGACCCTCCAACACTAGCAGGCCACATTCGTCATGGGAAAAGTCAAAGGCTTGAGAGGAATGAGGTTCCAGCCCCCACCTTTTTATCTCAAGAATTCCTACTAGACCCACCTGAGAAAACACCATCTCGAGAGGGCAGAAAGCAGAAGCAAGAAGAACTACAATCCTGCAGCCTGTGGAACAAAAACCACATTCACAGAAAGATAGACAAGATGAAAAGGCAGAGGGCTATGTAGTGGATGAAGGAAGATAAAACCCCAGAAAAACAACTAAATGAAGTGGAGATAGGCAACCTTCCAGAAAAAGAATTCAGAATAATGACAGTGAAGATGATACAGGACCTCGGAAAAAGAATGGAGGCAAAGATCGAGAAGATGCAAGAAATGTTTAACAAAGACATAGAAAAATTAAAGAACAAACACCTAGAAGAATTAAAGAAGAAACAGAGATGAACAATACAATAACAGAAATGAAAAATACAGTAGAAGGAATCAATAGCAGAATAACTGAGACAGGAGAACGGATAAGTGACCCGGAAGACAGAATGGTGGAATTCACTGCCGCAAAACAGAATAAAGAAAACAGAATGAAAAGAAATGAAGACAGCCTAAGAGGCCTCTGGGACAACATTAAATGCAACAACATTCACATTATAGTGCTCCCAGAAGGAGAGGAAAGAGAGAAAGGACCCGAGAAAATATTTGAAGAGATTGTAGTTGAAAACTTCCCTAACAGGGGAAAGCAAATAGCCACCCAAGTCCAGGAAGTGCAGAGTCCCAGACAGGATAGACCCAAGGAAAAACATGCCAAGACACATAGTAATCAAATTGACAAAAATTAAAGACACAGAAGAATTATTGAAAGCAACAAGGGAAAAACGACAAATAACATACAAGGGAACTTCCATAAGGTTAACAGCTGACTTCTCAGCAGAAACTCTACAAGCCAAAAGGGAGTAGCATGATATACTTAAAGTGATGAAAGGGAAGAACCTACAACCAAGATTACTCTACCCAGCAAGGATCTCATTCAGATTCAATGGAGAAATCAAAAGCTTTACAGACAAGCAAAAGCTAAGAGAATTCAGCACCAAACTAGCTCTACGACAAATGCTAAAGGAACTTCTCTAAGTGGGAAACACAAAAGAAGAAAAGGACCTACAAAAACAAACCCAATTAAGAAAATGGTAAGAGGAACATACATTTCGAAAATTACCTTAAACGTGAATGGATTAAATGCTTGAACCAAAAGACACAGGCTCACTGAATGGATACAAAGACAAGACCCATATATATGCTGTCTACAAGAGACCCACTTCAGACCTAGGGACACAAAAAGACTGAAAGTGAGGGGATGGAAAAAGATATTCCATGCAAATGGAAATCAAAAGAAAGCTGAAGTAGCAATATTCATATCAGATAAAGTAGACTTTAAAATAAAGAATGTTACAAGAGACAAGGAGGACACTACATAATGATGAAGGGATCAATACAAGAACAAAATATAACAATTATAAATATATATGCACCCAACATAGGAGCACCTCAATGCATAAGGCAACTGCAAACAGCTATAAAAGAGGAAATCAACAGTAACACAGTGATAGTGGGGGACTTTAACACCTCACTTAAACCAATGGACAGATCAACCAAACAGAAAATTAACAAGGAAACACAAGCTTTAAATGGCACAATAGACCAGATAGATTTAATTGATATTTTATAGGACATTCCATCCAAAAACAGCAGATTACACGTTCTTCCCAAGTGCACACGGAACATTCTCCAGGATAGATCACATCTTGGGTCACAAATCAAGCTTCAGTAAATTTAAGAAAACTGATATTACATCAAGCATCTTTTCTGACCACAACACTATGAGATTAGAAATGAATTACAGGGAAAAAAACGTAAAAAACACAAATACGTGGAGGCTAAACAATACGTTACTAAATAACCAAGAGATCACTGAAGAAATCAAAGAGGAAATCAAAAAATACCTAGAGACAAATGACAATGAAAACACGATGATCCAAAACCTATGGGATGTAGCAAAAGCAGTTCTAAGAGGAAAGTTTATAGGTATACAAGCCTGCCTCAAGAAACAAGAAAAATCTCAAATAAACAATCTAACCTTACACCTAAAGGAACTAGAGAAAGAAGAACAAACAAACCCCCAAATTAGCAGAAGGAAAGGAATCATAAAGATCAGAGCAGAAATAAATGAAATAGAAACAAAGAAAACAATAGCAAAGATCAATAAAACTAAAAGGTGGTTCTTTGAGAAGATAAACAAAATTGATAAACCATTAGCCAGACTCATCAAGAAAAAGAAGGAGAGGACTCAAATCAATAAAATTAGAAATGAAACAGGAGAAGTTACAACAGACACCACAGAAATACAAAGCATCCTAAGAGACTTCTACAAGCAAGCCTATGCCAATAAAATGGACAACCTGGAAGAAATGGACAAATTCCTAGAAAGGTATAACCTTCCAAGACTGAACCAGGAAGAAACAAAATATCAAAAACAAAAGAAAAAAAGAAAATATCAACAGACCAATCACAAGTAATGAAACTGTGATTAAAAATCTTAGGTGAATTCTATCAAACATTTAGAGAAGAGCTAACACCCATCCTTCTCAAACTCTTCCAAAAAATTGCAGAGGAAGGAACACTCCCAAACTCATTCTATAAGGCCACAATCACCCGGCTACCGAAACCAGACAAAGGTACTACAAAAAAAGAAAATTACAGACCAATATCACTCATGAATATAGATGCAAAAATCCTCAACAAAATAACAGCAAAGGGCTTCCCTGGTGGCGCAGTGGTTGAGAGTCCGCCTGCTGATGCAGGGGACGCGGGTTCGTGCCCCGGTCCGGGAAGATCCCACATGCTGCGGAGCGGCTGGGCCCGTGAGCCATGTCCGCTGAGCCTGCGCGTCCGGAGCCTGTGCTCCGCAACGGGAGAGGCCACAACAGTGAGAGGCCCACGTACCGCAAAAAAAAAAAAAAATAATAACAGCAAAGAGAATCCAACAACACATTAAAAGGATCATACACCATGATCAAGTGGGATTTAACCCAGGGATGCAAGGATTCTTCAATATATGCAAATCAATCAATGTGATACACCATATTAACAAATTGAAGAAAAAAAACCATATGATCATCTCAATAGATGCAGAAAAGGCTTTTGAGAAAATTCAACACCCATTTATGATAAAAACTCTCCAGAAAGTGGGCATAGAGGCAACCTACCTCAACATAATAAAGGCCATAAACGACAAAGCCACAGCAAACATCATTCTCAATGGTGAAAAACTGAAAGCATTTCCTCTAAGATCAGGAACAAGACAAGGATGTCCACTCTCACCACTATTATTCAACATAGTTTTGGAAGTCCTAGCCATGACAATCAAAGAAAAAGAAATAAAAGGAATAGAAATTGGAAAAGAAGAAGTAAAACTGTCACTGTCTGCAGATGACATGATACTATACATAGAGAATCCTAAAGATGCCACGAGAAAACTACTAGAGCTAATCAATGAATTCAGTAAAGTTGCAGGATACAAAATTCATGCAGAGAAATCTCTTGTATTCCTATACACTAATGATGAAAAATCTGAAAGAGAAATTAAGGAAACACTCCCATTTCCACTGCAACAAAAAGAATAAAATACCTAGGAATAAACCTACCTAGGGAGACAAAAGACCTATATGCAGAAAACTATAAGACACTGAAGAAAGAAATTAAAGATGATACAAACAGATGGAGAGATATACCATGTTCTTGGATTGGAAGAATCAATATTGTGAAAATGACTATACTACCCAATGCGATCTACAGAATCTATGCAATCCCTATCAAATTACCAATGGCATTTTTTACAGAACTAGAACAAAAAGATCTTAAAATTTGTATGGAGACACAAAAGACCCCCAATAGCCAAAGCAGTCTTGAGGGAAAAAAACAGAGCTGGAGGAATCGGACTCCCTGACTTCAGACTATACTACAAAGCTACAGTAATCAAGACAATATGGTACTGGCTCAAAAACAGAAATATAGATCAACGGAACAGGATAGAAGGCTCAGATATAAACCCACACACCTATGGTCAACTAATCTATGACAAAGGAGGCAAGGATATACAATGGAGAAAAGACAGTCTCTTCAATAAGTGGTGCTGGGAAACCTGGACAGCTACATGTAAAAGAATGAAATTAGAACACTCCCTAACACCATACACAAACATAAACTCAAAATGGATTACAGACCTAAATGTAAGACTGGACACTATAAAACTCTTAGAGGAAAACACAGGAAGAACACTCTTTGACATAAATCACAGCAAGATCTTTTTTGATCCACCTCCTAGAGTAATGGAAATTAAAACAAATATAAACAAATGGGACCTAATGAAACTTAAAAGCCTTTGCAAAGCAAAGGAAACTACAAGCAAGACAAAAAGACAACCCTCAGAATGGGAGAAAATATTTGCAAACCAATCAATGGACAAAGGATTAATCTCCAAAATATATAAACAGCTCATGCAGCTCAATATTAAAAAAATAAACAACCGAGTCAAAAATGGGCAATATTAAAAAAATAAACAACCCAATCAAAAAATGGGCAGATGGCCAAGAGGCACATGAAAAGCTGTTCAACATCACTAATTATCAGAGAAATGCAAATCAAACCTACAATGAGGTATCACCTCACACCAGTTAGAATGGGCATCATCAGAAAATCTACAAACAACAAATGCTGGAGAGGGTGTGGAGAAAAGGGAACCCTCTGGCACTGCTGGTGGGAATATAAATTGATACAGCCAGTATGGACAACAGTATGGAGGTTCCTTAAAAAAACGAAAAACAGAACTACCATATGACCCAGCAATCCCACTCCTGGGCATATGCCCAGAGAAAACCATAATTCAGAAAGACACATGCACCCCAATGTTCAATGCAGCACTATTTACAATAGCCAGGTCATGGAAGCAACCTAAATGCCCATCGACAGACGAATAGATAAAGAAGTTGTGGTGCATATATACAATGGAATATTACTCAGCCATAAAGTGGAAGGAAATTGGGTCATTTGTAGAGACGTGGATGCATCTAGAGTGTCATACAGAGTGAAGTAAGTCAGAAAGAGAAAAACAAATATCGTATACTAACACATATATGTGGAACCTAGAAAAATGGTACAGATGAACTGGTTTGCAGGGCAGAAATAGAGACACAGATGTAGAGAACAAACGTATGGACACCAAGCGGGGAACGTGGCGGGAGGGCAGGGGGGTGGTGTGATGAATTGGGAGATTGGGATTGACATATATACATTAATATGTATAAAATGGATAACTAATAAGAACCTGCTGTATAAAAAAATAAATAAAATTCAAAAATTTAAAAACAAAAGAGGGCTTCCCTGGTGGCGCAGTGGTTGAGAGTTTGCCTGCCGATGCAGGGGACACAGGTTCGTGCCCTGGTTTGGGAAGATCCCACATGCCGCGGAGCGGCTAGGCCCATGAGCCATGGCCGCTAAGCCTGTGCGTCTGGAGCCTGTGCTCCGCAACGGGAGAGGCCACAACAGTGAGAGGCCCGCGTACTGCAAAAAAAAAAAAAAAAGAATCTTTCTATAATTGGGCCAAAATTTGACTGCTTCTACCATAACCAGGTCCTATAGGACTAATGTGCTTCCTCCTAACCGATGAGCATCTTACACTTATTTTAAAATAACTCTCATGTCTTTGTGGAACCTTTTCCAAGCTGGGCCAAATATCCCCCAGTCCCTTCAATGATTTTGTATAGCACATGGTTTCTTGCTCTCTTTAATATCTGGGTTGTCCTCCTCTGAAAAAGCTCCACAATGTCCACATTCTCTTTAATGGGGGCTTTCTTCTGTCCACACTTGGACCCTCAACACACAGAAGGGTACCCGGCACAGAGTATATAGGAGGGAGAGAGGGGAGGGGGGAAAACAGGAAGAAAACAGAACACCAAACTCAAGTATGACCTAATATGGTCATCCTCCTCCTCTCTTCATCAACACAGCCTGAGATGACACTCCTTTCTGCAGAAGCCATGATTATAAATGTGCTGTAATCTCACAGTCAACAAAACTCAGGTAGTACTGCCAAGTCACATGTTTACCATCTACTCAGCCAAAAATCAATTAATTAATTAATTAATTTCTTTTAAAGCCGTATGTCACAAGCTTGGAAAGCACTTTCCCCCACAGAGGTCCCTTGAAGGTTTGAAGAATGGAAACATCATAAAGCATAGTCTTTCCAGGTTAATACTTCAAAAAGAACAACATTAACTTAGGTATATATGCTCTGGTACATGTGCCTAAAAATTAAATTTGAATACTTTATCACTGTACCCCAAGAAACCTCACAAAACAGATGGGCTTCGTGATTTTCCTGGACATAACTTAGGGATTTGATGACACATGTATACCTCCAAAGTTTAACCACCCCCTCGAGCCAAAGTCTCTGGAGCACTGCTACAAACCTCCTCACTCTGCCCTTCACCAGGGATGGGCAAAACCCCACCACCAAATCCTGACAGAAGGCTCTCCACCCATCATGCTGCCTGACAGGAGGGCAAGAGCATGTGCCTTGTACACCAACAGAACTGGCCTGCATTCTGCAGTCCTGGGCAGGGGGCAACTCCTTAGAACGCCAACTTCCCGCCCTTAAAATAAGGATAATAGAGCCTACTCTGCAGGCTTGCTGGGAGGGTTCCAGGAGACCCCACTCTGAAAGACCCGGTTCAGTGACTGGGACATGGTAGGCACTCGGGAAACGCAATCTTCTTTCCTCTTCACCTCCCATCTCCCCTTTCCCTAAAGCTAAGAATCCCAACATGAAGGCACACACAGTTGGCACTCAATCACCAAAAGCCACGAAAATTATTATCTTTGTTGCACGGCTTATGAAAAGCCATAGTTCCCCTTCCTATTTACCAGCAAGGCACCTAAAGACATCTTTCTCTCACACAAGATCGACTTAAGCACCTAAGCCACAGGTAAGGAGAAACCTTCCTCATTATAACTAAAAACAAAGCCGCACTAATTCACATGCAGACTCATAATCCCTCAGCCGAGGGCCTTCAGAAATGCCAAGACCCTCAGGGAAGTGAAATTTCCTTGAATGTACAGAGGCAGAGAGCACCCGGGGTTTCAAAATGACTAATAATGGAAATGTACTATAAACAGGGAATATTAAAGAGCTTAGAAAGCCTCTCAGGGAAAGAGAGGAAAAAATCCTCACAATTCGGAGCCTGGTGGAGAGAACGGCAGTTTTCAGGCCAACAAAAAAAATATAGGTGAAAACGTTAGGCCCTCGCAACTTTTGTTTTTGCAGAATCCGGAGCCCAGTTTGGTCCTGTGAGGGCGAAAGCTCCCCGGCTTCTCGCTACCATGGTGGTTTTTCTATCTTGACAATTCACTTCCCCGACAGGCATGCCGCCAACTCAAATGAGACTCAGAGCAGTGAAAAGCCCTTCAGGTAAACAGTGTGATAAGCTAAACTGAAAAACTAGACAATGTTTTTGGACTATGAGGTAGTTGCTATGGAGACAGTTGCTAATTAACTGCTTTCAACCAGGAGAACAAAGGGCTCCGGGCAGGCAGGCCTCTGTATCTCTGCGTGAGCAATGCTCCCAGGCCTGCGCCATCGGCACACCGCTCATATCTGGAATACCTGAGACCCGGCTGGGTTTGCCACATGCCTGAGGAAATGACAAGAGTGCATCTTCTTCACCCCGCCCTGGTTGCAGGGCACCTGGCCACCAGTACCTCTGGGGGAAGAAAGCTGCACAGGGGAATGAAGATTCACCGGCATCCACGCGTGCCAGGCACTTCCATAAATACCATCTTCCTCCCCACCGGGAGACAAAACTGAGCTATCTGAATGAAGGGTCGGGGGGAGAAACATAACTGCTTTAAGTGATATATTTTACTTGACATGCTTTATTAGAGAAAACAAAATAAAACTCATAAATTCAAAGGGGAATAGATACATCTCCCCTACTTCGGGGCTATCTTCCTCATGGGGAAAAAGTGACTGGATATTTCTCAAAAACAAACAATGATCACTCCATATTTCTAAGCCCCACACCTTGTGGGCACCCAATAAATAATAACCAAAAAAACACCTTAATTGTAATCTGACTTATCACTGATGGATTTTCTCCCCCGACACCATCCCATGCTGACCAGTTGCCTGGAACGTGGTCTCACCCTCAGAGGTTAAAATTGGTGCCCTGAGACTGAAACAATCCGTCTGAAGGGCTGACCTCTGAGCTACAACCAGTGGAAACCAAAGATCTATGTTCCGTTCACGAACAGTTAAACTGAAGCGCGAAATGGGAAGAGAGCTGGGCATAACTACCTCTACTCACTCCAAGGCAACCCAAGAGGGCCTGTTTCAGCCCTCTGCCTAATTTCTGCTTACACTAAATATAGCCACATTACGTAAATGCCAAACTCAACCAAGCTCTGGTGTGATCCATTCCGCTTCTCTAGAACAAAATCAACTTTTTTAACTCGTGAGAAGCACTGATCAATACAGCCTGTGAGCCACCCACCTTCATGATCTGAGACAGAATCTGGATTAAAACATGTTATGATTCTGAATGAAATAACAATCAGACTCTCAGCTGGACTCGGCAGTGATAATGCACATAAATATTTTCAGGGAAATCCAGTGATCAGGCAGCACTGAAATCCACTTAAAAGCATAAGCTTTGGAAGCAAACAGGCCTGGGCTCGAAAAAAGGCTGCAACTCTTCTAGCTGTTTAATAGGAACGTCTGTGAGCATCCGATTACACATCTGCAAAATAAGGACACTAATACCTCTCAGAAAGTTACTGCAAGAATTCAGTGAAAGTGTTTACTCCAGTCCGTTGCCTATAGCAGGTACTCAAGACACTGTGGATATTAATTAAAGCCTCCGCTGATTTTCTACTTTTCTTAAAAACGGGACAAAACTGAAGGCCCTAGTTTCTACCTCCACCGCCAAACTCATGAAAAGAGAAAAGGAAAGGACTTGTAGGCTGAGCTGGGACCCTTTCCACCCACCAAGAACCCTCTTCTCTCCACTGTATACCATCCACACTTAATCACCAGCCAGAACTGGAGAAGTTTTCACTACAGTACAAACTGTAGGTATTCGGCTTACTTGTCAAATCCAGCCCATATCTGAGATAAACTCAGTCCTTTCTTATGAAACCAAGGAGTTAAATTCTGGTTTTGCAGATGGCAGCTTTTTCATAAGGCTTCCAGCCCAATTCCCTCCCTGCTTGGGCTAAATTTTATCAGTCACTGCCCAATGGCATCTCACCTCTTCTCATTTCAGTCTCTCTTGCCTCTGTTCCTTCCAGGCTGGACATCCAGCAATCCCCATCCACCATCCATTCATCCATCCATCCACACACTCCACAGAATTTCCCAGCCACCATCTTTGTGCCAGGTACCATGCTGACGCTCAGAACACAAAGATGTAACCGACTCCATTTGAGAGGCATTTTAGGCCAGTGCAGGATACAGACATCTACACAGGATTAGCACAGGTGAGCCCTGTGCTAGGAGATGCACGTGGTCCTGGGGGCACAGAGAGGGGCAAGGGGAGATCGAATGCCTGACCACAGTTTCCCCAGAGAAACAGACTGTGACTCCTGCGGCTCTTCTTCCTTCTTGTGCAACCACTCACTTTCATCGCACCCACTAATGTCCCCATACTAAGCAGAGTACAGGGAAATGTACTCTGCTTAAGGGGGCTACTGCTAGGGAAGTGGAGGTGGGAGAGGAGGAAGGCTGACGTCTCACCAGCACGCCAGGGAACATTCCCTGATACACACCCAGCTGTACAGTGTGGCTTGCTGCCTCCTCTCAGCCCCCGGGGCCTAGCTCTATCTGTTGTTCTATCTCAAGAACAACAGGACCATCACCATGACTCCTGGCAGTCTCCGCCAATGGTCTGAGAGCTCTCCAAGAGCAGAGACCTTATCTAATTTACACTGCTATCTGGAGCACCTACCACAGTGCCTGGCCCAGAGCTGCTCCACAGAAGCTTGCCGCACTCAACTGAACTGCGGTCTAGAGCATGTGGGCGATTTAGGCAAGATCACAGAGCTAAGCAGAGAACTGGATTGGAACCCAGAGCTCTGGCTCACTTGTTCTGCACTGGGGTGACTGCGGGATCTTTCCTAGAGGGGACTATTTAGCGCTAGAAGAACAAATGGGTTCTCCAGCCTCAAATCTCTCCTTAAAAGCCTCTCTCACCCAACTTTGTAGGCCTGTGCAAGTAGAAGTGAGAACACTCCCATAGTGGAAACTGTATTTAATTATTAGCATTATGCACATATATTCCCTTGGGGTGCCTGAGTCCAAAAATATCAAGAAAAATCTTGCAAAACTTTCAATCTATAGTTATCAAAGAAAAAAAATTCCTTGTGGTATCTGATAATCTCCCCTCTTTCAGAAAGACTGCATTCTCAATCCCCCTACTTTCACCTTCGACCATACAGACCTGGAATATGAATTAAAAAAAACATTACTGTTGATCCAGGTTTTAAAAGCAAAGCATGTCAAGAAAAACAGAGACTAGAACCTTCCAAGCTATAAGCAGCATATTAGTATGGGAAGAGCAAAGGATTAAGAGGACTTGGGTTCAAATTCCAATGTACTAATCATGTTAAGGCCACAGGCCAGTCTTTTAACCTCTCTAAGCCACTTACTTCATTTGCTAAATGGAAATTAATAATAACTCTTCTTACCAGGGTTGCTGGACTAAGGCAGATAACATCTGAAAAAGCACTTATAAACTGTAAAGCTCTGGAGGAGATTTTTTTCAGTAGGTGTTAAAATACAGATACACACACCAAACACACAGCTGTGGTCAATCTTAGAGAGAAACACAAGTACAGCTATGACCATTAAAAAGAGCCAGAATGACTTATGGGGATAAAAGCCATAGAACGAGACATCTGATTGGGAATAACAGACATTTAGTCACCTGAATAATTGTTGGAGGTCAAGGAACATGAAAAATAGTAATTGCTAAAGTCTTGTTAAAAATAATAGCCCCGAACTAGGTGTGTGATTGTTAATGGGCCCCTTAAATCACTCTGTGCCCAGATTTCTTAACTATGAAATGAGGATAATGAGAGTATCCATGTTACGGGGTTGTTATGAAATTTAAATGAGTTCATATTTGCAAAGCACTTAGATTAATGCCTGGCACATTTCTAATTTGATAGCTAAGTAGGTAGGTAGGTAAATAGATAAACAAGCAAACAAACAGAAGATAAATTTGTATTCCTCTCTTTTCCATGACACTTATTCATTCAGATTTTAACTCCCCTACAGATGAGGGAGGACTAGTATGAAACCTCAAACTCAACCTGAGTGTATGGATGGACAGATATGAAACACTCCAATCTTTCTATTTTAACGTGGTATACCAGCAAGCAGAATGCCAGATTTTTCTTCTTTATTGAGTGGGGAGGTCAGGGGAGGAGGAGAGAAAAACCAAACCCATTCACCGACTGAGCCTAGATTGATCACCACTACCCGTGCTTGCCTCCTAAGTGGGACAGCACTGCCTTGAGACATCCGACAGTAATCACCACCTCCACAGAGGTTCATGTTCCTTCCACAGAAACAGAGCATTCAAGGTTTTACAACATTTGTACCAAGGAAAGAGAAACCAGCGCTGATTTGGTGCCAAACTCAACTGTAAATATGAGGTGTTTTTAAATTGGTAATTACAGATGAGAACGTTATATACTTTTGGCATACACACCATAAGGCATTCTTGGTTTACACACTTAAATAAATATACTCATCACAGGTTTCAATTCTCTTCGTGCGTTTATTTGACCTTGAGGGATCAACTTCCTACTATGTGCAGGGCAGTGACTTGCAGTTAGGTGAGTGAAGACAAGATATAAAATCCCGGACCCTGAAGAAGACAAAACTCCCAATGACAACACTTCCTTATACCCCAAGGTAATACAAGGGTTTCTCTATAAATGACAAAACTCAGTGAGACAAACCATGCTGGGTATTTTCCCCCCAACTTAATTCAGTAAACACCGAGGGTCTGCTGTGTGCCATCTCCATATCACCTTTCATGTTCCCCCAAGGTCCCAGTCTCGATACACAAGTTGCCACCTTCAGTGAGTATTCGTACAAGGTAAAGTCAGAAGAGAAGTGCAGTGTGATCTTCCTTGCTCGGATATTCTGTTCTCCCCCTGAAATACAGTTTTCCCCACACTTTCTGTACTATTGTGGAAATAAAAAGGCAATCCCAAGCAGACAGAATTCTCAACCTTAGCACTGAAGAGTCTCCCCAAAACGAGCACCTCCAGGCCCCCAGTCGTTCTAGACTCCGGCAGTGAATCAGAATGGCAGGCACAGCTTTTGAGAAAAACAACGCTGGCCACCTCGTCAGAGATCTGATTCAGCTGGCTTGGGGTGAGGCTGCTGTCATTGTTTTTCTTTGTTTCAAAGTTTCTCAAGTAATTCTAATACACAGTTAGGGTGCAGAAGCAGTGCGCTACCCGAGGCAGGAACTTCACCAACCTGCACTTCCAATGAGCTCCCAGGTAATGGGGTGCCCCCAGTCCATGGATCACAGTTGGGGAAGCAAGGCTGTAGAGCCTAGGCCTACGTGTTTTTTTATTAGCTCTCCAAGTGATTCTGATACAACAAAGTTAGTGGAAAGAGAATTAACTGACTTTGGGGTCACACTGACCTGGGTTACAATCCTGGCCCCAACACTCTGGAATCACAACCATGGCCAAATTACTAATCCTCTTTAAACCTGCACCCTTGTATACCACATGAGTGTTATGGATTGAATTGTGTCCCCCCACAAAAAAAAGATGCTCAAGTCATAACCCTCAGTACCTCAGAATTCGACCCTATTTGGAAACAGAATCATTACAGATGTAATTAGCTAAGTTAGTTGATGACATCCTGGAGTAGGGTGAGCCCTGAAGGCAATATGATGGGTGTCCTTATAAGAAGGTACTGCAAAGATACATGGGGGCCAAACATTATGTGACAGCAGAGACAAAGACTGGAGAAATGCAGCTGCAAGACAAGGAAAACCAAGGGCTGATGGCAACACCAGAAGCTTAGGGGAAGGCATGGAACAGATTCTCCCCTAAAGCCTCGAGACAGCTTGGCCATGCCGACGCCTCGATTTCATACTTCTAGCCTCCCAACTGGGAAGCAATACATTTTTGTGGTTTTAAGCCACCCAGTTTGTAGTCCTTTGCTACAGCAGCCCTAGCAAACTGATAAAATGAGGCGCGGACACCTCCCTTGGCGGGGCTGATGCAAGCCTGAATCTGCTATAGGGGATGGTGAGGGCCCTGCTGATCAGTGCAGGACAAATTTCCTTTCCTTGTTAGACATATTAGGGAAAAGCACCAGGTGATAAGCATCCCCTTTCAAGGAAAAGTAGCTGCTGGGAGACGTGTTCCGGCACCTAGCCTCTCGGAGGGTGTTCGAGGTGGCAGCCACGGCAGACAACGGGGCCCATTATGTGTCTGCGCACCCACTCAGCTGCTCCCAGTGGGTCGTAGGAGCAGCTCTGCTCTGTCATGAGTGCAAACAGTTACAGGCCCGGCTGGGTCCTGGGGGCCAATTTTGGACCTGGAAGTTCTGACAGGCAGCCTGTGGGCCACACAGGGGGAAACTCAAGGTTCGAGGGCCCTCCCGGAGAGGAACATCAGCGCCTCACATCAGCCTTGGCCCTAACCCCGAGAGGGGCTGTCACGAGTCCCAAAGTGAGGATTCCAGGTGCCAATTTATATAGGACACTCTTAAATCAGTGAACCCGATTACCCCAAAATCATCCGCACCACAAGGTGTATTTTCTTAATACTTTTATATGTATATAAGAGTAACATACAGAGACAGTGTTAAAGTCAATTATCACTTTTCAGAGCATACTTGCTCCTATATAAGCTGCTGCCCTTGGCCTCATTCATTCGGCCATCAGATAATCACACAGTGACTACCACACGCATGAGGTTACAGAGATGGATGTGGCGGAGATCAGGCCTGAAGAACCGCACGTCTGGCGGGAAGAAAAAAATAATTGACAAGCATTTACTGGATGCTTAGGCGTTGCCAAGAGGATCACATATGTTATTCACTTTACCAACACAGCAAGCCCAGGAAACTGAGACTAATGACATTACATTATCTTTGCAGGGTCACACAGCTGATTAATAGAAGAGGTAGGATTTGAACTGCTGGTTCCAAGCCCTTCCCACCGTCCCACAGCTGTTTCCTGACAGATTTGGCCAAGTGAACAAAATTTAGGAGAGGTTAGGGTAGACCAAAGGTCATGGCCATTTCACTCCAGCGCCCTAAGAATGAAATGTCTGCTTCCATTAACCTCTGTAGTGCTCCAATACCGATTCTTCAAATCAAAGTATTGCAGATATACCTGGGACACCCTCAAGGAATACCCCGTATCCTGACTTCCCCAGTGAGGAGTGGCTTCTGAAGAGCTGCAGTGAGGTCACAATAAGAGCATGAGCTCTAGATGTTAGGCCCTCAGCAAGATTCCCACCTGGCCTGCTGCATCACAGACTATCCCAGGGCTTAACAATAAGGAAGTCATTGGGATAGGTCTTTTAGGTTCATGTTCCACATCCTGCATGCCTTTTTCCTAACGAAGTCTTAACATCACCGTGTCAGTGGGTATCTAAAAATGCCTTAAAAAAAGAAAAAGGAGTGAAATGCCAAACTCAATCTATCTGTAACTTACTTCAAAAGGGTCAACATCCTACAAATAATAAGAAAGACAATACTCTAAGGGAAAAATAGAGGAAAATGCTAAATAGATAATATATGAAAGAAATACAAATACATAATAAACATACACAATTATTTAAGCTCACCTGTAACCACAGAAATACAAATTGAATTAATAATGAGACATTTTCTATCAAAATAGCAGATATTTAAAAAATTAAATACCCAGCAGTTATCATGAACTGGAGAAACGAGCATTCTCATTGCTTTTTTAGTAGGGTGGACACAAGTAATTGGCAATATCATCATAGCTCTTAAAGAAAATAATCTACCATTTAACCATGTACATTCTACTTCTTGGAAATGTCCTAAAGAAATTATCAGGTATATTACTCAAGAGCATTCACTATAGTTAACTTGTGGCAGGGAAAAACTGCTTTAATTGCTCAAAAAACAGGTAACTGGTTCTACAATTACAATTCTAGGTGATTTTTTTAAAGTAACTTTATAAATTTTCAATGATATTGCAAAAATCTAAATTGTGACTCCAGTGTTCCATTATGTAAAAGAAAATGTTTTTAGGCATAGAAAAAAAACTAAAATAAAAATATATAAAATAAATATATAACCAAATATTAAATTAATTTCCAAATAACGGGAGTTTGATTTTCATTTATTTATATTCTTCAATTATTTCTAATGTTATAATCAGAGGGAAAACAATAAATATGAGTAAGTACTACATATTATTCCCATTTATAACTTTCATTATAAGATAATTAAGTATATATAATGGAACATTTTAGCGTTTACCTTGTTCCTGGCATTATAATAGATTTACGTATGTCTCATTTAATCATCACAGCTACCATATGTGTTCCATACAACTGTCCTCTTTAAAGATAAAGAGAAGCTGGCGAACCTGCCCAGAGTTGCTCAGGTATAAGCTAAGCTGTGCATATACAGGCCTGTTCTAAAACCAGGACATTGTTCTAACAGAGTGATGCAGTGGAGGTCCTGAGAACAAGTCTGCATTTCTATTTCAGTGACCATCACAAGGATATGAAAATAAACAGGCTTACATCAAAGGAAACAAACTAAAGAAGAAAGCAACAAGTTTTCAGATTTGCCTCTATTTTTATGTCTAGGTCAAAACTTTCTTCATAGTACTATATAGTACTCTTAACTATTTTTCCCCTTACTTTCCTTTTCTGGTTACTCTTATAATAACCTTAGAACTGCCCCCACAAAACATTTGAGGGGTCAATGACAGCTGACTAGAGAGAAAACACCCCAGAGCAGAGAGGCACTATTTATCTATCAAACAAAGCTTGATGGAAAACTCCCTCAAAAACACTCACTCACTTTTGTCCTATTTCTGGACTCACCAAGCAACTTTCTAATCAGTGAGGTGATCTCGAAGTAACCCCATGCACACAGAGGAATGTCCTGGGCACTTGCCCAGTGTCCATCACCCTGCAGCTTGATCTCCCATTGAAGGCACTTCTAAGTGCCCACCCATCCTTAGTTTCAAGAAACATCGGAGTCCATGTCTAGTTCATTTGTTCCTTTGGTGGAACAATGTTATTATCTTGTTATTCCTCTATCTTTAGGTTTCTGTAATTACACATTGTGGTTCATGCACAGGTTTTAGTTTAACTTACTTTGTGTATAATAAACATTGCACCTATGTTCTCCAAATAAATAAGGCTGCTTGCTGTGTGCTTTTTATTGTCTCCCTACAGTCATCTAGCTTTATTCGGCCTGCTATTACGGAAGCATTTTCCCTTATTCCACTATAATTTTACTAAAGAAAGAACATATCTCAAAGGCAAGAAAATAATTGCTTAGAAAACTGGCTTAGGGCTTCCCTGGTGGTACAGTGGTTAAGAATCCGCCTGACAATGCAAAGGACATGGGTTCAAGCCCTGGTCCAGGAAGATCCCACATGCCGCGGAGCAACTAAGCCCGTGCACCACAACTACTGAGCCTGCTCTCTAGAGGCCGTGAGCCACAACTACTGAGCCTGAGTGCCACAACTACTGAAGCCTGCAAGCCTAGAGCCCGTGCTCTACAACAAGAGAAGCCATCCAGTGAGAAGCCCGGGGACCGCAACGAAGAGTAGACCCTGCTCGTCGCTTAGCCCGCACACAGCAACAAAGACCCAATGCAGCCAAATAAATTTATTTAAAAAAAGAAAAAGAAAAGAGAACTGGCTTAAATTGGCCCCAAGCCTCAATCCACAGGCCCTCTCCTCCAGGCTGATACTCAGCTGACTCCTGAACTCCACAGACATATCTAAGATGTTCCACTCCCACACCCAACCCGACTGTAAGGCATCACTGGCTGGAGCCAGGAAAAAGCCTGCTGATCCGGTATCTCAGTCACAAGAAACCTCAGTAAGAAGGACCTGCCCACTCTTGAAACTGACAAGGCCCTTATCAGTGCCTTCCAGAGATATCCCATTACTGCCAGAATCTCCTATCAGACCAGGAATCCATCTTCAAAGTGTTGAGAGCAACTCACATCATAACAAGAAGGGGTCGTCCCATGCTGATTACAAGGAGACCAAAGTCTGTGAAGATACTAGATACCTTCAGCTGATAAGGGTTTCTACAGAAGCCTGAAAAGATGCTCTGAATTTGTGTTCTTAAGCACAGACCAAACTTAGGCAGTTCTCTGTAAGTTATAAATGATGAAAGCCAAAGCTAGGTATTTCCTAGGCATGAGCCACACATGACAGACCCAACAGGAGAGCAGCCACTTCTGGAAGATCTTTCCGGAAGATCTTTCCCACAGGATGTCCCAACACCCAGTCCATAACAGAAACTAGGAATTCACATACAGCCTATAAGAATAATGTTGCTATGAATATTTGCACCCAAGTCTTTGTGTGGACATATGCTTTCACTTCTCTTGGGTAGATACCTAGAGGTGGATTACTCTACGTTTGCCATTTTGAGGAACTGCCAGACTATTTCCCACATAGACCGAACCATTTTACACTCCCACCAGCAGGTTATGAGGCTTCCAATGGTTCCCCATCCTCAACAACACTTCTTAGTGTTAGTCTTCTCAACTGCAGTCATCCTAGCAGCAGGTGTGAAGGGGTATCTCGTTGTGGTTTTAATTTGCATTTCCCTAATGGCTAACGATGGTGAGCATCTTTTCATGTGCTTTCTTGATTGATTATGTACCTTCTCTGAAGAGATGTCTATTATGATCCATTGGCAAAGTCAGTAAAAGTTTGAATCAATAAATGAAGACATGCAAACAGGCTTCTTTTTACATCCTGAGTGTCTGAGATTCTTTGATATTGGGGATACAGAAGGAGCAGAACCTGGGGAAATCCCCCTTTTCCACAGATTAAGAGAACTGCAAAAATTGTCTCTCCTCCTCAGCACAACTCAGGGATGTAGGCAACATCATCTCCATTTTTCAAATTTAAGTTGCTGTTTACTGAGCACCTACTATGACCAAGAGACATGGAGATGAAGAAGGCATGTGAACAGCCCTCGAAAAGTCCACTGCCTATTAATAGAGGAAACAAAACCCAAGAGGTAAACTGACTTAAGTGATCCAAGGTCATTTAACCTGGGTGGCCGAGTCCACACCTTCTTGCTGTCCAATCCTGAGTATCACAGTTCCCCCCAGGCTGGCAGGAAACAAAACTCCAGAAAGGTCCACTGAAAGGCGGGGGCAGGTAGGAGGCAGCAGCACTGCAGGGGCATCAGAGGCCCCACAATGGGCCCAGGCTCAGCAACTGCCTCTGGAGGGTCAGGACTGGAACAGGGGGCTGCAGTGCTAGCCTTGCCTGCACCCAGACGCCGGACAGGACCCCTGAAGAGGTAATGAGCTGAAACCTGTAGCGAATACACACTGCTTCTGCTTAGGCTGGAGTCAGTTACCAGCGCTGATGGATTTAAATAGCAGAGCAGAAGCTTGCACAGCCCTGGCCTGAAACAGACAGCAGAGTAGCTGGAGGCCGCAGCCCCCGACAGGGGCAGAGTCAGGCGGGCTCAACTCGTGGCAATGCCTCCCCGGGCCCAGCTGAGCCCGGCTGCACACACACCTCAACCACACCTGGGCCTCCTGCCTCACGTCCTCCTCTCACTACGTATCCCCGCTGTCGAAGAGCAGCCAGGTGCCTCTCGGCTTGCGTCTGTTGAAGCTACTTATCAACCTGGCTGAACAGCAATCTGGAGGGCAATGTCAAGTGTAATAGCACATTCACCAGGACCCTGGGTTCCCACCTCCCACCTATTCCTAAGCCAAACTCTCTCCTGCCTGTGCCCCCTCTCTCAAGGCATTCAAGAGATGCTAGCTGCACACCCCAAACTTGAAGTTGGGTGGCCTTGGAAATCATTAAATAATATAAATTGTACAGTCTCCATCAGGAAATAATAAAAGCAGTGCCCATAAGAAAGACATGGGCCAACACGCACCGAGAGCGTGCTGTGTGCCAGTACCCATCTAAGGAACCGATGGGAGTCGCCTCATTTAACTGGCACAGCTACTTCGCAAGGTAGGTTTCATTATCCCCATTTCACAAAGGGGAAACTAAAGCTTAGAGAAACCAAGGTCAACCTGCTATATCTTTCTAGCTCTAAAATGAAGAGCTAGAACACACTAAAATGCACTTCTACCTTGTAATTCGAAAGTGAGGTGGCAAAAATCTCAATTTACCCTGGTTGGGATCTCAATTACATTACAGTGATTTACAGTGAATTTTAGTCCCTGCTTAAGAGGACAGCTAAAGTCACTAGAGAAGGTGTAATCTGAAATGCCCACTTCTCAGGCATTCCCTGGCAGCCCAGTGGTTAAGACTCGGTGTTTTCACTGCCAGGGCCCGGGTTCAATCCCTGGGTCAGGGAACTAAGATCCTGAAAGCTGTCGGCAAAGCCAAAACAAAAACAGAGCAAAACAAAACAAAAACACCCACTTCTCCAATTACACAGCATACGTACCTGTGTTTTAACACACACTGCACTTCATTCCATGTTTTTTTTTTTTTTTACAGCGCTCACCCCAGCAATTATGTATTCTTAGGGCCCAGCACATAAACTGGCACAGACAGTCCCTCGGAAAAGTCTGCTTAAATACTGACTCAGACTCAATACATTCTTCACAACTCTGTAGAATTAGGCCATTTTCACATTTGAAATGTCTGCACTATACTTTTTTTTTTTTTTTTTTTGTGGTATGCGGGCCTCTCACTGTTGTGGCCTCTCCAGTTGCGGAGCACAGGCTCCGGACGCGCAGGCTCAGCGGCCATGGCTCACGGGCCCAGCCGCTCCGCGGCATGTGGGATCTTCCCGGACCGGGACACGAACCCGCGTCCCCTGCATCGGCAGGCGGACTCTCAACCACTGCGCCACCAGGGAAGCCCATGCACTATACATTTTTTAAATTGTTTCATTTTTGCATTTTCTCAAAGAAATCTTATGGAAATATGTGCAAACTTAAATATTTATTAATAATATTACTTATCAAAACTAATTTACTACTATGCCATCTCTAAGCCAATAGGCTTGTCAAAGGTATTTAGATAATATTTGCCACCCCTTTTGAAATTATAAGTCTCATCATCAAATTTGGCTGACATTTAAAATAATCCTACTGACCAAAAAGCCAAGCTTTCAAAGCCTCAGTATTTTTCTCAAAGAATTATTTTACAAAATAAAATGCATATAAGGCTTCCCTGTTGGCGCAGTGGTTAAGAATCCACCTGTCAACACAGGGAACATGGGTTAGAGCCCTAGTCCAGGAAGATCCCACATGCCGCAGAGCAACTAAGCCCATGTGCCACAACTACTGAGCCTGAGCTCTAGAGCCCCGTGAGCCACAACTACTGAGCCCGTGTGCCACAACTAGTGAAGCTTGCGTGCCTAGAGCCCCTGCTCTGCAACAAGAGAAGCCACTGCAATGAGAAGCCTGCGCACTGCAACGAAGAGTAGTCCCCACTCGCCGCTACTAGAGAAAGCCCACACACAGCAACAAGGACCCAACGCAGCCAAAAATAAAATTAAATAGATAAATAAATAAAAATAAAATGCATATATTCCTTAGTTTTTGCATTCTTTAATAAGAAATGTGAAATATGTTTGGCCTTTTTTATAAAAAAGTAGACTGATTCAGCCAGGTAAAGCAGAAAAAGTTCTGACACAGATCTTCCTTGACTTACAATTGAGTTATCCCCTGATAAACCCATCATAAGTTGAAAATATTATTAAGTCAAAAAATGCATTTAATATACCTAAGCGGTCACACCTTAGCCTAGCCTTCCTTAAACATGCTCAGAACTCTTACATTAGCCTACAGTTGGGCAAAATCACCTAATATAAAGCCTCCTTTACAACAGTGTTGAGCATCTCACGTAACTGATTGAATACTGCACTGAAAGTGAAAAACAGACTGGCTGTATGGGTGCAGAATGGTTGTAAGTGTATCGGTCGTTCACCTTCATAGTGGCGTGGCTGACTGGGAGCTGTGGCTACTGCCACTGCCCAGCATCACGAGAGTATCATACCGCCCATCGCCAGCCTGGGAAAAGATCAAAATTCAAAATTGGTATATGGTTTCTACTGAATGCATATCGTTTTCACACTCTTATAAAGTTCAAAAATTGTAAGTCGGACCATGTGACTCTTCTTCTTTTCACAGACTGGAAACAAAAGACATGCTTTCAAGCCCTTCGGCTCTAAAACAATTTAAATTTAAATTAATTAATACAAAGGAAAACAACTTCCTCAATAAAAAACTGACATTTTTACTGAATTATCCTTTGGCTGTGAAAACTCCAGATATAAGTGATATGCAGCAAGTCACTAACCCTTTCTCTCAAGTTTAGTAGGAGACATTAAGGAATAGGAGACATTAAGGACTGGTCCCTCAAACCAGGTACATCACACAGTGGTTGGCAAAAAGGGACAGGTAATGACTAAATATCCCTCCCCTTCTTCACTAGGAACATTCCTTTCAAACAGGAAGAAAGTCAGGAAGGTTCAGAACTCTGAAGTTCTGTTCAGAGAACAGAGGTCCAGGACCCTATAAAGTGCTGCTGTGTCCAGGGAGCAACATCCCTTTATTCTAAATGACACGCAAATGTCTCAAGTCCCACAGCCCATCCCTGCGGACAAGGTGGGGGCCGGGACCCCGGCCGGCTTTTGGTCTGTTCTCCATCAGCAGCCAGGGACTCTCTGCAAATCTAATCAGATACACCCCAACCCTGCTCAATATCCTCTAACGGCCCCCTTCATCCCGACACACGGCGAGAGCCAAAATCCTTACAAAGGCCTCCAAGGCTCTACAAACTCTGGGCCCGTGACCTCACTGGTTCCTCTTCTCACTTCCCCCCTCGCTGACCACTCCAGCCACACTGGCCCTCAGGCTCCTCAAACACACTAGGCACACCAGGGCTTTGCCGAGGGTGGGTGTGCGTGTGTGTGCGCACGCACACACCCACCCGCTGCCTAGAACATGCTTCCCCAAACATCTGCTTGGCCTGTAGCCTCAACCCCTCACCTCCTTCAGGTGCAAACTCTCCCATCCCCCTTCCTGCTTTAATTTCCTCTTTACCACTTTCGCCATCTGACTAACTTTCTTACCATCTATCATCCATCCCACTAGATGTAAGCTCCATGAGGTCAGAAACCCCTGCTGGATTTTGCTCACTGCCATCTCCACAGCACCTAGAGCAGTACATAGCTGGCACTCAGTGAACACCTGCTGAATGAAGGCAGCACTATGAATGGTTACACCATGCTCCACTGGAAAGCAAAATCTGGCCAGGCCCTACTAACTAGGGTTGCCATGTATTGATAAAATACGACTATGGCACGGGATATACATACACAAAAAATTATTCTTTATCTGCAACTCAATTTTTTTTCCCCTAAATCTGACAACCTTAGTCCTCACTCCAGAATGGTCAAACCCAGGCCATCCAGGTCACTGGGCGAGGCAGAGGTCTGAGGATGTAATCAAAGGGCCAAGGGAGAGGTCATTTCCTCTCCTCAGACCCTCTTCATTGAGGTCCCTGGTGATCCGGGTTCTGCCAGCTCTGGGTTGAAACATGGGCCCATGCAGGCAGAAGAAGCCACCAGGCAGAGCTCTCATCTATGCCTCCTCTGCTCTCAAAAAGGAACACTTTCTTTTCCTAAATCCCCATTTGGCCTGGTCTCAGAGAGGCCCAGATGCTTTGTTCCCTCCCACCCTCCTCTGTGACTGTGGAAACCACAGAGACAGAGCATAAACAAGTCCCTAACTCCCAGCTGCCTGCACACTCCCGTCACGGCCCGGAGCCCCAGCTCCCGCTCCAGCTCCGGGTCAGACCGTGTGGCTGCGTTTCTGACTCTATACAGGGCCACAGGCTCTCGGAACAGCATGTTTCTCTCGTTATCTGTATGTCACCAGCAGGCCACCTTCTGCAACATGTGAGAGGAGACTGAATATATGTGAAAACAATCTAGAACTTAGAATAAAAATGTTAGTAAATTATGACATACCCACACTATCCATATCGAGGTTCTGAATAATCACGGATTTTCAGACATATGCTCCCCAGGGTTATTCCCAAGTCTCCCATCTCCTGAAACTTCTAACGTGAGAGACCTCTGAGGTTTCCGTTCTGTAGCCTAAATCTAAAAGGACCGAGATCTGTAAGCCCTTGGCACCTAAAGTCAGGTGGGTCATGGGATCTGGGAGCAGGGGGTGGAAAGGAGCCAAAAGTGCAGGTACAGAGAAGATGACATATCCTGTTTTGCCTGGGAAGGTCCCAGTTTATTTCTGTTTCCAGGTGTTGTTATTTACACTGCTCCATTTTATTCTAAGTGTCTCAGTTTGGACATTAAGTTAAGTGGTGAAACTGAGAATGACCTTGGCACCCTGGAGCCAGGATCTACGGGACAGAAGGGAACAGCCATGTAAGAGCAACTGCGATCAAGCAGGGCCAACTCGCCCCCAGGACTGGAACTGGGGAAAGGGCATCTGTGGGCAGCAGCTTCCAGTATGAAAACCGAGGAGACAGGGCTGATCTCTCCAGATCCCTCCAGCTCTGAATGCTAAGAGAACAGCTGGGAGAGGTGCTTGTCCTACCCTCCCACTGGGCCTGCACCGAGCACATGCAGGTCCACACGTCCCCCGCAGTTCCCGGGCACAGGCCACCAGGAGCCCAGCCTTGGCTCAGAAGCATCCTCACATTAGGGTGTCAAGTGACTCAAAAGTCGGTCTTTGATCTGACACGGAGAGAGGCCAGGCCCTGCTTCTTCTCACAGGTCACACCTAATGCCTCTGGGTTTTCTCCAGATTTCTTGGCCCTCAGGTTGGCCCCAAGAGAGCAAATCGTAGCAGATATTGAAACGGTGCTGATTCCCCAGGCTCCCTCACACCCCGGCACACCTGCCAAGGGCTCCGGGCAGCTTGTCACTGTTGTTCACAGCGCACTGCAAGTCCACGCTTCTCAGCTGTAGGAGCTACAATTAACAGGGTGGCTGATGCCTCAGTTGAAACCACTGAAGGAAACTCAGCAACACTCCCAACTGGGAGGAAGGAAATCACATTCGGGCTTGGACCTGAAGGAGCCACACTGGATTGGGGTCCAACCCATTAACACTCTAGGGAGCCACAGACTAGGAACGTGCCAAGACATTAGGCACCCTGTTAACACACATACGAAAAAATCATATGTGTTTCCATCAGCACACCACCAAGGGACAGACTTAAAAACGTCAGCATACTTAGTACAGTAAAGATGCAGGGATCTTGCTCCAGCATTTGTAAGGTTTCATGTGACATGCAACATGCTCACTAAGATGTTCACAGGAGTGAGTTGGGGCTTGAGATATTGACTCAGTGCTTCAAATGGGTTCTCTCCTTAGCCTTCCTTCCTCTTTGCCTTTTCTCTCTCCTAGACAATTTCCAAGGTTTCTGCTCCAAATCCTGAGATGCTATTTTCCAAATTGTTCTCAACCCAGAATGCTGAATTTCCAAGTGCCTGCTGGTTCCTGCTCTATGGAGAGCCCCAGAGCCCTGCAAATTCCATACAACTCAAACTCATGACTCCAATTCTGCCCCATAAAACCTGTCCTTCCATGCTGTACATCTTCCTTGTCTCTATAAATGCACAGCTGCCCATACAGATGAAGTACCTGCATCTCTTTCCTTGCAATAAACCCTACCAAGTCTTCTGATCTCCAATATCTCTAATCTAATACCTGATCACAGATATACTGATCTGAAATACCTTTCCCACCTCATCCCCTCCTTGTCACTCCCATAGCCTCTGACCTAGTTGTAGCCCTTCTGCCCCAAGTACTGCAATAGCCTCCTTATGGGTCATCAGGCCTCTAGAATAACTCTCCTCAAATACTAGTTGAATATCCTAAAACAATGGCTTCTATTTCCCCCACCCCTTCCAGAAATGTGATACCTGCACAGAAAAGCTGACCTTTAGTGCCCCAATCGCCTGGCCCATTACTCCATAATCTCTCATCCTGCCCTTCCCAGCTCATAAGCCACTCTACTTCGTCCATCCTTCTCTGCACCCCACACTCTAGCTCTACCAGAACCCTACTGTTCCTGAGAACATGTATGTTTTCACAGCTCTCTGCCTTCAACCCTCTTCCTCTTCTACTTAGTCCATCCCTGAAAGGCAGTCCGGCATAGTAGCTAAGACTAAGAACAAACTGTCTTGGCAGTCAGGTAGACCTGGGAGTTTCTGAGTCCCCACTCCACCACTCAGTACTATGTGACCTTGGCTGCCAGTGCGTGGCCTAAACATCAGAAGAGCAGCTCACTTGGTTTTCCCAACAGTGAAATGGGAGATTCCTTCCATAGGTAGACACCTGGGGAAAAAATACTGTGACACACAACCTAGCAGAGAACCTTCTTGCCTAGTTGGCACATGTTTTCCAAGCTCTACAAGAGGAACCACTGATAACTAGCTCAGGGCATCAACAGTACTGATGCAAAGCTTCTGCAGAGAATAACTTCCAGAGTGTGAGGGCTGGGCTTTCTGTCCATCTCTTCTAGAGGGATTTGAGCACACAGGCCCAAAGGCATCCTGCAAAGAGCAAAGCTGTTCACCTTGGACTGACTATGGGAAACTGAGTTTCCCCAGACACTGCACCTGGAAAAAAAACAGAGCACCAGAACCCAAACTCTGGTCTTTGTCATACTTATTGTGATTTAAAAGGAAAACACACACATCTGGTTTAATGACTCCTCGACACAAAACCCCTGGCCTTTATCACACTAACGGTGATTATTCTTTTGTGAAGAACATGTGGTTTGGTGACATCTGGATCTGGAGACCCAAGTTCAACAACATTTTAAGGGTAGCTAAATTCAAATGTACACAACAGTTCAGGGTGCTTACTATGTGCCAGGCACTTGCACCATGTAACTTGACTTAACCTTTACATTAGTTCTCCAAAATTAGCGTTCAGCTCCTGGCCTACTGCTGCCTTGGATTCGGCCACCTTCTCTCTCACTCAGTATCTTAATTAACTGGTATGTTCACCTACTTTTCCAGCATTCTCCTCTCATTTCATCTTTACTAGTGAAAGAAGAAAGTTTTATTATAATAGTAGCTAACATTTATTGACCACTTTCAAAATGGGCCATGTATTAATATAATGCTAGGCATATACATATACACCCAGACCAGCTTTATTGAGATATAATTCACATACCATACAACTCACCAATTTAAAGTGCACAATGCTCTGATTTTTAGTATACTCACAGACTTGTGTAAGCCTCACCACAACCAACTTAGAACATATTGATCATCTCGGAAAGAAATCCCAAACCCATTAGCAGGAACTCCCCAATTTCTCTCAAATCTTCCAGTTCTAAAAAACCACTAATCTACTTCCTGTCTATAGACTGGCCTATTCTAGACATTTCACACAAACAGAATCATACAATATGTAGTCTTGTGACGGTCTTCTTTCACTTAGCATAATGTTTTCAACAGTTGTTCATATCATAGCATTTATTAGTACTTTTTATTGCCAAATAATCTGTTGTATGGATATACCACATTTTATTTACATAGTCATCAGCTGATGGACATTCGGGATGCTTGTACTTTTTGGCTATTAATGAATAATGTTGCTATGAATACTAGCGTACAAGTTTTTGTAGGGACATCTGTTCCCACTTCTCTTAGTTATATACCTGGGAGGAGAACTTCCGGTCATATGGCAATTCTATGATGAACCTTCTGAAGAACTGCCAGACTGTTTTCCAAAGTGGTGGTATCATTTTATATTTCCACCAGTCATGTATAAGAGTCCCCGTTTCTTCACATCCAAGCCAACACTTATTGCCAGTCTTTTTGACTATAGCCATCCTAGTGGATATGAAGTGGTATCTCATTGTGGTTTTTATTTGCATTTCTCTGATGCCTAATGACGTTGAGCATCTTTGCATATGCTTATTAGCCATTTATATATCTTCTTTGAAGAAATGTCTGTTTAGATCATGTGCCCATTCTTTAATTGGGTTATTTGTCTTTTTATTAGAGTTGTAAGAGTTATTTATACATTCTAGATACAAGTCCCTTATCAGATTTATAATCTGAAAAAAGTTTTTCTCCTATTCTCTGGGTTGTCTTCTTTTTTTTAATACTTTTAAAAAAATTTTTATTGGAGTACAGTTGCTTTACAATATTGTGTTTGTAAAAAGTTTACAATTTACAAAAAGTTTGTAATTTTTACGAAGTATCAGTTTATCTATTTTTACTTATATTACTTATGCTTTTGGTGTTATATCCAAGAAGGCTAAACCAAAGTCAGAAAGACTTATTCTCAGTTTTCTTCTGGAGTTTTATAGTTTTAGTTCTTACATTTATGTCTATGATGGATTTTTAGTTATTATAGTGTATGATATGAGAAAGGGGTCCACTTCATTCTTTGCATGTGGATATCCAACAGTCCCAGCACCATCTGTTGAAAAGACTACTGTTTTCCTCTTAAAATCATCTTGATACATTCGTTGCAACTCAACTGACCATAAGTGTGAGGGTTTATTTCTGGACTTTTGATTCTATTCCACTGACATGTGTGCCTAACTTGATACTAGTACCACATCATCATAAGATTGTAGCTCTGTAATAAGTTTAAAAGTTATCTTGAAAAAGAAGTTTCTTCTTTTTCAAGATTGTTTTCACTATTTTGGGTCCCTGAATTTCCATATGAATTTTAGGATCAGCTTGTCAATTTCTACAAAGAAGTTAGCTGGGGTTTTCATAGGGATTACAATGTATCTATAGATCAATCTGGTGATTACTGCCATCTTAATAATATTAAGCCTTCCAATCCATGAACATAGAATACCTTTTTAAGTATGATGTTAGTGGTGAAGTTTTCATAAATGCCCTTTATCAGGCGAGGAAGTTCTATTTCTAGTTTGTTGAGTATTAATATCACGAAGAGGTGTTGGATTTTGTCAAATGCTTTTTCTGCATCTACTGAGATGTTAATGTGATTTTTGTTCTTTATTGATATGATGTTATTATATACATTAACTAATTTCGAATTTTAAACTAACCTTGCATTCCTGGGGTAGATCCCACTTGGGCATGGTGTGTTTATATATGTTGCAGGATTCGGTTTGCAAGTATTTTGTTGGGGATTTCTGCATCTATATTCATAAGAGAGTTAGTCTATAGTCTTCTTATAAAGTCTTTGGTTTTGTTTTCAGGGTTAATATTGCTCTCAAAGAATGGGCTGGGCATGCAAAACGTTTTCACACATTATCTCATTTAACCTTCACATCAAACTTGCAAGATGGGCACTCGTATTTGCCCCATTTATCAGATGAGGAAATGAAGGCCTAAGAATATTAAACTGCCCACGGTTACACATAGTAGACACAGGATTTAAACCCAGTCAGCCCCCACTCCTGACCCTATAACCTTCATCACCATGAAGAACTTACTCCTTTGAGCTAACTGACAAGCCCCCATACAAACCAGGCACTAACTAGATTAGTGGCAGGTTAAAACTATACTAACCAGATTTTGTGACCTGGTCACAAAGGTCTAGTAACCCGCCCTAACTTAACATCCTTCTGAATTCCACAGTGATAGCTTACTTGGTTCATTGTTCCATTTAAGTGAATCATTCAGGATCAACAATGTCATCTTAGAATAATCAGTGGTTGAAGTAATGTTCTGACAACTAAAACTAAACCCAGAGTCAGCCTGAAAAAAGCTATGTACACTTGCGCATGTACACAAACAGACACACACACACCCTCCATTCGGAGACAGATAAGCGTACAAACATACCGTGTCAGGTATATACTAGGAAAAAATAATTGTCGAAGTCTAGCTTTCTAAGGACAGAATTTCTGAATTGTAAAAATCAAATCAGGGTGGGAAGTGGGTAGATTCAGTCACTGCAATAACCAAACCAAGCTCAGCAATGAAGACAGCCACTGAATGTCCCATTTGGACAAAACCACTGTGATACTGACATAAAATGTAAACTAAAATAAACTGTTATCATTCGCAACACCTCAGGCACAGGGTCAATACGGTTACAACAGAAGGGTGTAAACATGGGAGTGAGGTGCTGCTGGTTCTACACTAAGTTCTGCTTCACCAAGAGGTTCCTCAAGATAAGATGCTCTAATGGAAAACATCATGGGCTCTGTGCCTCAGCTTCTTATCTATGAAATTATAATCCTTGCCTCCATTATTTCTTTAGAATGTTGTAAATGTGATAACAATAAGGCTGTGGGAAAGAACACCTTATAGAGAAAAAAGATGAAAGTATTATCACCAGCAACTTTCACTAATTCAAACATTTTTTTGAAGGCCTAATGTGTGCCAGGCACTATGCTAGGGGCTGGAGATACAGACACGCACATTAAAAATGAGTCTGAGATGAATGGATAAAGAAGATGTGGCACATATATACAATGGAATATTACTCAGCCATAAAAAGAAATGAAACTGAGTTATTTATAATGAGGTGGATGGACCTAGAGTCTGTCATACAGAGTCAAGTAAGTCAGAAAGAGAAAAACAAATACCGTATGCTAATATACTTACATGGAATCTTTAAAAAAAATGGTTCTGAAGAAGCCAGGGGCAGGACAGGAATGAAGACGCAGAGGTAGACAATGGGCTTAAGGACACGGGGAGGGGGAAGGGTAAGCTGGGACCAAGTGAGAGAGTGGCATGGTCATATATACACTACCAAACGTAAAACAGATAGCTAGTGGGAAGCAGCCACATAACACAGGGAGATGATCTCAGTGCTTTGTGACCACCTAGAGGGGTGGGATAGGGAGGGTGGGAGGGAGACACCAGAGGGAGGGGATATGGGGATATAGGTATACGTATAGCTGATTCACTTTGTTATACAGCAGAAACTAACACACCATTGTAAAGCAATTATACTCCAGTAAAGATGTTAAAAAAAAAAGTCTGAAAAGCGCTCTGAAAGGCCATCAAATAACATGCTACGGAAACACAAAGGAGGGAGCAACTAGCTCTGCCTGTGGAGACTAAGGAAGGTTTCAGAGAGGGGGGAGTATATTCTACTCCTACTGGTCTTGAAGGACCAGTAGGAGTTTACCAGGCAGAAAACAGGATGAAGAGTGTCCCAGATACCAAGAAAGCCCATTCTCCCTTTTTCATTGTTTACTTGGAACCAAAACTCTCTTCCACACAGCAAGGCAGCAATGTAGGGGTACAGTCCAGAGAACCTCAGGTTCCCATCCTGTCACAAATCAGAGGCAGCAAAAGATGGTGGTGAAGAGTTCAGGCAATGGAACCAAACTGATGGGGATTCACATCCTGGCTCCAGGAGTTCTTAGTTCTATGATCCTGGGCAATTTACTGAACCTTTTTAGGCCTTGGTTTCCTCATCTGTAACATGGGAATAATAATAATAGCTATTGATTTGTAAGGAGGCTTAAATGAGTTGATGTTAATTGTTTAGAACAGTACCTGGCACACTGCAAGCACTGGATAAACACCGTTATTATTATTATTATCAATCTCTGTCACAATGCCTGCTCTGGTCAGTCCAGGCCTGACTAAATTTGTCCATCTCAAAAGGCCCCTATCCCAATGCATGTGGTCATCCCACCTGGCAATTCCCTTCACCTAACAACTGTTCATGACTGCTGTCTCAGGACACACGGGGACTGAGAGAATGCTTCCTAATACACACGGCTTAGGATCCAAGTAACCCAAACAGCATCTTCCATAATCAGGATCATATCGCCATTGCAGTCTGTGTGTTGCTGTGAGACAGCAAACACAAAGGCACATCCAAGTACAGAGACTGCAGCAACAGTTGAATAAACATGCAATCCGATACCTAACATCTGGCATGTCATCAGCCCCAATACCTTATTCACAATCAAGTATGTTTAAGGCTGTGGCTACTTTATAGGTACAAATGTCTTTATCAGGACATTAATGTGCACCAAACCCCTCTCCATAAAAGCAGTCATAAACAACAATCTCCTCTAAGCTGTCACGGAAGCTACTGTGTTTGTAATAGAACCATTCATCTAAGAGACAGTTGCCAAAGCCTGTCTCAACACAATAGCAAGCAAGTCACAGCGCACAGAGGCAGACCCAGGGAAGAGAGCAGGCACAGAGTGAGTAATTAGGACTTTTATAAATGGCTGGGGGGTGGGGGTGGGGGGGGACACTCAGCTTATTAACATATGTTCAAAGTTACCCGGGATGCTGCAGAGCTTTGGGGTGATCAATTACATTTCCCCCAGAGCACTTGCTTTCAAGGTAGCCTAAAAAGTTCCTCCAGCTATTGTAAAAAGAACACTGTCTATGGAAATTTCTTTTTTCAGCTAATGACCAATTTCACCGCCTGTAGAGGGGGAGCACTGCAACACTACATAAAATTTTTTTAAATAAATTAAATGTCCCAGGCAGGAAATTTCACTGTCACACCTTTCAGACTGTATTCTAAAAGGGCAGAAAGGAGAGGGCGTATATCTGATACAGGAAGAGGCTTTAAAGAAATAATATCCATATGGACTTTGAAGAACGATTCGATTTTATTATTTACCTGGAATTGAAGCATTTGAGAGAAGAAAGGTGGGCAGATGGAATAATCTGTAGTGAAGGCATAGCTGGTAAATATCAAGTAAATGAAATATACCTGTGATTAAATCAAATGATTATAATCAAATGAGAATTTATAGCACTCTCTAAAGTCTCCAGAGTGTTTTCATACTCTAAAATCCACCCACCTCTGCCTAAAGGCAATGCAAGTACAAGATTACCTGCCAGGAATCTGTTACAAAGAATAACATGGTCATCAAAAAGACTACCGACATTTTTAAAAAGACAGGCCCGCAACCCTCCAGAAATAAAGCATGTCCACCCTAAAGTACAAGTTAAACGATTAATATTGGCTCGGCAAAGATGTGGATCCTGTTCATTCTGTTGTAGCAGCTTGCTGTGAACATGTGGACACTGGAAGAATGGATTTGAATGCTTTCCTCTGTCTCTCCCATCACCATTTTACCACAAACATGAACATCAGAATAATGCCACTGTTAGTCTGGACAGCTGACTGACAGGTCCAACTGACTGGGCACCTGTCGAACTCCTGAACCAATGTCCTAAAATGTATAATAAGAACACCCTGCCCTGCTTCCTGGCCCCAGCACCACCACTCTCAAACCACCTGTCTCCCCAGATCGGTGCCTCGGCCATGAACCCATGGAAGGAACAGCTTGTTGGCACCAGCTCCTCTCCCAGCACCACTCTCCTGCCCACCAGGACCTTGCAGTGGCCCACCCAACTTAATCCCTAGTGAACATCACACCATTGTCGACCTGGATGATATGACTTGTTTCTCATTCTTGGTATTTTCCACATTTTTCTTTAATGAGTATTTCTTACTCAGAATCAGAGGAAAAAATAAACTATATAATTATTTTTCCCTCTAATTCCAAAAGTAACATATGTTCACTATTTAACAGAACTCCATTAATACAGAAATATATAATAGACACACAGAGTTCCCCATAAACCCATCCGCCTGCAGCAACTGCTATTCATGTTGTAAATTCCTTCAGATTTTTTACTATGACCTTAACCACATAGTACATTTATATGTTTTAGTTTACTGAGTTGAGTATTCTCTAGGATAGGCCCTCTACTACACAGATCAGCAGAACACTATCATAGTAACAATAATTTGTAGAATGACCACTTTAAACACCTACTACCAAAGGAATGGGATACATTTAAATAACAATGGTATTAAGAAATTAAGACACACTCTCAAGTGAAATGTTATATAGAGAGAGAAACCGAAGCTCTAGTCCTAGGTGGAAGTCAGCAGGGGTAAACGAGAGAGACAGCATTGGAACCCAGGGCCGTGCAGCTAAAAAAGTGCACATCTGTGAGTCCAGTGGAAGCTACTGCTATGGGGCCTGCCCAGCCTCTGCCGGCAACAGGTTCCCACTGCCCACTGGTCCCTTCCATCAGCTGTGACTCTGACCTAGTCAAGTTTGCCCTGATCTCCCCTTCTCCAGTACCTTCTTTGGCAGAAACTCTGAAATGTTTCTGCCAAAGTACCTCCCTTAACCAAACACCCCTCTACCTAGGCTAGGCAACTTAATCCTGAGTGACTGCTCCAAAATATACTTTCCTACCTTTCTTTTTTTTTTTTTATTTTACTTTCCTACCTTTCTAATGTGCCATGAACAGGGGGGCTTAACCTAAGAAAAGTAGTATTTTTAGAATTCAGTTCAAAATACTTTCTCATACGTAATTGCATTTTCTCTCAACATTGCTGAGAGGTATGGAGAAATATGTTCATTTCCTCGCCCCATTCTACAGATGATGGCAACAAGGCATATAGATACATCACAAATAGGTATAGTTTTAGGGCAGCCAAAGAATTTGGGAGGAGGAAGGCAGAGAATGTTAGCAATTTCTTGTGACTCCAATGTTCCTTTTGCCAGACTGTTCTGCCACCTGCTCTTTACTAGGCCCATACCATTCATATCAATATCAGACTCTTCCCATTCATATCCCTGGGGTCATGTCCTCCTCAAAGAAATCCCCCTGGGCTTCCCTGGTGGCGCAGTGGTTGAGAGTCCGCCTGCCGATGCAGGGGACACGGGTTCGTGCCCCAGTCCGGGAAGATCCCACGTGCCACGGAGCGGCTGGGCCTGTGAGCCATGGCCGCTGAGCCTGTGCGTCCGGAGCCTGTGCTCCGCAACGGGAGAGGCCACAACAGTGAGAGGCCCGCGTACCGCAAAAAAAAAAAAAAAAAAAAAAAAAAAAAAGAAATCCCCCTACTAACTGGTTACTTTGGTAGGTTTATTTGCAAATTCACAGCTCACTACTGTGGACTTCAACGTCAACGTATTATCCAATCAATGCTGATGAGCCTCATCATGTCCTACTTCCGTGTCTCCAGTGGCCATCACCCACGTTCATATCAGCTGACCACATTTGCGGCCACACCTTGAAACTCGTCACTGGAAATCTCTCCACCTCTAACCTCAGATGCTTCCTCACCTGTGCATGACCGCAGCCTCCTGTCCCGCCACATCTCCTACGTGTGCACAGCCTCTGAGCAGCACATGTCACGACCTGCCGGCCCCTCCAGCTTCACCTTGTCTCTGTCCCTACCTAGACTGGTGCAAGCATGCACTCACTAGCACCTTGGTGTCTCAGGTCCCAAGTCTTGACGTTGTCAAAATATGGATAAACCAATAATCCCCTGGCAGAAAAAATATATATATATCACATAATAACGCCAGTGGGTTCCCCCAAAAGTAACGTTCTCCGCCTTGTACAAAAATTAATTCAAAACAGATCATAGACTTAAATGTAAAACATAAAACCAGAAACCTTTCAGAACAAAACATAGGAGAAAATTTTCAGGATCCAGGGTTAGGCAATGAGTTCTTAGACTTGACACTAAAAGTACAATGCACAAAAAGGAAAATTAATCCATTGGATCTCATCAAAATTTAAAACTTTTACTCTGCGGAAGCCCATGTGAAGAAGATGGAAAGATAGGCTACAGACAAGGAGAACATATTTGAAAACCACATACCTGACAAGGAACTCATATCTAAAATAAAGAACTCCCAAAACTCAACAGTAAAAATATAAATAATCCAACTAAAAAAGGGACAAAAGACATGAACAGACATTTCACTGAAGAGAATATACAGATGGCAAATAAGCACATGAAAAGATGTTCCACATCATTAGTCATTAGGGAAATGCAATTTAAAACCACATGGGATATCACCACACACCTATCAGAATGGCTAAAACAAACAATAGTGATACCACCAAATGCTGGTGAGGATGCAGAGAACCTAGATTGCAAGTGAGAATGTAAAATGGTACAGCTGCTCTGAAGAACACTTGAGCAGTTTAAAACAAACAAATAAACAACAACTACAAAAAAAAACCTGAAGGCACAACTACCATTTGACCCAGCAATGCATTTATCCCACTGAAATGAAAACTTACGTTCACACAAAAACCTATATATAAAGGGTCATAGCAGCTTTATTTGTAATAGCCAAAAACTAGAATCAACCCAGATACCCTTGAACAGGTGAGAGGGTAAGTACACTGCGGTACATACACACTAGGGAACCACTCAACAATCAAAGGAACAAACTACTGATACACACACAACCTGGATGAATCTCCAGGGAATTACAATGAATGGGAAAAAGCCAATCCCAAAAGGTTACATACAGTATGATTTCACTAGATAACATGTTTGAAACGACAACATTTTAGAAATAGAGAATAACTAATGGTTGCTAGGAGTTAGGGGAAGTCAGGGGAAGCAGGACAGCATTGGGTATGGTTATAAAAGGGCAACCCTGGGGATCCCTGTGGTGTTGGAACTGTTCTGTACCATTGAGGTGTGGATACACAAACCTACACAGGTGATAACATTGTACAGAACTTAATAAAACACACACACACACATACACACTCATTCACAAATGAGTACAAGTAGAACTGGGGAAATCTGAATAAGATCAGTGGATTATATCAACATTAATATCCTCATTATGATATTATACTACAGTTTTACAAAATGTCACCACTGGGGGGAAATGGGCAAAGTGTACAAAGGATCTTCGTATTATTTCTTACAATTGCATGTGCAAATTTCAATTAAAAGAAGAAAGTAATGTTCTCCAACTTCTCTCAGGCCCTCCTTCCACTGCTCAGCAATTCTTTTACTCACCCCCGTGCGTCCATATCCCATTCCCCCACAGTATCTCTACTAAGCTTGCTCTATTTTTCAAAAGCCCATAAGCCACCTCAGCTCACATGGCCTTACTTCTCATCTGAAGAAAGCAATCACTATGCCCTCCCTGGGCCCTCTACCTGGACCCTTCTCCTGCCATTATGCATCAGAGTAAAAGAAGCCCTACTCCTTTTAAAGTCTCTTCCTGGTTCTGTTCCATCATATATATCCTCAATTACATATATTTTCTCCTCTACTAACCAAATGGCCAAGTCTCTACCCTGTCCTAAAATAAGTCTTCCTTTAACTTTTTATGCCCTTTAAGATACTACCTCATGGCTCTTCCTGTACATGGCAAATCTGGGCCATGGTAATGTTCCCTCTCTGTACACAGGGAGCATGAACTGAATAATGTAGCTCATTTCCTGTACCCAAAGTCTGTAAGGACTGTTTCAAATGTCAGTCTCATTCCCTCCTCACTTGTTTCTTTTACCAACTCTAAAATGTGGCCCTGTCCTCTTGGACCCAGGCTGTAGCTTAGCCCAGTGGCTCTCACCTGGCTGATCACCCAAATTACTCAGGGAGCTTTTAAAAACACAGATTCCCAGACCACACTCTCAGAGATTCTGATTCAACTGGTTTGAGTCTGTTTTCGTTATGTCTCGTTTTAAGCTTCTCCAGTGCTTCTGCCGCTGATGGTCAGATTTGGGAACCACTGATGGGTCTACCTTTTTCTTAAAAAGGCAATCTTTTTATTCTCCCACACACACAGACACTCCATTTAAAATCCATGCCCATTTCACCACAGTAGTACACGTGAGCCTGCGCATATCCCCCATTCTCATCCCTTCTCTGCTGATGAGCCCCCAAACTACCCCTGCAACTCCAAGCTGCCTGAGCTCCAAGCAGGAATTTCTGAACACCACAGATCACCCTCATCTGGATGGCCACCCAGTACACCTCCGGCACATAACAAAATTCAACTCCTCATTCCTCTCCTCTCTACAAACTGCTTCTCATGTCTCCACTCCCCATCCATTTGATAGTCCCATCGTCCTCCCCACCACCCAGAAGCAGAACCCTGGAATCATCTTCAACTCTATCTTCTTTTTCACAAATCGCATCTGGTCAGCCAATCCTGTTGGTTCGACCTCTGAAACTTCTCTGCCAGCACCGTCAGTACCGAAGTTTAGGCTCAGCCTCTCCCAATGGCCTACTGCAATAGTCATCTAACTTCTCTTCATGCCTTCAGAGTTGGCTTTGTCAAACCCAGGCTGAGTCACATCACCTCTCCTGAAAACATGCAATGGCTTCCCTCTGTCCCCAGGATGAGCGCCGGACACCATGGCATGGCACTCGAGGCCCTCCACAATGCAGTGCCAGCCCACATTTCTACGTTCATCTGCCATCCCCCTCCAGGATACACCCTCAATTCTAAGAGCACCAGAGCTGGGTCCTTTCAGGACTCTGTGCCTTTATCATGCTGCTCCCTTAGGCCTGAATGCCCTTCCCCTTCTCTCTCTCTCCCCACAGTAGCAAATGTGAACCTAGGCTTCAGAAATCCCTTGCAACAATTCTATAACTGTGCACAAGCATGCATTTTTTTGGAGAAGAGATCCACAACTGTCTATAGATTCTCAAAGGGGGTCTGTAATCCAAAGTAAGTTTAAAAGCAAAAAAAAAAAAAAACACTAAGTGGCCTTTTCCCATTGAAAGTTAGTTCACCTAAGTCTGCCTCTCAGACTCTGACTCTTCCAGCCTTTTGCATTTTCAAATATAGACCTGCGCATTCCCCAATCATAAACAATCGTACTTTCTACTGCCCTACCACTGAGCCGTATATCTCTCTAGTACAGAATACACTTCCTTCCATGTCAATATTGTAGTTAGTTGTCTTAACTGGCTTGTTGTATCAAGCTGACTTTCAAACGTCAACTCTACGACTTATTTACTGTGGCCTTGAGCAAGTAACTCGACCTTGGTAGGCCTCAGCTTCCTCAGCTATAGAACAGGGATAGTCACGGTAACCTACATCATTGGGTTGTTCTGAGGAATAAACAAGTCGACGCATTCTAAAGCAATGAGAAAGTGCCTAGCACACAGTTAAGTGGTCAAACAGGTCAGCTTTCTTAATTATTTTACATCTGTAGTCCCCCCTCACAGTCCAGGCACAGCACAGGCCCTCATTGAACGACTCCCGAATCCATGTCTTCCCGAATCCCAGCGCTCATCCATTGCCACAGAAAGCTGTTGAAAAGCATAAGTTTCCAACTTGGTAATAATTTAACATTCTCTCTCTTATTTTTTTTTCGCCCTTATGACCAATTCTTGAGCCATCCTAATTACCTATTTTTTACCTGGATTGCACAAGGGCTCACACCTTGTGCATAAACCTTTGTAGGTCAGACCCCCACTATGTTAAACTTCCCAGTCCAAACACTGATGACGTTGGCTTTGCTATTCTCACAGGAACCAAACTATTTCAAAATCCCCCATTACTCATGTGTTCTGAGGATCCCAGAATTAACCCTTGTTCTGCTGCTGTGCTTATGTGGGTAGAAATCCTTCCTACCTCTTGAACTAACATTTGCCAACACACAGAGCAAAAACCAGTATTTCTTCCTTCTCAGTCTAGGAAGACCATTAAATATACCAACACACCTTTCTCTCTCTCTTTTTTTTTTTTTTTTCTGTTTTCTCCCTTTCTTTCTAGCCAGCTCCTCTCGGGGCTCAGAGGTTTAACTACTCACCTCTCTTTATTTTAAATAATAACTCACACATGCATATATTCAGCATACATCACTGATACCTTCTCTGTCCAGCAAGACAGGGTGGGGCCCCTGCCTTACGGAGCTTCTAGCCTGTTCTAAGGGCACAGCACTTTGTCCTTCACATTTCTAGCAAATTCATTTGAAATAATATCCCAAATCACAGGTAAGACAGAAAGAGGAAATCAAAGATGCCACATGATGTTCAGACAGAGAAATGGAAAGAACAAGTTCAGGTCAGGCCCCAAGGCTCACTCTCCCAAGGCCTGGAGATCCTACAGGGCTCAGATTCTACAGCCATGTCCACATCAGGGCTGCTGGGGCCTCCACAGAGGTAGCCCACCTTCCTGGTCCCCACAGAAATGACGTGAAAGTACCCCGTCTTCCAGAGGGACGACTCTGCACTGCCTTGCCCAGTTCTTCAGAGCAGGAGGAGCATGGGGACCTCAGATGTCAGCTGCTTTGTCTGCACTGATGAACTGGCGCACACCTGTGCCTGCTTGTGTGCACTCCTTCTGATGTCCCCTTGTCAGTTCTGCCACCACCTCACTGAAGCAGCCCCCTCTCTCCTCTATCTTGTACTTCTATGAAGTAAGCAAAAGAGGCAAGTCCGACTCCTGTGCTCCCCTGGTTGGGAGGGCTCAGGTCAGCAACTGGGGAAGACCAGCCAGGGAGGACTGGCCCAGCGATACCTTCCTCCTCAACTCTTCTATGCCTCACAACTCAGCTCTCTAGGGCTGACCAGTAGGCCTGGCAACCCAGTAAGAAAGTGGGGGCACCCCTGGAGCTCTCCTAAGCAAGGACCCTGAAGATATCTGCTCACAAAAGGAGAAATCAATTGTCCAGCAATTGCTCTGCCCAAGTTGCCTGTAGGATCCTAGGGCACCAGAATCTTCCAGACATCTTTCTGGCCACCACCAAGGCCAGCCTTATGATCTAGGATCCTCCCTGCTGCGATATTTGAGAAGCTTTCTTCCTGCCAGCATTGGGCCAGGTGCCCTGGACACTGGTGGCCAAGAACAGGCTTCAAAAGGCTAAGTGGAAGGTGAACATCTTCAAAGGGGTCTCAGACTTCCCAGAAAGCTCTGGCACACAGCCCTAACCTCAGGTCAGTGCTTCCTGCAAATGAACTTGTGATGGCTCCATGAGGGCAGGGACTTGTCTGTCTGGCTCGCTGCTGTATCCCTGACAACCCTTAGTACGGGGCTGGAATACACACAGTACTCTCAACGCTGACTTGTTGAATTCACTTATAATGACCTCCAGCAAGGAAGGAATGAAAGCACAGTGGAAAGAGTCTGGGTTTGGGAGTCAGACAGAGCTGGTTTTGAAAGCATCCAGCTATACCATTTATACTGGTCATGCACAAGCCACTTTATCCCTTTTAGACTCAGCTTCCTCATCTATAAAGTGGGAATCACAATACCCACCTCAAAATGTTGTTGTGAGCATGAGACGGAAGTTTTGTGTAAAGCCTTTAACCCAGCTATTGGCAGAGAGCACTTCTTTATTTTCACTCAGAGACACTGATTAACTCCCGCTGTATGCCAGACACTGTTCAAGCGTGGTAGGGGGATCCCAAACCACAAGTTCATTGAATTCTTATAACAATCCTGTGAAGGAAGATCTATCTAAATCTCTCTTGCAGTTGAAGAAATGGAGGCACAGAGAGGAAAAGCAACTTGCCCGGAGTCTGATGTCTAGAAGAGGTAGGGCCAGGCTTCATATCAACTCCAAAGTTCAAAATTTAAGGTGCTACACTGCGTGTCTCTGAGGCAAGCAGCCAGTGAATGTTAGCTCCGGTCCCTAACTTGATTATGAGAGATATTTGACCACACTGCCTGACTAGTGTTTTCAAGTGCAATAGAAAACACATCCAGACATTCCCATGATTCACTGTTTTGTTCTGTCTTGTTTTAAGCTGTGACCTGCTCCTGTGAAATTCAATTCCAGACAACTCTGCTGATCAAGAACATCTCTGCTATCTTGTCCTCCTGCTATCTACTCCACAGCTATCTACCAGAGAAAGAGACACACAGCGATGTAAAAATACGAAAAAGAAAGGAAAAAGAAAACACAGAGAAGAGAGGGAGTGAGCTTGCAACCTCTTAAGAACAGTCAAAGAGGTCTCACCCTCCTTCTAATAATCCCTAAGAACAACTGCCTACCCATAGGGTACCTCCAGCAGAAATAATCTGGCCACGTGGAGACCAGCCACATAAAGGCTCGGCCTCTCCACCGACCCAGGTAGCATAGGGAAAATTAAGCCATCTTTTCTAATGGCCCAAACCTCGAAGTAAAGAGAGCTTTCCATTTTCCCCCTCTATAAGATTGCATTTGCCCCACTGTCAACCACGGAGGAGACTTCATTACCAAAATAAATCAGCACTGCACTTGACCTTGCTTCTCCAAAGGCTCAGGATTAGTGACATCACAATACTCTACAGATGCTCAGAAATACCGGAATAACCCCCTCAAGTCAAAAACACTTGGTATCTCACTAGAAGGCATTAAATTATTTTGATTTTACTCCATGGAATCCAAAATGCTTTCAATGTTTTCATTTCCAAAATGCTTAAGAGAAAAAGCATGCTCTTAGGACCTTCAGAAACCTCAACTCCTGGTCTGGTTTGTGTCCTGATTCACGTGTGGTAAGATGGGGAACAGGCTGGAAGCCAAGGAACAGTAGCTCTGGTCCCACACTGCTCACATGACTCAATTCCCGAGTGGCTGGGGCCTCACCGTGGAGGCTCCCAAATCAACCTTCTCTCGCCCTCAAAGTTACAGGCAGGTCCCATGCAGCTCTCAGGCACCTGGGCTAGCTTCTCTGAAGGGATCCAGTCTCCATTTCCCATAGCCCTGATAACCACGTTTCCCTTCCAAAGCAGCAGTACAAGCAAAGCTCCTCCACTCTGGCCAAAGAGAGGGAGTTGAAGGGAATGTTTTCTCTCCAAGGCAGTGGCCTAGACATGGGGATGGCTTCAGGGCCGCTGCAGCAAATCCATCTCTTGCACTCCTAACCAGGACACATGACCTTGCAGTTGTAATTCCTAGTGCTACTCGCTCAAAATGACTGCCCAATTTTAAATCAGGTTGGTCACCAACACAGTCAATAAATGTAACGTGGATTTCAGGAAAAAAAGAATCTATGCGTCAAGAACACACGCTCTCAGGAAGCACTCAGAATCTGATTACCTTCAGTATTAAAGACATGCTCCACAACCAGCACCACATTTGTCAACAGACTGATCACTCTTACTGAAGTACAAGTCACAAATCCAGCATCATACAATATATACGCCCCAAGGACCACGGATATCATCTACTTTACCCTCGTTTTGTACAGGGGAGAAAACTCAGACACACACCAAGGGTAGGATTGTTCAAGTTCACTGTGGGTAGACGGCTCAAATCCAAAGCTTCTCACAATTCTTTTTCCTAGTCTGCTGCCTTTGACCCCCAAATACCAACAAGAATTCTTTCACAAATTATTTTCACAAAAAAAATTAGTTCAATCTACCATGGCTGCCACCTAAAAAGTAAAATCAATGGAAAAAAACAAAACAAATCTGGAGTTGAAAAGAATAACTCCGGCTTTGAATTATGTTCTTATTCCTAGCCCAAAAACCTGCTTCCTAAAGGGACAGCTCCTTTCCCATATTCCCAGTGAGAAATGAAAGGCAGTAGTTCTTCCCACCAGCATGTCCAACACTAGGCCAGTATTTTAGATTAAAACAATCTCTGGGTAAACAAATGGGTGTTGGTACAAGGTAGAATGGCCTGAAGCCACCTTCACTACTCCTAATAAAATCAGCTTCAAAGAAGGCTCAAAGATTAAAGTGCTTTTCTCTGCCTTTAAAATGGGGAAGTTGTATTTTTAGGTATGAAAACAAGACACTGAAAGCAAATAGCCAGGCTGAGGAAGGGTAGCCCAGGAAAGAAACAAGCACACAGAAAATCGAAGGCCCTGAAACTTTCTACCCACAGCAGCTGAGATGTTTCATCTTGAGTCCATTTCACCAGACATGAAGAAGCTTCTTTGGCTACGAAGGTTCACATGAGAACATAAAACAAATACTGAAGGTTTACGTTCCCTTTCTCTCCTGTGTGTGTGACACCGACTGGCCAAGGGAGAGAGACTCTAATGCTGCAGAAAGCAAAATTTTCCTTGTTTCCATTACATCATCCAAATTGGAGAGGGGTAGGGCAGGGTGGGGGGCACAGCTGGTGGCAGCTGCACCACCATCTGCCTTCTCCTCAGCAGTGGGTGCTAGTTTGAGCTGCAGCCTCCTACGGCTCCTGATAGAGGAGGTGTGGTATTAAAGGTACAACACCCTATTATGGAAAAGCTTTCAAATTATTTAGAAATAAATCACTCCCATGATAAGTTAACAACCTCCGCTAGGCTGCTGAGCCGGTTCTCTTTGAGTTTAGGTTATTTGTTTGCATCTCTTTAGACTCAGCCACAGTGCAAACTGTCAACTTAACGTGCCCAATTAGACAAGCAGAATGTATATGCAACCACCTGCCATCTGCTTCCCAAAAGGTAAGCAGGCAGAAAGTACAGGTCAGCAGCTGGAAGCCTTTACAGCAGGTGCAGGGAAGGTCCAAACCCAGTGTACAAGCCCCAGACTAGTGGATGGGTGCTTGCTGCCACCTTTGGCATCCCCAGCCATCTGGTCAACTGGTCTCATCCTCTTGGGTGCTCTTGGAGTTTTGAATGCACTGTGAGGGGTCCCCATGTGGAAAGGGAGACTGGTCAGAGTAGCCTGGGGGTCAGTGCCTTGTCTGGCCATTCAACTGCAAATTGGCAACAACGCAGCAAACTGGTGGTTCAAAGGTCTGATCAAGTCCCTGGGCATGTTTTATATGGCCTATACAGGGTTGTGTTTTAAAAAAAAAAAATGTTGGCTTTTAAAAATGAGTACATTTCATATATAAACATCTATCTTGCTAGATTTGGCAGCACGAGGCCCCATTTCTACGGAGCTTCAGTCAGTTATCTGGAGCTAGGCAGCAGCACTTCCTTTTGATGGGGCGTGCATTCAGAAGAATTAGTCCCCACGTTTGGTGTCTGCATATGCCACTGCAACTACCTCTGTTCCTATCTGGTCCTCGAGAGCTTTTGATATGAAGAAGAAGAAGAAACTCCAGGGAATGATTTCCCAGTGGTCCTTTACTGACTCTCCTCTTCAGTTGAGATTCAGTCCCTTGGATGGCCAACTAAAATTGTACAAAGATCATTCAACCCAATACAAGGAATGGATCTCAGTAGAAGGCTAGCTACGTTGACCCCTTACCACAAAAGCAGGGTGCAGCATTTCAAAGGAGCATTTCAAATCACTTACCATACATCTTGCCTTCATCTGATAAGATGATTTTCCTCCTCCCACATGGTGGATAGATAGCCAAGGCTTCCTGAAAGCTCTGCTCAATGTCGGGGCTCCAGACCCCTTCTGCATCATTGTCAATGGGCTTATCTGCAGAGTCACTCATCCTTTCCATGTTTTCGGCAGGGCTCTCACTGCCGCTCCAGCTGCTGGGCTCAATTTTGGCGGTTGGATTTTCCAAGCCGAAGCCTGGAGCCTTTTCAAGAAAATAAACCTAAGAGAGAAATCAAAAGATAGTATAAGGACACGGTAACCATCAACATACTGCTCTCGCTGGTTCTACTGCAGACTTTTCAGTCACCAGCTTTGCTTGGAGAATAACTCCTAGGAGAGAATATGGAATTTTGAGATCCAAGTGTCTTTTGTTCCTATGTATCACGTTAGGAACAGAAAGAAAACAGCAGGCAGAAGCTGGATAATCTTCACAGATGAGAGGAAATTTTCATCTGAGAACAGTACTCGCTCTGAACTGCAAGTTCACAATGAATCATGCAAAATTTGCTAAGTACCTACTATCTACCAGGAGCACTTTGCTCGATGATAATCAAATCTCCAGAGCAGAACAAGTTGTTTAAAAGAAAATAAAGTAAAACAAAAGGCGTCTACCTCACTGTGGCAATTAGCACGATAACTCTAAAATGTCAAACCATCCGAGAATTTGTCACTGGAATCACCAAGAAGCAAGATGGCGGCAGAATGGCAGACAGAAGGAGGGAGATTATTTTATCACAAATACTCATTCTACAAACAGCAATGCCAGCAGACCTGGACCTGCTATTCTATAGCATTTATCCGCAGGGCTTTTTACACTGTACAAGTTAGGTCACTTTGCCACTCTCAGCTTCTAGATTGTAACCCTGAAGCTGGAACCAAGTTGTCCCCAATTCCTTCCTTCCCTGCAACAACTGCAAGCAGCCAGCACATCTGAAGAAATGTTTCACACCCACATGAGGCACTTCATCTGGTAGCCTCCTTGGAATTCCTGATCACAGGAAAACTGTGGGGGAGGCTTTCGTTTATTTTTCTGTAGCACTAAAGATTACAGAACCAAAAGAAATCTTTCCCAAAGATTTATTCTCCTTAAATTATGCATGTAACCTATGGTCATTCCAAACAAATGTCAAAGTGGCACAAACACCAATGTGAAAATGATCTAATCCAGTACCCCTTGCTGTCTGCACACTAACATATCAATATGCCTTTGTTGAAAAGGCATCAGATCATTTATTCAAAGCCTTCCCCAAAAGGGGGATAAGAATTCCTCCTGGGGATTGACTGGAAGAGGGGAGGCGCAGGGCCTGAGTAGGGAGAGCTTAGTGTGACCACCATTCCACCCCCTTCCGCCGCCTCAAGTCCATGCAACATTACAACAAAGGCGGCCAGGAGGGAAGCAGATGCGGGCAGCCCTACTAGGTACCAGGCACTGCTCTGTATCCCAGGGCAGTCACCTCTGAGAGCCAGCACCTCTGAGAACCAGCCCTTTCCTTCTCTCTCCCAACTGAACCCTTTTCCCCTGCCTTCCCCCGCTGTGTATATCTACAGATCCCAGGTGCAGAAAGTCTGAGGCACAGGAACATTACACAATAAATGGTATAACCAACGGGTGCTTTTGGCTCCGTATCCTGACAGCTCTTTAGATTTGGCAGCACCTGGATAAAGGAAACCCTCAGGTTATCTGCCTTTGAACGCTGCCACTGATCCATCTTTCAAAGAACTTGTCAGCAAAATATTTACTACTTCTTACCAACACATGTACACTGACACAGGACTTTAAAAACTGCCAAATGTTAAAGATATAAATTATGCCACAAGAAAGGGTTTTGTGACTGACCCCCAGATGAACTCTACAATGCCTGCAGTGTGGGCCTTTGAATTCTCAAATTATTACATTTTTTTTCTTGGTTGGGATCTCAGAGTCTTATAAAATCCGAGCTGAGCTGCACGCTACCCTAGAGTCTAGCTCCAAAGAGGTTTATTAGAGAAATTATAAGAATATGTGTGAACTCTTGGAGCGGTGACTAGCCGTTCACCTTCTCCCTCTCCACCTTACCCCAAAACTAAACAAAACAAAACGAACAAAACCAGACACATATAAAAACACAGGCCAATTCCTCAGCTCCAGGCAGCTCACAGCAGTAAGACTTCACTCCAGAGAGCCACATTTTAAGATTAAACTGTGTCCAGCGCTCAACCACTATGGTAGAGGGATGGAATCCAGGGGACCAGGGGAACTTTATTTGACTAAAAAAAAAACATTACCATATAACTGAAAGCCTCAGAGTCTCCAGACCAAAACACAACAACCCTAATTCAATAGCTGAGGTCCCCTCTGACACATCTCATTAACTGGTCAGTCTATGCATGAACATCACCAATAACAATAACAAAGAACCCACTACCTTCCCAGTATCACCTCCTTTGTACTAACATGTTGAAATTCTTCCATCTATTAGGCTAAAACCCATCTCCTGGTTAACTTCTAATCATTCAGCCTTGAGGTCTATCCATGCCTTGGGGAAGCAAATCTCCCCGAAGACACCCATTTAGGTATGACCAGAGCAGCCCCCAGTCTCCTGACCATGTTTCCAGACTAGACACAATTCACATCATCCCTCTTGCCCAGCCCAGTTTGTCACAACCTTCAATAAATGACACTCAGAGGTGGACTTAGGATCCATAAAACTTCTAAGCTCCCACCCTCCAAGTGCTGTTCCTGAATCCCGACTCTTGATCAATTGGGTTAGGAGCTAAAATCAGGAATTTATATCTATTCTATTAAATTCCATTATTTTTAGCCTTGGCCAGTGGCTCAAAACTGGTAAGATCTTTCTGAATCATAACTGCCAAGCTTAATGTCCTCAGACACCAAACAACTTCTGAAGGTGTTACACACGGGGAGGGTGTTAGACCTGCTTTGTAGAAGTTCCAAAGAAGATTATGGCTCAACATAAGGAAAAATTTCCTGTTAGTTCAACAAGTGGTAGATGGCCTCATAAGACAGGCAGCAGAGTCTTGCAGACAACCCCTTCAAGTTACCTCTAAAGCTAAGGGTCACAACTCCTTGGTTGTTGGGGAATGCAGTATTAACTAGCATCAATTGATCCATCCACTTAGGAAGCATAGGCGCTGCTCTAAATGCTCACATGTTTTTATTCATTTATTGTAAAGGGAAGAAGAACTCCATGTCCAGGCTCTTGCATTTGGTGAACTGGAGCTCAGCAGGATGGAATTACCTACTCTGGACAAGGGCCAGGACACAGCCCCAGAAGCTACCAGATACATAATCCACAGACTTCTACAGGCCCTTGGTTTTACAACCCAATTGTAAGATGAGGCCTTGTATGGGCAGAGTTTCCAATCACAAGACTAGGACTGGCTGAGAAAAGCTCCCTGTACTGGATACCAAATTCCATCCCTCAGTTCCCTTCCAGCCCAGCTCAAAATCCACCTCATCCTGGAAACCATCCTTGTATCTAGTGGCTCTGAGAGAATCAGCCACACATTAGGAGCATCCTAAAAATGTGTGGAATTAGTTAACTACCACTCAATCTACCTGTGGCTTCTGAATGTACACTAACAAGCACCTGCTTATTACCAACAATAAGATCTAATCAAGTGATATACGCATAGAATACCTGTGCCTGCAGAGCTGATGTCCTCACCTCCTCACACACCCTTTGAGCAAGGGAGCCAACTTTCACTCACTTCAGTAAATGAAGAACATAGTATTGTGGGGCAGAGGGGGTGGAGGGGGCAGCGGGGGTGGGGTGTATGGTATTAAGATTCAAACTGATCTGGATTCCAAACCTGTCTCACCCATTAGCCACGCAGCCCAGACTAAATTAGGTAATCTCTAGAGACTCAGGTTTTAATTTATATAAAATGAAAATAATAAATTAAATGCAACCCCAGTGCAGAAAAATCGTTAAGTAGTGGAGGGACTCTACCCCATGGAGTTTCCATAAAGATTTAGTGAGATAATGAATGAAGGTGCTCTATCATCTGAAAAACCATGAACAGATGACGTTTTCAAGTCCATCATCTCTAGACAGTGGTATGGACCTTGTGATGCCCAAACACGTACTGATAATGGGATGGTAAAGAAATGAAGGAGCTTCCCTAATGGCTCCCTTTGGGAAATAAGTTTGAAGGATCCTCTTCCTTAAGGTCTTCAGATGCCTAAATGGAAAATTTAAATTGGTAACAAACGCCTGCACTTATAATGCACACAATCAATAGTTTTCATATTCTTCTGGGAAGTTTCGTTGAGGGGAATAACCCTAAATCTAAACAAATGCCTAAAACAAAAGAGAGAAGGGAAAATGTTTTTGGTTGAAAATGTACTATATATCACGTAGCCCCCATGTGCCTCAGTTTCCATCATTAACACTTTTCTAAAACCTCCTTTTTTCCTGAAACTCTTCCCAGCCACAATGGAATAAACTCCAAAAAGAAATGTTACCAGTGGCCCAAACATTCCTGCTAATAGCCACACTGCCTAAATGAATCATTCTTTCAGGATTACCCACTTACATTTCAAGACAGGTAACATAAGCACATTGGAATGACATCTTATATGATGAACATTATACATATATATGTGTTTGTGTGTGTGTGTGTGTGTGTGTGTATACATATATACATACATACACACACACATACATATATATAGTATTCAACCAGTACATATTTTGATTTAAAAGTCTAGGGGAAGAAGGAGGTTAGATGGTCAATGCAGGTGCTTCTGACACCAACTCTATCCAAAGGACGTATGCACAAGGGGTATGACACAGGACGCAGGAATCGCTGCTCCCTTTATATTAATTCCTGTGGGTCTCTCATAATGTAAGCATCTCACCCACTTAGTGGTGATTTAAGAGCTCTTAAATAAAAGTATTAGTTTTAACTAACCCTCATGATTAGGGAAATGTCACTGAACGTTGAGGATCTAAAAAAAAAAATCCATAAAGCTTATTTTAGCCAATATCTTCATACTCTGTGAGGCAACAAGAAAAGAGGTGGACTGGAAGTTAGGACTCTGCCTTTACCCGAGTAACCCTGGACCACACAGTATCCGCCATGTGCCTCAGTTTCCACCGTTAACACTGAAGGAAACCAACTTCATCATTCATCGCCTGTGTTTCCAAAGACTACCTATAAGAGATCTTAGATTAAGTTGGTTTGTTATCACTCCCCCCATCCACATCCCAATGTCCTTGACGGCAAGGACTACTACAGTCACCATAGGTATCCCCTGTGCTAGCACAGTACTTGGCATAATAAATATTCAAAGAAAGAAAAAGTGAACCAACAACCAAATGATGTGAACATTCTTTGATAACAACATGACTGAACTTATCACCCAAGCTTTCCATGAGAAGGGTCAGAGTTTCAGCTCCTTTCCCATTCCTCACCCTGACTCTGGCCAAGGTTCTAATGAATAATAAGAGCCCCAAAGGAAATCAGCAAACCAAGAAGATGTAAGAGGACAGACTTATGCCAAGCACAGTTTGGATAACCACGAGTTAGCTGTCTGATTCAACTTCTTATTTATTAATCACGACTACAGACAACCAAGAGCCCTTTGTGTTAAAGGGACAAATATGGTTTGGGTCTTCTAGGACAGGGGTCCCCAACCCCCGGGCCGCATACCAGTACCAGTCCACAGCCTGTTAGGAACTGGGCCACATAGCAGGAGGTGAGCAGCCAGCGAGAGAGCAAAGCTTCATCTGCCGCTCCCCACCGCTCCCCATCGCTCGCATTACCGCCCGAACCATCACCGCCCCACCCCGGTCCGTGGAAAAACTGTCTTCCACGAAACCGGTCCCTAATGCCGAAAAGGTTGGGGACTGCTGACCTACAGGATCGTATTTAGTAACTGCACTGCCCGCACTGGGTATTATTCCTACCTTATGAGGTCCAGAGGCCTAAATAAGTTGACTGAAGTCACATATGCTTAATAGTCATTGCTCCAGATAGAATGCACATTCCATGGGAATACTGGACTCAAACTACATCCTCACTAGACAGTGAGCTGGAGGCTGGATTCGAAAGGGAGAGAATGTGGGCAGTGCTGAATTCTCAGCTCTGTCCACAACCGACACCATGAAGCACAGCCTAATGAATTCCTAATGAATAGTTACGATACTGACTCACCTCCCTGGGTACTTGGGAGGAATGTCAGACACTAATGACGGTTCATCCCTTTTGCATATGTAAATGGGGAGAGCTGTTATTCTCCTACCATTTCAGACGCTAGCCAAACTTGCTAACAAGTGGCCTGAGAAATACAGGTGAGGATCGGCAGCCTGGTTTTGAAGGCAGTCTCCAGAGAGACGGAACGTCTGCTGTGTAGTCAGTACCAGCCAGTGAGCCTTAGTGTCATACACTCCAATTGCCAATAGGTTCCCTCCAATTTCAGCAGGAAGGAGCAGATAATTACACCTTCTCATTTCTGAAAATCACTTCTATATCAACAGGATCCATCAACAAGCCAATACCTCTTCACCAGGACCCCGATGCTGAGCACCCCATCAGAGGTCTCAGCGTTGCCCTCCTGAGATTCCCTGATTAATTCTCCGCTCCATCAGCTCCAAGTACTTGCCCAGGTGACAGCTCGAGAAAGGCTCTGACTGATTTCATGCCATGCGGTTCTGTATTACCAGCCTTTGAGGGAATCACCTTCCCCATCCCCTTAATGAATGTGTTAGCCATTAAGAACAGAAATTCCTGTCTCTTCCTTTCCTCTTCACCACCACCAGGCAAGCTTAATCACTGCTCTCCATCAGTAGGCTCCTTCAAAGAGACAAGGCCATACACTCAGGTCCAGGCAATCTATGCCATCTGACCATTCCAAGAGAAGACTTGCTATCAAGAACAGTGCACCTGTAAGGGGAGCGTAAGCTGGATGATATGACCTGTAGCGCAAGTCATAGATCCCTGGAAGGTGGGTTGTTTAACCTTGGGAAACACGTTTCAAAGCCAGAAACAGAAGCTTCTTTAATGCTCTAAGAGGGAAAAAAGAAAAAAATGCCACAAGAGTTAGCAGTAAGTAGCATTTCAAAAGGAACATTCCTGAGCCCTTTCCCAGGAATAACAAAGAAAACCCCCCAAACTAACTCCTCCATTCCAAAAGGTCTGTAGAGTGAACACACATTTCAAGTAGACTCACCAATCCTAATGCTTTTAAACAAAGAAAACAAATACCAGGAAAAAAATACTCCTTAGTCACTAAGTCATGGGTAATGTTACTTTCTTAGGTGGTGAGATTCACCATCAGACTATCATGATGCCTCAGAATTTTACATGACAATGAGTACAAATTAAAAATCAAAAGTAGACAGTTCATACTTTATTTTACTTTTTTTTAAATTTATTTATTTTTGGCTGTCTTCATTGCTGCGCGCAGGCTCTCCCCATTCGCGGGGAGCGGGGCCCACTCTTCATTGCAGTGCACGGGCTTCATTGTGGTGGCTTCTCTTGTTGCGGAGCACGGGCTCTAGGCGCGCGGGCTTCAGTAGTTGGGGCACTCAGGCTCATAGTTGTGGCTCGCGGGCTCTAGAGCCAAGGCTCAGTAGTTGTGGCACATGGGCTTAGTTGCTCCACGGCATGTGGGATCCTCCCAGACCAGGGCTTGAACCCGTGTACCCTGTGCTGGCAGGTGTATTCCTAACCACTGTGCCACCAGGGAAGCCCCAGTTTTACTTTTTTTATTTTTTATTTTTGGCCACACCGTGCGGCACGTAGGATCTTAGTTCCCCAACCAGGGATCGAACCTGTGCCCCCTAGAGTAGAAGCACAGCGTCTTAACTACTGGACCACCAGGGACATCCTGACAGTTCATATTTTAAAAGCTACCAGCACATCAGATAAACACATATGCTGCGTTTGGTCAGACCCTAAGACAAGCATTGCAAAAGAGTCCATCTCAGCCCCAGGCCAGAAGGAATGCCAAACAAATGGGCCTCATGCAATCAAGGTGCTGTTCCCTAGGTGGCAAGTCTGTAGGCACATGGGTGGGGAGACATGGGGTGGGGGGTTTGTTGTAAGAAGGCACCATCCTTCTTACAAAAGCTGGTGGAGACTCACTCAATGTTACACAGCTCATTGCCGGCCAACTTAATGATGTGTTGCCTCTGGACTGACTCCAAGTCCCAGCAGCTGACCTGCCCGGATGCAGCTCCTTTGGCTGATGTGGAATCCTAATTCTGCTGCATTAGGAGTGGCCCTCTCCACTCTACACAGAGAAACGGTCCTGGGCTGCCTTCTCCAGTTTCTATGATTTAGGATGCTTCCCCCATTCTGGCCATGCCTCCGTCTACCCTGGATTATTACACAGCATGCTGGGTGAAAGCAGCAACAGGTAAATCCAGGGCTGACTTCTGCTTGGGTCATAAGCCAATCGACAAGGAAAACTGGAAAAAGATGGCATTTGAAAGTGCTGAACTGTGAGGACCAAGCTCTGCTCAGGGTCTTCAACTGGGTACAGTGGCATTAAAATGCTCTCTAAAGACCCAATGGATCCATGTGACTATCATCATCACCGCATCAGAGAATCCAAAATTTAGGCTCCAACGTGCCCAGAAGGAGAAAACTCCTCTTTCCCGCCAACTTAGGGTAACCAAGAACACAATACACGGCGACAAATGTTGTTCCTTTCCATCCTCTCAACCATCACAAATCATATGTTTACATTTTTGTGTGAGTGTTGGTCTGGCCCATCTTACTTTAAATACCCATTTCTAATGCATCTGATCATAGAGATACTGATCCCATATCATACATGAGTATTTTCTGAGTCCCAACACATGATCATCAAACTCCTTGGGAGCAGAAACAGAGCTTGTGTGACCTCTAGGACCGAGGGCAGCGGCATGTAGCATTAGGACACTGGATGAAAAAGAGGGACAGACTGAACAGCAGGTAGAACTATCTGTTCCAGTCCCATAGTGATTCCACAGTTATCTGAGAGAAAGTGTATTCCAGGAGCTCCGGATAAACTGCTTTTATTGAATTATGCTTTTACGTGATACCATCAGCATACCCAGAAACATCCCATGAATTAGTCACTGGATGTACTCCAAGAAGTTGAGTATGTCCTTCATCACATTACACAGATTGCTCTTTACAAAGGTCCCAATGGAAAGTTCAATAACCAACAAAACACCACGTGTTTTTCACCTCGTGTTCACCCGACTAGGCTTCCTCACTCGCTGCCAAAGAGCACTAAGCCCCACTGGCAGGCCCCTCAGACAGAGCACGGTGGTTACATGGCCGGCAAGCTTGGTTTCATTCCCAAACCCGCTTTTTGAGGTCCCTGCCTCAATCCTCTTCTTTTTCTTCCTTCTTCCCCTGCTTCTTAATTTGTGCTCTTCTACAGCCTTGCAAGCTGCCTTAAATTCACTCTGAAACAGGACAGGGCGGAATCACGAAGGGGAAATGATTTCTGTTTTCTTTTCATTATCTGTTTCAATTCAATATGATAAAAGGTTTATTGAAACCCCCCACCCCATGTCTCCCCACCCATGTGCCAGGCACTAGAGAGAGGAAATAAACATGCTCCCCTCCCTGCCCTCAAGGAGCACCCTTCCAGCAGGGAGACACAGAAGTAGGTTAATTATCCTTCAAGACTTCAAGCCACTCCCGCCATGTTCCTGCATCGCTCCCCAGGACAAATGAACCCTCTCACTCACTGCACAGGAATGATCCGTCTCTGTGGCTGTCAACCCTGGGGGGTTGTGAGATCTTTAAGGCTTAGGTCCATGCCTTTAGTCATTTTCCTGTCCTTGGCATTTAATGAAGGTCTGGCACACAGTCAATGCTCCCCAAAAATAATGACCCAAAGGGTGCCTAAAATAATGAACCCACAGGTGAGTAAATGAACAAGTGCATGAATATAATATGTCAAAAGAGGAATGAACTAAGTGCTGTTGGAGCACAGAAATAGGAGCTGATTCTGTCTCTCAGGTCAACAAGGGCCTCATGGGAGGTGATGCTTAGGCTGGTCTTGAAGTCTGAGCAGGACTTACGGGGCCAACTGAGAAAGCTCAGGGAGGCCTGTGCAGAGATGGGTATCTGTGAAGGGGATGTGGTGAAGAAAAGACAAAGCAAGAAAACAAAAGGTAAACTGAGCCAGACCACAAGGGGCCACACACACAGCAACAAAAAGTTTGGGTTGTTTCATTCAAAGGCAACAAGAAAACGCCAGCAATATCAGGAGTATGCAAGCAACTCCTAAAGGCGGGGTGTGTGTGTTAGTGTATGTGTGTATTTGGGGGGATAAAGGATGAAGAACCAGCAATTTTATAAATTTGGAATCCAAATTGTTTAATCAAAAGCATTTTCAGGGCTTCCCTGGTGGCGCAGTGGTTGAGAATCTGCCTGCCAATGCAGGGGACACAGGTTCGAGCCCTGGTCTGGGAAGATCCCACATGCCGCGGAGCAACTAGGCCCGTGAGCCACAACTACTGAGCCTGCGTGTCTGGAGCCTGTGCTCCGCAACAAGAGAGGCCACAATAGTGAGAGGTCCGCGCACCACGATGAAGAAGAGTGGCCCCCACTTGCCACAACTAGAGAAAGCCCTCGCACAAAAACGAAGACCCAACACAGCCAAGAATAAATAAATAAACAAACCAATGAACCCACATTAAAAAAAAAGCATTTTCAGTGTGGTGTGGTCCAAGACCAAAAGAGTCCTCTAGATAAATTCAAGTGTTACAATGTGGCTCATCCCTTAAGCGTTCCAAATTTATAAAGGCCTTTTAATGCACAAAAAGACAATGACCGTTTATACAGGTGTGCTTGTTTAAAGAGCCTAGAACCACAGGATTCATTCTGCTTGGTGCCCAGTCACTCAGCTCTTCCAATAAATGCTCTCAGAGTTGGTCGTGGAGGGTTCCACGTATTTCCCTGGTCCCTCGCTGATAGCGCGGTCATCCTGAACCCAACGTGGGGACTAGACTGCTATGCTTACACAGTGACACATGTGTGCACATGGCCAACGTGCAAATGGCAATGTGAGCAAGTGTATCAACAAACCAAAAATGTATGACACTGCTTGTTCACAAATGTCTACCCGTTCCCAGCGTCACTGATACAACTGAGTCCCCACCCCTCCAATGAGAAACACATCTGCCATTTAATGATGATACAGGGATAGAGCAGCTGCAAAACTGGTCTTACACTGAGAGGGATGCAAATTCAGGGGCCAATTAAAGCCTCACCCTCGCCCCCATCCCTGCCCTCCAAATGGAAAACCGGTCCTTGTTTTATACCCAGTGCAACTTCAGCAGGAGAAAGAATCTTGGCAGGAAACTGGTTGAGGCAGAATAAGTATTGTTCCCCCTTAGACAATACACCAGTCATTCAAATTAACAAATATTACTTGAGCACCTACTGTGTGCACAACACCAGCTCTAAGCAGTCCATAAGCGTGTCAGGGCATGTAGTGGGGCAAGAACCCCAGGCAAAGAGAGGCGTGGACAGAAAAGCTGAGGCACCCAATTCTGAAATCAGGCGAAACATCTGCTTCACTTCTGCAAGGCCCAAGGTGTTCCGAAGGAAAGCGGACTCTGGCCATGACACCCGCCACCGGACTCCTCCCTCCTCATCCCCAATGCTCCCCACCCCAGCAAATGAGGCAGTCGTATCAAGCAAAAAAGGCAAAAGGCCATAGCTTGATTCAATCAATATTTCTACACCTCCCCAGCATGCGCACACACGCACAAAGGAGGAGTGAGTCTCTTTAGGAAAAAAAATAATAATAAAGGGGAGAGATATGTATTTCCTTCCAGGATCTCTTCCTCCTGCAGATTCTCCTAACCCTGGTGGAGGAACAAGGAACTCCTCTCTCTAATCAAAATGCATTTCCAATCACAATTACACCATTTCCAATTACACCTGTGAACTGCCGCTAAAGCCCTCCCCCTCTCGGACATTCACGGTGTTGATGCCTGCTCAGTCCAAACGACTAATGAGGACTTTACTTACAGGGCGAGACTTGAGAGGCTAAAAGGCCCAAAGACAAAGCAAACAAACCCAAACCCTCACAGACACACAGACCTGGCATACCGGGCACTGACACCTTCCAAGTCACGTTTCTATATTAAGGATCTGTCTCTAAAATCACCCAAGAAAATCCAAAAAGGATTTTCCAGGCCCTGGGTGAGGGAACCCAATCCCTCAGGCTCCCTCTGAGGGATTCTGCTCCTCAGAGAACCTCGCTGAATCAGCACCCAAAGGAGGGCCATCATCTCAGGCTTCTCCCATCCCTTCCCATGCAACTCATCACCAAAAATGTCCACTCGGCCCCTCATCTCTCAACTGCATCCCTTCCACTCCTCTCCACCCCCACTAACTTTGCTCCCGTCTCACAGGCAGGACCTCTTCACACCTCTCTGAGCTGGGCTGTCCCCTATGTCCTCAAACACCACCACTACCAACAACCTAGTTCTGCCAGGTTCCCGACCCTGGGAAGTACACAGATGGCTTCTTAAAAATACAGATCTCAGCCCTGATGCCAGAAGTACTGAATCAGAATCTCCAGCTCATATATTTTTAGTCAGCTTCTCCTGTGCTATTCCTCAGCCAGAGTTTTCCCAAAATGCAAATATGACTTTTATCCTATGCTCACTTTAAATCTTTCAGCAGAGGCCCACACCCTCCAGGACCTAACTGCATAACAGGGCACCCATGGCCTTGACCACCTGCCCCCAGCCTGCTTCTCAGGCACCTGTGCAGTCCCCCACATTCCAGCCAGAGACCACTCCAAGGTGCCCAGACACAGCAGGCTGCCTACTTCACCCCCTCAGCCACCTGGGCCCCTCTACTCAGCTGCTTCTCTCACCAGCAATTCCATCTAATGAATGTCTACTGGTCCTTTCAAGACCAAAGCCACCAACCTCTCCTCTGGGAAGCCTTGGCAGATTCCTCCACTAGGAGAAGTCACTTCCATGTCCTCATAGCACCTCAAGCAAACTTCCAACACCATACTTGGTACGCTTCACTGTAATTTCTCTTAAGATACTGTTTCCAGCTGATCGGTAAGCCCCTTGGCATCCCTATGTTTAACGTCTCTCACTATCAGATGAATTGTTGGAACTCCAAAAATGTTTGCTAAGTGCTTTCCTTTGTGGACACCCCTACAATTCCAGGGAGGACACTGTGCGTCTGGAGAGTCTATATGGCCAAACAGTTAAAAATATGTGTATATAAAGAGTATATAAGACTTTAGAACCCCAGAGGTTTTAATTTTGAGTTCTCCACTTGTTAGCTGTGTCTCAGGGTGTTGTGTGTGTGTGTGTGTGCATGCGCGTGCAGGTACCAAGCAAAATGAGAATTAACATTACATACCTGTTGAAAGATTAAACGAGATGATCCATGTAAGTACAGATATCTCAATCCTCGGCAACCATTATATACATTACTTAATCTGTATGTTTACAGATCGGTGGGTATGTGTGCACACGTCTTAGAGCTGTGCCTGACACACTGCAGGTCCTCAAATAATTGCTGAATGAACGTACACAACTATAATTAATACTTACTTCTTATATGTCTGTCATTCCTGCTATACTGCAGATTTCCAGAAGACAGGGGCTCTGTCCCATTCATTTCTGTACCTCGTCCCTACCCCAGCTTGATAAAATTGTTCGCTTTAGTTTAACATAAAATATTAATACAATCTTCGTGACTATTAAGAAACTCATCCTTGTCTAAGGAATCACAAAGACAGCCTCAGGCATACTCTAGACCAGACCCACAGAATGAAACGAAAAAAACGCAGTAGCTTAAAACCTTCCTCCAGTCTCCAAAACCCCTGACTAGCTGGCCTCTACTGGCCCCCCACCTCAAGGTAGGGCCTGTTGCCTGACAAGCCACAACCCGAGGGCTGAACTGGTGACACACACCCCTCCTGCCCAGCCTGTGGCATCCCCCAGCCCTGCTGCAGCAGCCGCTCCACCTGGGAGATCAGATCTGGAGCCTGCCTTTTCAGCTCACAGCAAGTTCACCCCCAGGGACCTGGGGGCTGCAACTGCTGGCCAAAGTGTCAGGTTACCACAAAAATAACAGCGGGCCTACACCAGGCAGGCGTGCAGGCCAAGTGCAGGAGGGGAAAGGTGAGAAAGAGAAAACCAGGAGAAGAAAAGCAGACATCTGAGTCTGTGTCTAAGAGGAACTGGGTTTTACAAAATGTACGTTAAATTCATAAGTATACTCCTAACATCACCACTACAGCCCCTGCAATAACTCATTCATTTAGCATCCAATCCAGAGTAGCTTATATATTATACTTATGTTGAATGTGCTTTTAAAAACATTATTTTAAGGCAAGAGGGGGATGGGTTTGTTTGGGTTTTTTTTTAAGTTTGCTTATTTAATACTATTTATAAAAGTCAGATTTGGGTCAATGAAGATTTTAACAAGTATTCCCATTCAACAAATTCCTGATATTACTCAGCTTTAATTTTCTCAAAATTAAATCCAAACATGACAGAGCTAATTAGGCCTAGTGAAGGAGGGACAGACCTTCAAAACAGAAAAGGCCAATAAAAAGCATTTATGTATTTTTTTTTCCCTAAAATAAAATTACAGTTCACTCCTGTGCTATCCTCTTGCAGGAACACTGCTGGCTTGATGTGGTCTGACCCAGCCTGGGTACTTCAAACAAAGTTAACTTCAATCACTACAGGGAGTTAGCAGGTTATTGAATCTCCATCCATTGTGCTTTCATCTTGGTTTACTCCACACACTATGCCTTTTTAATTGGCTTCTCGCAACTGTTTTATAAGAGAGTAGATAGGGACCCAGCTATTAGGAAAGATGCCCTTCTTCCAGCTGGGCAGGTAAACCCCAGACCAGGCAGTGAACCGGGTGGGTGAAGTTTCCCATTGTAATCTCTTACATGTGAGAGACGCTGTGAATGCTCTGGCAGGGGAAGACGGCTAACTCTAACAGGCACCTTAGATTCCCAGCCTGAAGGTGTTAAAAGAGAAAGAAGATTAAAAAAAAAAAAAAAAAAAATCCAAAAGGGGGGAGAAAAAGGATTCTCTGGTTGGTTGGTTGTTTGTTTTTAAGTTAATTTTGATGGAGAAAGGTTCCCCAATGTCATGTTATTTTGCAGTTACTGATTTATGTTTCATGTTAAAATATCAGGGTTACAAGCATTATATGGCACAGCAGTAATCTAAACAGGACTCTATCTATTGCAAATGTTTAAAAAAGGAGGTACTTAAAATGACAATCTTAGTGGCAGCCAACAGCAGCTAACAGACATGCAGACAGGCAGATTCTGTGTGTTTTATTTTTTAGCTTTTAAGAAATACTAGCTCTCTCCCAATCAAATCAGTAAAAACTTCAGAAAAGGAACGTACTACCAGCAGAGTTTGAGCTCTACAAATTTAGAAGAACACCAAATAAATAGTGAAATAAGAGGCAGTTTCATTCTGCTTTAAAAACAGTCAGAGTCTAGTTCCGGGAAGAGAGGACCTCATCCAGCTCGCTCCTGCTCGTGTGGTCAGAATTCACACAGCTCATGCAGGACACATCACACCGTGCAATTATCAACCAGCATTGATTGCCACTACTAAAAGATCTTTAATAGTCCTGATTTTTACCATAAAAGCTCTCATTATTATCCCAGCTCTCTTTGCTTGTTCAGCGTGCCTGGTCACTTACAGGAGGAGGAGGAAAACCCAGGGACTCGGCTCATCTTTCCCCAGCCGTGTCTTCCAGGGAGTGTTCGTTTCCCCGCAGCGCAATGCCACGCCACTGCACTGGCCGGCACACTGGGTTTAAAATTAGCTGAGACCTGGAGAGCCACGGGTAACCTTCTGACAAGGTTAGCCAGCAGAGCAGAGCACGGCTCAGCGAGGGACATTAATAAGAAGCCAAGGAGAGCCTTTCAACAAGCGCATTAGGGCCTCTTGGAACCCTTGCAGTCTGGAAGCCGGGGGAGCTGGGGCCCCCGCATCGGGAGGCTGACCTAGGCTCTTATTTTTATCCCACCAAGTCAGCAGCTTCCTTTACAGGCGATAAACACAACCTCCAAAAGTGTTTCTCCAAGTTTATATTCAAAATACTCAGTCGCTGATTATACAAATAACTTGTTAAACTCTAAACTGGATTTAAGAAATATAATATTTATGGAACGCTTCTAATTATAAAGTTAATACCCACAGATGACCAAAAAAGTGGAACATTCAGAAACATACATAGGAGAAAATTAACCTTACCCACAGCCCTCCAAATAATAGTCAGTGCTAACAATGCATTTTGATGTATATCCTTGTACTAGTAACATTATTATTATTATTCCCTATAGCTTCGGGTTCTTTTATTGTCCACCTAACATTTTACATTCAGCATTTTCCTGAGTCCTGAAATATCCTTTGTATTCATGAATTTTAAGAGGTATAGTATTCCATGTCATGGATATACCATTATTTGACTATTTCCTCATGGCTGGACATTTAGATTTTGACCAGCTTTTCACTGTATAGTAAACATCCTTGTAATGATTTCCTATGGACAAATTCCTAGAGTCCAGGGGCAGGAAAAACTTGAAGCCACTGGTGAAGATTGGGAACCCCATGAAGACAGGGACGGTGCCTGCCACGTGTAATGTTTTCTAATTAAAGCAATGTGTCTCAGTGCTTTCCAAACAGAGAACCCTAAAGTCTAATGTGACACGTTCCGAGTGCCTACCAAGAGGTCAACAGGGCCAGCACCACAAAGGTCCCCTAAGCACTGAGATAAAGGAAGGCAAGCAAGGAATGGATCTAACACCTCTGAACACCTGTCAAAGGTGATTCAGATGCTGCTCCCACCCCCTCACGCTGCCAGCCCCCATCAGTACCTCACTTGTACAGCCACCCTGCTTGTTTCAAATACTGAAATACTTCCACACGAACTGGAAAGAGTCAGTGGCCCAAGCCCACTGAATGCCTGTCCCCCTTAGCTCCCACCCCTCTTCCAGTGCCCCCAATCTTCTCAGTATACAACAAGTACATGTAAGTGCCTGGCACACCTGGGGGCCTCCAGTGTCTTCCATTGGGTCCATGTCCACACTGTCTGTTAAAATACCTTAAACATCACCCCTCTCCGCACATAACCTATAACCCGGGATTTGCTTTTTAAATTTTGTTAATCCTCCCCTCCAACCAGCTCCTCAGAGACCACTGCTTAAAATCTTATTCACCAACGCATCAGCGCTGTCTCTGAAATTCATTAAATTCCCTAATATTTTATTTTTAAAATTGAAATGGACACTTAATGGGAAGAACTTCCCGAGACGCCGGCTGGGGTGGGGGGCAGTTCCCACCAAGTTATTCTCTACAGAGCACAGTGAGCTGGGTTAGACAAAGACGAACATCACAGTCCTAAGAGTCGTGGACCTAGTACGAACACCAGTGACACTGGTTCCCTGAGGGTAAAAGCTACCTGCTTAAATCACATGAGACTCTGAGGAGGTCTCAGATCGTCAATGACAGTCTCAGCAAGCTAAAGCAAGAATACTGAAATGCTGAAGTCTAGGAATAAGAAGAGTCGGTACGGCCTAACTTATGCCCCGACCACCCTGGTACTGGCTCACTCTATAATACCAAAGCAACATTTAGGGCTGGGCATATGACTATGCACTTGGAAGCATGACCTCTACCTTAGCCCTCCCTTTAGGGGGGGGCTATTTTCTGTGGAAGAGAACAGGTAACTAATAAGTGGAAGAGAGTTTTGTTTCCTCTAAATGTTTTTGTCCATCCTCTACTGGGGTTGCCAGGGCAGGAACACCAGCCAGGAAAGGGAAGAAAGACAAACAAGGGGTCTGTAAAATCAGACTTTGAAAACCAAGAAGGGGTCAACCTGGATGCATTACAGCACTGTCCAGCCCAGCAGCTGGGATCATGGCCCAAGCTGGAATCAGCTCAAAGACAATGCCTATCTAACACCTCCATGATGGAAGAATATACTCAAAATTCCAAGTCACTGTGGGTGCTGCAGCTTCTTTGCCAATTCAGCAAAATTCTAATAAACGGATATAAAAAATATTTTTGATTCATAAAATCAGATGTAATGGCAAAAGTTTAAGGAAATGCCTTATAGTAGTAAGTGGAGATAATATTCACAACTAACATTTATTCAACACTACTGTGTGTGAGGAACAGGGATCTAGACTCAATTTTTATTATTTCTTCTAATCCTCATCACATCTACATTAGGTAGAGATGTAATATTACAATATCGATTATTCAGATAATGAAGCAAATAAGGTTTAGAAACAGTAAGTCTTTTATCCACTGGTCAAAGAGAAATTCAAACCCAGATCTATCTCACCTTGAGCCCAAGGTCTGTCTTTGTGAGACACTGAACCTCCCATCACCGGAGGTAATCAAGGAACAGTTGAGGAGGGATGCTGTGCAGGGGACTAGAGTAGGCAGAAGAATGTCAGGGAAGGTCCATTCCAACCCCTGATCTATGACACATGAAAACAAATTGCCTAGTGTATGCTGGCTCTGTACCAGGTGTGCGTGTATGGGCCATGAGGAGTAAGAGAGACCCTGTAAATGAAGTGAGCACACTGTTAGAGCTGAGATAATGGACAGCCGCTCTATTTTTCTGCTCACAATAAAAAGCAGCTGAAAAGCAAGGCCAGTGGAGAGTCCAGCCTCTTGGCCATCATGACCCCAGCAGAGCTGGCACATGGCAAGCACTGGTGTCTCTTTCTCCCTCTCCAGAAATGCAGTGGCACGGATGAGAGCCTCGCTACTGCAGGGCTGGGAAAGAGTTGTGATCCCTGCACCTGAATTTCTTTTTCAACACAAAGCTTATATTTACAGTGAATTAATGATTCACATTTGCACTGGAAAAAACCATGAACACAACCAGAAAAGGAAGTGAATGAACAAGTCACACAGGAGAACAAGCATACGACAAAATACGCATCTTCGCTAGGAGGGGGAAAGAATGGCAAATTCAAGCAAGTTTAAGGTGTTATTTTAAATCTCCTAATCAGCAAACCTTAAAAGACAATAAGAACATCTGTAGTGAACATGACACAGGAACTATGCTAGTGATGTTGGGGATGTGAAGATCCAAATGGCTATACTTACTAAGCGCCTCAAAAGGCTGAAATTCTTCAACCTAATAACCTTAACCCTAGAAATTTATCAAAAAGAGAAAATCCCACGGTAGAAAAAAATTAGGAGCACAAATATCTACATTACAGAATCATCTATAATACCATGAATAGCAGAATGACTAAGAAAACTACAGTACATGAATGCAAAGGAAAACTGTGCATTCTTTTACAAGAAAAATTTTAAAAAATAGAACCATGAGGGAAAGTTTCTCAAAGAATATTCATTTTTAAAAGCAAAGTACAGGGGAACTCCCTGGCGGTCCAGTGGTTAGGACTCCACGCTTCCACTGCAGGAGGCACGGGTTTGATCCCTGGTCAGGGAGAACTAAGATCCCGCATGCCGCACAGCGCAGCTAAAAAAGTAGATAGATTGGTAGATAGATAGATAGGCCCGAAGGCAGAGAAATACATAAATAAATAGCAAAATACAAAATTGTGTGTATATGTGTATATATATAAAATTATGTGTATATATATATGTAATTACAACTCTAGTTTTATGCATATTTCTACAGAAATGAAGTGAAAATAAAAAGGAAACAGTTACTCTGTTAGGAGGGTGACATTACAGGTTTTTATTTTACACTTTTTTATGTTCCATTGTTTTTGTAATTTTTAAGAAATTATTCCGACTTTAAGAAACTTTAAGGAAACTCAGGTACAAATTGAGGTATTCAAGCATCTGAATACAAGAAAGCTTAGAGGTCAGACATTTGTGGATACTTGAATCCTCTTTACCACTAGGATCCACCCAACCAATCTCCAAGGTCTAGCTGCAACCTTCAAATGCAAACACAATGCACAGATTATGGCCTACTTTAGGTAGACCTAAGGACTTAATGTTCCTCTAAACATTTCAGTAGCAATAATAGCTAATACCTACAGAGTGTATATTCTGTACCTGGCCCTATTCTAAGCACTTTATCTGTCAATGCATTTAACTCTCATAACAACACTATGAGAAAAGTACTATCATTATTCCCATTTAGAAACAAGGAAACTAAGACACCGTAAGAGAAAGTAAATTCCCACCTGGCTCATGGATCCTCAAAGCCAGGATCTGAACAGTCTGACTTCAGAGTCTAAACTGATAATTACCCAACTAGACTGACTGTCTGTACAGCCAAGTCTCCCAGCCACCGCTCCGCTGGTCCTCTTTTCTGAAACGTCTTTCCTCCCCTTAGCCATCTCTAAGGCTGCCACACAAAGGCCACCTCAAGTGCTACCTATTCAGCAAAGCCTTCTCTGGCTCTCACGCAGATTTGCTGTGTTTCCTCTCTCTCGTGGAACTTTAAACACACAATTACCGTTTCACTGATACTGCTTAGTAATTTAATTGTTTGAGTCCTTCTTCCTCAGAGAATACAAGTTTGGGGTGGGGAGTAGACAGAGGTATTCTTTGTATCTCTAGTCACTAGCCCAATGTCTGGCAGGTAACATGTAATCAAGGAAGGAGGGAGGGAAGACAGATGGATGGGTGGCTGGACAAATGTATGAATGACTTCTCAGTAAAGGGACTAGAGACCTAATTCATGTGTTGGTGGGTGAATATTTCACACATGCTTGGGGTTAAAATAAAATGGGGCGTTGAAAAGTATGCATCCTCAAAAAGGAAGGAAAACCACTACAACAAGGATAAAGCTTGAGGACATTATGCTAAGTGAAATAAGTCCGTCACAAAAGGACAAATACGGTATGATTCATTGTATATGAGGTCCCTAGGATAATCACTCTCATTGAGACAGAAAGCAGAATGGTGGTTGCCAGGGGCTGAGGGGAGAAAGGAATGGGGAGTTATTGTTTCATGGGCACAGAGTTTGTTTTCCAAAATGAGAACAGTTCTGGAGATGGATAGTGATAATGGTAGCAAAATAATGTGACTGTACTTAAATGCCACTGAACTCTATACTTAAAAATGGTTAAAATAGTAAATTTATGTTCTGTACATTTTACCATAATTAAAATTATAGATAAATAGGTAGATAGATAATTAGACAGATAAAACAGGACCACAAAGCAAAGAAGTCAGACCAAGTCAAAGTATACCTATAGTGCAATCCAAACATAGCCCTCAGTGCTGGAACACTCATCACTGCACACAGATGCTGCATGTATCGTTCCAAGACTCTTCCCCTCTCAGCAAGGGTATTACTTCCTCCAGGGAGCCTTCTTGGATACCCAAGTCCAGTCTTGGGGGGCCTGCCACATGCTCCCATAGTACCAGGACCTTGTACCAGAGCCCGTCAACAGGTCTATCCAGCCAGTGTCAAGCTCCGTGAAGGCTGCACCCTTATCTTGCTTAGATGCGTCCACAGGACCTGACTCAACAAATATCACCTTTAATAAGTACTGAGTCAATTAATTAACTGCTGAGAAAAGGAGAGGCTAGACTACTGCTCTGATTTTCAAAGTTTACACACAGGGTTGTCTTAAGGAGTTGTTAACAAGGCAAGTTAATACGTCAGCCTTCCATATCCCTCAGATATAGAACCCACTGATATGGAGGGCTGACTGGACTAAGCCATTTTACATAAGGGACTTGAGCATCCACAGATTCTGGTATCTATGTGGGCTCCTGGAACCAACTCCTGCAGATACCAAAGAACGACTGTAACTCACAGAAAACCCAAAGATTTTCTAACTTGAAACTGAAAAAAAAAAACGGTGGGGGATCCAACCGCAGAAGATTGCCAGACAGGTTCCCACTGCCCCTCTACCTCCTCTATTAAACAGAAGGGATGTTCTTCGTGAACAGCTGATTTCCAGAATCTATACCCCTCCCCACCAAAGTTAGAGCTCCACGCCCACCTTCGGATACCCAGGCGGAGACCCAGGTGCCAGGCGCAGCACAGGGGCTTAAACACATCACCTCTTCAAATTCTCTTGAGGTCAAGGGAGTATTTTCCTCTTTGCAGGAACAAAAGTTTAAACTGCAGTTTGATCAATTTGTCAGGCACCTGTTCTTCGGGCTAAAATTAGAAAACATTCTTTAAAGGCTGGTAAATCTTTATCGATACTGAGGGGTCAGCTCAGAAGGCGGGGGCAGTAACTGCTGTTCTTTGCCTAGTCCATTCTTTAAGGCAGCTGGTACCTGTACTGAATTTCCTCTTGTACGTTTTTCTGCCATATAAATTACTTCATCACCCCTAAATCTGTTCTGCTGTATACACCTCCAAGTCTACTCTTGGTGCATGTTTTGCATAGGAGAACAAATTTTTGGATTTGCTACTGGGCAAAGTGTGTTTCCTTTCCCCCTCGTCCTCCAATTACCAGGCGAACTATAAGAGTGATGCTGAGAGGCAAGTGAGGCTCATCCACACTGGAACCCCACCATGCAGAGCATATAGGACCCAACTGAAGAGTACAAATGACTTCCAGCATGACTTGAGCTGACTTCAGGGCACATGCACACATTTGAGTTACAGCTCCAAACAGGTCATGTTGATATAACAAGGAAAGGTTATCAAGGTAAGAGATAGACCTGCCTGTGGGTTTCTGGAAACCCTCAATCAGTAAGCAAAGTCCTCACATGAACCTTAGGTTTTGTTCTTACCCATTCACAAAAAAAATCATAGGTAAAGGATATTTGAGGATCTAAAATAGAGGAGCAGACACTCAGAGGACATTTTTATATGGAGCTCTTGATTACTACTTCTTTTTTTTTTTTGCTTAGTCTTCCATTTATTTAGTCAAACCATCCTTATTACAAAACATGTGAATTATGGAGACAGAGATGTATCAGCACACAATCTGACCCTTAACTTCTGCTGGGTAAGATAAGACAGAACAAGAGTATAACCTTTGGCAATTCTTTTTTTTCCAAGCCCAGGCATGGGTGGATTGTCCAACACTTAAATATTTTTAAAGTCCCCTAAAATATTATTGACCACATCATATATATACATACATACATATATATATATATATATAGTTGGCCAAAATGTTCGTTTTGTTAGTGAATACGTTGTTCAATACAGTTCTTGGTGAAGATGAAAAGTGTGTCTATCTTTACTTAAAACCGAATGAACTTGTTTTTGGCCAACCCAATATATATACACACATGTTCTGACAGCATTTTTGCTTCTGAAGAGGCAGACTATTTCTCACAAAATAATAAAAAATGGTGTTTATAATTTTGTCCAACTGTTTTTAAAGGTTTTACAAAATCTTATAAGAAAATTATGGGTAAATTTTAAAAAGAAAATACATTCTCATGCATAACAACTCATTTAAAAGAGAAGGACCCTGCCAATGCAGGGGGCGCAGGTCCGATCCCTGGTCGGGGAACTGGGATCCCAGCAGGCCGCATGGTGCAGCCAAAAGATTAAAAAACAAAAAAAATAAAATAAAAGAGAAGCAAAAGCTTCATTTGGCTGTCTATCTCAAAGAAACATTTCCTGCTTCCCTCCCCACCCCACTTTACGTATGATATTACTTTGTGAATGGGTAAGAATAAAAAACCAAGGTTCCAGCTGGAGCCCATCACATTCCACATGACCATCAAATTTGATAAAAATTCTCTATTTAATTAATATGTTCAAGCACCATTCAATAAGCTTTGAGGATTATACCTTCATCTGAAACTTAGAATACAGTGAATTTTCATAGAGTTTTTTTAGTTTTAAGAACAACCATTGATAAATTCTATCTTCAAAGGAAGAAGTGATCATGTCTATCCCACTTTACAACTAGTTGAATTCAACAAAATATCTAGAATCCTAAATACAAACAATATTTTCAATTCCACATTCCTTCTTTAAATTGAGTTCATTTTTATTTTAAGATACATTGCTTCCATGCAAACCTGTGCTTCCTGAAAAGTTTGTTCTAGGTGGGGCAGTGGCACCAAAACAAACAAAAAAAAAAGTCTAGGAAAAAAAAGTCTCTTTGGTCTTAATAGGCTGTAAACATGTTCACATATTCCGGTTTTGAACAGAAATAGTAAATGCGAGGAAGAAAAAGGATGCAGTTGGAATTTCAGGATATTACGTGTAGATTCATAGAAATCTGAAAGAACTTTGCCAGAGTAAAGAAATACCATAATCATATTAACATTTTAAAGGAAATTTTGTTCACAATTCACACATACTGATGCAGTGGTTGAGGGACTGCCTTATCCCCTTCTCTAGATGTCTAGATAAAGCATGGTCTACTATATGCTACTTCTGCAAGGCTGAGACACAGAAGTCGTAGGTATCTGGATTGCTCAAAATTTAGATGGCTGTCAGAAAAAACATACAAGCATTTGTTCAATTAGCCTTCAACAGGCATGTGGCCAACTCTGGGCCAGGCACTATGCTGGAGAGATAAAGATGAGTAATAAACACGGGCCCCACCCTCAAAGATCTCACAGTTCAGTGAGAGGCTGATACATCAGCTGACACCCAGAACAGTGCATAGCACGTCGTAGGCACTCAAAAAATATAAAGCAGGTTAGGAGCCAGGGAGGGCAGGCAAAGATCGGCCTGAGGAGCTGGAGTTTAGCAGGGAGCCTGACTCTTAACTTGGAGGGCTGGGCTGGAATGCACACTCCACCACTCTGCCGCTGTATGAGGGCAATGCATTTCACATTGCCACGCCTCAGTGTCCTCATGTGCTCTCTCCTAGGGTAGTGATGAGCTAACATACATGGAAATGTCTGGAATGGCAAATATGTTAACCCCATCTCTACCCAATGGCTACCCCAGGTCTGGGGCAGGGACCAGAGTGGCAGAGAACCACTGTGGGAGGATAAGGTTTTTTTTGCTACTTCTTCTTCCTCTCCCTTTTCTAATCCTTCCTGCAAAACCCCCCTTTCCCCAATGCTGACTGAGCAAGACTCAGAGTGAATGAACCAAAAAGGAACTGGGAGGAAGGGAGTGTGAAAGAGAATCCTGGCTAACAATAAAGAAAAGAGAAGATGGCCATCCTTTGGAAGGGAAACCATCAGTAGTTCTAAACTGGAAAAGGGAAAAATAAAAAAACAAACAAAAAAACTCCTGAACCAGATACCTAAAACATTTCAACTTCTGCTGGTTAGACTACTTTTCTAGATAGCCTCGGATTCTTGCCAATTAGCTGTAGTTATTTTCTTCCCATCTCCCTGTTTGAACTTCCTTTACTAAATTAAAATAATTGCAGCACATTAACATTTAATCAACACAAAAGAAAGACTAAACCAAGCTCAAATATAATTTTAGAGCTTGCATTTTCTTTTTTTAAAAAAATGGGCGTTTGTGTATTTCTGTGTATCTAGTGGTGAATGCACATTTGTTTACATATATATGTACATGCACACATATATGTGCATTGTTTAAGTAGGCATGCATCTATATACAAATATAAACCAACCTTCTTGTAGTTGAGGCAAGTGTGACAGATACCAGCATCTGTATCTGTATCTACCATACCCGGGGGCAGCAGGAGAGGTAAGTTGAGTGTCTACTCCAGAATCCTGCAACCTCACCCTGCACCAAAAACTAAGGTCCCACGCAATGAAGAAGCCCTGAAGTTTCCAAGAAGACCAGGGCTGGAGGGCTGGAGGTGCTCGAACTCCCTGTGACTGGACCCAGCCCCTAAAGAACCTCTCCCTCTTCCTGGAAGAAAGCTTTCCTTTTAGTAAACAAGGGCCTTTGTCCCAACCAGGAGAGCTGAAACTGCTGGGGGTGGGAAGCAGGGGCTCCAGAGCTGCCTTCATGCCTGCAAAAGACCACAGCCACACCGGGGGAGCTGGAACCCTCAGGCTGCTGCCCCTTAACTCTCTTGAGGTTAAGAAATGCTGCCAAGTTCACTGTCATCCACCTCAGTAGGTTTTACTTAGAAGCAGCTGTGTCCAGAGCCCAGCGCTCAGGGCTCACTTCTCACAGCACCATCTCGTGTGTTTCACAACCGCCACAAAGGCAAGGGGGGTGGTATTACTCCTTTCACAGGTGAGGGGTCTGAGGTTCAGGAAAGCTGATGGGGCCAAAGGCAGACACCAAAGTGGGTAAATGGAGGAGCCACCAGGCCACCTTCACACCATGACGACTGGCCAAGGGAGAAGAATCTGAGCTCCTGGGTTCTGGTCTTAGTTCAGCCTCTCATCTAAGGTGTAATCAATGGCGAGTAGGTCTTAACTTTGTGAGCCTTAAGCTCAATGACTATAAAAAGAAAAAGAGGGAGTTCCCTGGTGGTCCAGTGGTTAGGACTCTGTCCTTCCACTGCAGGGGGGGCACAGGTTCGATCCCTGGTCAAGGAACTAAGATCCCACAAGCTGCGAGGTGTGGCAAAAAAGAAAAAAAAGGGGGGGGTGGGGAGATAAATACATAAATAAAAAGAGGAAAAAGAAGCCAACTTTTGTTCTGTATCTCGTAGGACAGTCAGATAGGAACACTCTCTGTGATCATTACTCAACCCAATTCTCAAAGGCTGGGTGGGTGGTTTTCCTGTCATCAGCTCTCACAGCATACAACACGTCCCCTGCCATCGACGTCCTGCCATTCACCTACTGTGCCCTGAGGAATCCCTCCACTGCCTGCCTCCCTGGAAGGCATCAATGATCCTTCTCAACAATGAACTCAAGCAAAACAGGCAACCCTTGGGCAGTAAGTCTCTGTACTTATCTTTACTACAACTGATACTCAGTTTTTACGCTGTCCAACCCCACTGTAAGTTCCTCACCCAGAGACCCAGCCTTGACTTCTCTATATCTGTCATCACTATGATACTACCACTACCACCATGGCTTCAACCCTGGAGTTTAAGCAAATATCCACATGGCAACATTTTTCTGGGTATCCGCTAGGTCATGTAAAATAAAAATGGAAGTAGGGATTGGTTTTTTTAAGAAAAATAATATGGTATGGTCTTGGCCCCAAACAACTCACAATCCAGTGAGGAGGAATAACTGACTGCTGGGATTTGCTGAATCATGACACTGGAATTTGCCAGTGACTGGGAGTTGGAAGGGACAGTGACTCTGAAGGATAACAGAGTCCGCTCCTGATACTATCTCAAAGGATATGATGACCGGCTGACTTTAACAAGGTGGAAATTTAATAAGGATAAATGACAACTTATGCACCTCGCTAAAAAAAAAAAAAAAAAAACCCGCGCACGCGTGCACACACACGCACGCACACACACACACTCACACACACACTCACTCACTCACTCACAAGTATAGGGTAGAGAAGATCACATGAGAAAGTCTTAAGGGACTGGGCTGCCCACGAGCTCAATGACTCAGTGTGATGAGGCACCTATAAAAGCTAATGCAGTATCAGGCTGCCCTGAGTAGACTGCTGCATTCACAGTAAGAAAAGTGAGATCTCAAATCTGGATTCCAGCAACCACAGGGGATGAATGGTCAAAAGTGAGCAAGTTTCAGAGCGCTGACAGGAGTGTGAAGCCACATCCTAATAGGAATGAGGATCACGAAGCTGGAGAATGAACAATTCACAGGGCCATGAGAGTCATTTTCAAACTAGTCTTGGGCTTTACCATTCCACTCGCAGGAATAGGTAACAGAGATACAGTTGACCTAAACCACAGAGGCACTGACATTAACCCAAAAGCAGGGGTTTAAAAAATGAGAGGGAGCAGGAAAAATGAAACAGAATTACCTATCTCATTATGAAATAATGTTACCAACTGCAATATCATACTGACATGAAAGTTATAAAAAGAAAATTCTATTTATAAGAAAAAGAAAATTACAAAATACTATAGACAAATACTACAGACAAATTTCATTTTGTAAAAACAACAACATATACACACATCGAAAACTGCACTGAAAGGGCTTCCCTGGTGGCGCAGTGGTTAACAATCCGCCTGCCAATGCAGGGGACACGGGTTCGAGCCCTGGTCCGGGAGGATCCCACTTGCCGTGGAGCAACTAACCCCGTGCGCCACAACTACTGAGCCTGCACTCTAGAGCCCGCGAGCCACAACTACTGAGCCCACGTGCCACAGCTACTGAAGCCCGCACACCAAGAGCCTGTGCTCTAGGCACAAGAGAAGCCACCGCAAGGAGAAGCCTGCCCGCACACCACAATGAAGAGTAGACCACACTCGCCACGGCTAGAGAAAGCCCGCGTGCAGCAACAAAGACCCAATGCAGCCAAAAATAAATAAATAAAATAAACTTATAAAAAAAAAACTGCACTGAAAATGGTCTGGAAGACAACATGGTGTAAAGCTCATAACACTAATTACATATGAGTGGTGAAGTTACTGATAGTTTTAAATTCTCCTTTCTGCTTCTCTATATTTTGCTTCTCCAAAATTCTCAATGTTTCATAGTGGGCATATATTTGCAAACCTGGGAAGAAAAATTACTTTAGATTTTTCAAAAGAAAATATCTAAATGGACTAGCATATGAAAACAGGAATTAGGCTTGTGCCTTCAGCAGGAAAGGGGGAACTGGGATTAGTGGGTAAAGATTCTAGGAGACCTTATCTGAGCTCAACATAAGAGAATGGCCTGTTAATGAAATAAACAGCCCTTTGTTGTAGTGAGCTCCCCATCAAAAGAGCTGTGCCTCTAGAATGCTTTGAGACTATTTGGGAATGTACTGTAGGAAAAGCCTCCATGGAGTACAGGGTTAGCTTCTCCTAAATCTGTGTATTCCAATTCCTTCAACACTGCTCAAGCCATCCCTGCTCCAGAATCCATAATACCTCTATTTTGCTCTCTATAAGTCCAAATCTTCAATCAAGCTTTTAGGATCTACTTCTCTGCTCTCTCACCGAATCAGAGCCAAATGGAGTACAGTTAAAAGAACATTCAACTGGGGCTTCCCTGGTGGCGCAGTGGTTGAGAGTCCGCCTGCTGATGCAGGGGACACGGGTTCGTGCCCCGGTCCGGGAAGATCCCACGTGCCGCGGAGCGGCTGGGCCCGTGAGCCACGGCCGCTGAGCCTGCGCTCCACAACGGGAGAGGCCACAACAGTGAGAGGCCCGCGTACCGCAAAAAAAAAAAAGAACATTCAACTGGGAATCAAAAGGTTCAGATCCCAGCAGTACCACCAGAAAGAATACAGCCTTGGACAAGTCACAATCTCTAGGAGCCTCAGTTTCCACATCTGTAAAATGGCAGTAAAATGTATACAACCTCACAAGGTTCCGCTGACATTTCAAGACAAAGCCTGTGAGACTGCTTTATAAACAATGAGGTGCTATACAAGCAAAAGACGATACATTCCTGTTGTGAAAGCATTCAAGCAGAAGTTGGATGGGCAATAACAGGGATCTTATTCCACTGGAAGTAGAAAACTTTAATTCCAAGATCATATGATTCTACATTGTGGCTCAACCACCACCTCCATGAAGAGGTCCTTTACTCCTTCAGCTTTCTTCTGACCACTTCTCATGCCACAGAATATAACAATGATTGTTTTTTCTCTAGCTTCTAAGGATGAGTCTTGATTTTTCACTATAACTGCATTTTCTTGAGACAAGGACCAAGACCTCCACCTTTATCCACAATCCCTAGTGCTGCTAGGCACTCACAAAAGACTCATTGATGATTTGACTGAACCTTAATAGAACCCCTACTTAAAGTACAGCCTATGGACTGGCACTATTGGCATCATCTGGAAACGTGTTAAAATGCAGATTTTTGGGCCAAGTCCCAGCTCCACTAAATCAGAACCTGCATTTTAATAAGATCCTCGAATGAATCCTATGCTAACAAAGTGAGGCTGCTGGTGGTCTACAGACTACCCTCAAGAAGCAAGGACCAGGGGCACGCTCATCCAACAAGATCTCCAAAGCCCAGAAAAGCATCTCATTTGTTCACTCACTCATTTATTCAGTCATTCACTCACTCAACAACCATATATTAAGTTCCTATACCATGCCAGGCACTTTTCTAGGTGCCAAGTCCTGTTCTAGCCAGGTGTGACTGAACAGTAAGGATTCTCTAATACTAGAGAGAATGGCCCAATCCAGCTGCCTGCCCACAAAATCCAGCTAAAAGCAATTTAAGTGCCTCTGAATTCCAGCTCCTCCAACCCTAGCCCAGCACCTCAAATGCTTTGCAGGTGTCAGGGCTGCTATCTCTTCACAAACCACCAAGGACCCATCCACACCATAGCCACCGCCCAATGGTTTGGGCACAGCCCCTTTATATTTCTGCAGGTGCTACATTCCAAAAATATTTCTTCTTATAAAGCATGGCAGGAATTCTACACTGAGGGGAGAAGAGAGGTTCAAGAGGGGCCTTATTTTTCCCAGGGGAGAGAAGAGACTAAAACCTCTCATAGAGAGGTTTACATTTTCAAAATGTATTTATTTTATCAACCACATGCTCGCAAGTCAAACATCCCCTCAAAGACATCTTGCAGACAGAGATATTCTGGGAACATACTGGAGGCAGCTTATTTATCTGCAACTATTATAAGACTAGCCCGAAGGGATGAGTATCAGATGCTCTCTCCCGCTGAAATGACTGTCTGCCTGCCTGCCATCCTATGCCAGGTCACAGCTACTTCATGCCCCCAAACACCCCCTGCTTGGCCCTGCCAAACTGCCTCTACCCCACCGGTCCTGTGACAGCCTTCCAATTAGCCCAGGTCACTCCTGATGGGAAGGGCTATCAGTTTGCTCCACGTGTTCTGCAGCATCTTTGCTCCTTGTGGTCTGTAAACCGACAATGGAAAGTGTAACTAATATACAAACGTAACATTAATATCGAACACTGCCACAGTGCTGGAAACCCCTGTGGGCTGGGGGCTGGTAAGATCCCAAGCAAACTCAGCTCTTGGGTTTCACTGTCTGAAAGGGAGTTATAAGAAAGTATACTCCAGCCAGCTACAACTGTCTCTTAGCTCTCTCCTTCGCTATCTTTAATCAAGTTATCCTTTGGGCCACAAGATCTAGCAGTTAGGAACGCTTTCGTATCTCCTGCAGTCCTCTCTACCTTAGCCTGTTAACTGTCTCCTTCCCCCCAATGAGCATCTTGGGATCGGGGTAGCTTTCTGTTCAGTGCAGCATCTCTGGAGCCCAGCAGATACCTGACACATCCAGGTCTTCAGTAAATACTGACAGAATGACAATTCGTTCATCAAGCATTTAATGAGTGCCGAGTTTTAGGATTAAAAATACTAAATACCCAAAGATAAAAAAGTAGTAAAGAAATGGTTAGCCCTTGTTGGCCTTTGGAGACCAAACAAAACAAGGAACAAGGACTATGAAAGCCTGGATGCAAACTCCGATGTGAGGGGTGAGGGAATTCCTGGAGCAGAGCAAGCCAAGTGCAACAGAAATCGAATTTTCTTATCCACAGCATCTCACACAGATCCACCCCCAGTCTGTAATTCATTGTGTGCTGAATGCATTTCCCACACACCAGTCTCTCATTCTGCAATTGGCCAAATTTCTCATCTGTCTTTTAAAATATCGGTATATACTGCATGGCATATCCTGTCTTCACCCTAAACTGTTTTATTACAAGGAGAGCCACCCCTCATAAAGGGGTGGACTTCTCATAGGCATTCTGATTTCATTCTTAGCCCCAGCTATAAGACTGTTAGTGTCCTGTTAGGAGGGCAGAGAGGTGCAGTGATGCGCAGGCCTGCCATAGGCTGTGCCCCTGGGACCCGACTCACACCTCTTCACTCGAAATCCCGTGCTCTCATCACCTACCCGCTTCCTCTCCCAGGCCTCGCTCTCCACCTAGCATCGCCACGTAACAGAAACGCAACACGAGCCACACATGTCATCACACATTTCCTAGTAGCCTCATTAAAAGAGGAAAAAAGACGAGGTGAGAGAGTGGCATGGACATATATACACTACCAAGCGTAAAGTGGACAGCTAGTGGGAAGCAGCCGAGTAGCACAGGGAGATCAGCTAGGTGGTTTGTGACCGCCTAGAGGGGTGGGATAGGGAGGGTGGGAGGGAGGAAGCCACAGGAGGGAAGAGATATGGGAACATGTGTATATGTGTAACTGATTCACTTTGTTATAAAGCAGAAACTTACACACCATTGTAAAGCAATTATACTACAATAAAGATGTTTAAAAAAAAGAGGAAAAAGAAACACGTGTTAATTGATTCTAATAACATCTACTAACCCAACAACCCAAATACTATTTCTACCTGTAATCAATATAAAAATAGCTGCCAATGAGGTTTTTTTGGTTTGTTTGTTTGTTTTTTGCGGTACGCGGTCCTCTCACTGTTGTGGCCTCTCCCGTTGCAGAGCACAGGCTCCGGGCGCACAGGCCCAGCGGCCATGGCTCACAGGCCTAGCCGCTCTGTGGCATGTGGGATCCTCCCAGACTGGGACACGAACCCGCGCCCCCTGCATCGGCAGGCGGACCCTCAACCACTGCACCACCAGGGAAGCCCCTCGTACTAAGTCTTTGAAGTCCAGTGGCCACTGCACACTGATGGAGCATCTCAGTTGAGGAGTCTCCTTCTGAGCGCTGAACCGCACATGTGGCTGGTGGCTACGTACTGCACGGCACGGACCTGGAGCGAGTACTTCTTACACATGCTTGAATCTCACAGAGCCTAACACCTGTTGTTTCCAAGCACATAAAGCCTTTTCAGTGGCACCGACCTCTGCTGTATTTGAGTTTGGGAAGGGCCCAATTGTCAGTCGACATAGGTTCTCCATGTTTCAATGACTTTCAGGTCCATCCTTCAAGTCTCACCGTAGGCACCACTCCTTTAAGGAAGCCCCCACTGACCATCCCCCCAACAGAGCCCTCCCACTTCAGACACCACAGCCCTAACCCCACACTGTGAGTGCCTGCCCAGCTGTGTTACCCACTATTGTACGTCCCTTGAAACAGGACTCTGTTTCATTCATAGCCCAAGCTTTATCTCCCAGCCCAGCACAGCCTCAATAAACATTTACCAGACGCACGGATGGATGGTGGGATAAATGAATGAAATTCCTCCTAACACAAAATCTCCTGCTCTCTAGGCCATAGTTTCCTCGTCTGTAAAATCTCCATGGCTCCTTCCAGCTCTGAAAGTCAAGAAGGCCACGCAGTCACTTGCGTTGCTTACGCCCGGGTCACAGCACCGACTGGGGCGCTTATACTGAGCCCACATTGCACAGCCAGCTTGACCAGCCATCTGACATAGGAAGGAACATTTAGATTGCACTTGAGAGGTTACTTCTCTAGACCAGTGCAAAATGGGGCAAAACAGACTGTTTTCAGGTCTTCAGAAAGTATCCTATGAACCTTCTTCTATTCCACAGAACTATAGAAATGCCTATATTCTCCCATGTAATTCTTGAATAGCTTCCCTGGCCAATAATTTATATACTTCTTATACAGAAAATGTTTAATTTTATCCTTAATGAATGAATGTCATTAAAAGATCACAAGATCAGGTTTTAGACTCCAAAGTCCTGGTTTTCATCACAACTGCCTTTTTACCAGCTAGTTCCTTGGTCATCAACGTGTTATTTAACCTCTCTGTACTTCAATGTCCTTATCCATAAAACAGGGATAACAATATAACCAACTCACAGAGTTGTTGTAATGCCAGAATGCCTTATATACCATACAGAGCCAAGCAAATGTAAGCTGCTATAGAAACTACTTCTTCCGAAGCATGTCAAAGTGGGGTGACAGAGCAGTTCACAACTAACACAGCCATGGCCAAGGCCCAGGCCTGGGGAACTCAGCGAAAGGCCGGAAGGAACCCAGTGCACTCCACTCCCGGGCTAACGTTGTACAGGCCCAGAATTCACAGCCTCACAAAGCCAAGCCCCCAAGGTGCTGCCTGGATAGGAAGCAGCCCAGAGGGCAGGCTCCCCCAGGTAAACCAGGCATGCATCTGCCCGGCGCCACTGGGAGGTGGCCGTGGAGGAAGGCTGCCTATCGGACAAAGGAGCCAGCCTTTCGAGGTTGGGCAGGGAGTTTCTGTCTCAGAAAGGCAGAGCCGCCACTGAGCAAGGGGTCCTGCCCTCAGTCAGGCCAAGCCAAGGAGCTGGAGAAATAGCTTCACCTGCCTTTTCTTTCTTTCTTTCTCCTGCAGTGTTTCAAGGACACCTGAACTTTCCCAAACCAGTTCTGCCCATTTCAAACAGGAACTAGGTTTGCATCTACGTGTGTGTGTACACGCATTTTATCATTTCAGAAGAAAGCACTTTGCAGTCCGAGAATGAGTCATCAGTAATCCTTGTCAATTTGCCAGCAGCCTGCCCCTCTTCATTACAAACAGAAAGATAAAAGCTTTTGCACTACATTAGCTGGCATACGCCTCCACAGACAGTACAAATAAATTAATTGTGCCTCATCTCAAACAGCCCGGGAGGTGTGCAGGAGGGGAAAATGCGCTCCGTCTTGTTTCATTAACGAATTAAACTGCAATAGAGCCATGACCACTCTCTTATGTACAGACGCCTGGCTATTCGGCCAACATGAGACTGTCGCCCACTTGGGGCAGCACTACCCAACGAAGGCGTCCACGTGCCAAGAAACTGTGTCTCCTGCCCAAGGGAGTGCGTGTCCTTCAGCGCTTTCGTGGTCCTTGTGGGGTGGGGGGGAAGTGACAACCACAGGGGCCACTGTAAGGGCACCTGGGGGACAAGAGTCACCCCTCTCATGCTGGGCGCTGCGCAAGAGGGAGGCGTTTCCATCATTTACCCCAGGCAAATAAGCAAACCAGTTCTGCGGCCCTGGTATGCACGGCAGAGTGAAAGAGTCTGTCATCAAGCAAACTCTGTCATGCTGAGGAGGGCAAGCATTCCAGAACAAAGCTATTCAAGACCGACTTGAAAAACAAGTCAGACTCCCCCTTCACCACAAGCTAAGATTACACCCTCAAACACACCTTTCTACGATTCTGAGACATTTGCTTTTGCAGTGCAGTTAAAGGCAATTTGCTACAATGCTGTGATTTTCTTTAACCTGGTTGCGTACTACATAATTTAGGCAACCTGCATTTTATAAGTTGAAGGAGCATGACTGAAAAGCTGATCCTTTCATGTTTTATCTCCAAAGAGACAAAAACAGTATTTACAGGGAAGGAGGGGGACAGGAAATGGGGGAATGACAGTGGAAGGAAAGAACAAAGCGGACTCCAAGGAGAAGAGGAAGAGCCCCTCTCCTCTCCAAGTATCACCCTATTAACCGGTGACCTGCAAGGATGTTAAGATCACAAACAGCTAATCCAACCGTAAAATATGTCCAAAGTATTTATTATACTGATGGGCTCTGGGTTTGGGTACTGGTAGTTTGGTTTGTTTTTTTTAACTGTAAAATCCAAGAATCTAAAAAATTCTGAGCAGAAAACCTGACCTCACATGGCTAAGTCCTGCCTATAACAAAAGCAAAAAAATTAAACCCAAAAAAGACAATAATAAAGCCATATTCAACCTTATCATAATAGAAAAAATACCAAGTAAACAATGAGGCACCATTGAGCCAAATCTTTGTAAAAATGACCATTTATCTAATGCAGGCCAAATGCTGAAACTGGTACCTTACCCCATTGCTGGTGGCATGGTAAACTGACACAAGTTTTATGGAAAGCAGTTTAGCAATCCATCCAGAGCCCCCCCAAAAAATGTTTGTGCCCTTTAACCCAGAAATCATGCTCTTGGGAATTCACCCCAAGGAACTAATCTACAATAGGATGAAGCCATATCTCCAAGTATTATTTATAATAGCACAAAACTGTAGGGGAAAAAAATCTAAATGTACAATAATAGATGAATGGTTAAATAAATTCAGCCTGTGGGATGACAGATTGTAAGACCATTAAAAATCATCTTGAAGACTCTGTAACCATTTGGAAAACATTTGCTTAAGGTTTACTGAAAAGAGCAGAATACAAAATTGAGTCTACATATGATTACAGCCATACAGAAATATGTCTGCATACAGACAAGGGCTAAAAGGAAAAATGAAAACAGTTGTGTTAGAATAGCACGCTTGTGGGTGAACTATTTTTCTTTTGTTTCATTTCCTTTATTGTGGTTAGAGCATTTCATCTTGTGAAATAAAGAGAAATCACGGGGTGTATATGCAGCAGCTCAACTCACATTCAAAGGATGAATCAGGAATCTGAGAAACCAATACGCTAATTCAGGGCATGTGCAATACCTAGCACGAGTCTCTATCCTATGCTTTGCATGGGTCCCTCCAATCACATCTCTCAGCCAGTGAGGCAGGCTGATGAGCAATCGGATGCTCAGAGAAGCAGAACGACCTACCCAAGTCTGTATGAGGCTACAAATGACAGAGACAGGACGAGACTTCACATCAATTCTGCTCCAAAGCCCCAGCCCATCCTGTCTACTTTTGCCACTACTTCCAAGATCCCTTCCGTCTCTGGGAAATAGTTTTCCCTCCTTAATAAAATGAAGAGATTGAACTTTCTTCCAGCACTGTGTGGATCCATCCACATGTGGTTCATAGACCACCTGCAGCCAACTCACCTGTGCGTCAGGTTAAAGCTCAGACAGTTGGCCCCAAACCAGACCTGTTGAATCAGAGTACAGGCAATCCCAGACTTAAGGATGGTTCAACTTAAGGAGTTTTCAAATTTGCAAGGTTTGAATGTAATACCCATTCACTAAAAACCGTACTTCGCATTTTAAATTTTGATCTTTTCCTAGGTTAGTGATAAGTGGTACCACACTATCTCATGATGCTGGACAGCGATCACAAGGGGAAACAACCGATACACTCACAACCATTCTGCACCCATACAACCCGTCTTTCACTTTCAGTACATTATTCAATCAATTACATGAGATGTTCAACACTTATTATAAAAGAGGCTTTATGTTAGATGATTTTACCCAACTTTAGGCTAAGGTAAGTGTTCTGAGCACATCTAAGATAGGTTAGGCTAAGCTTCAAATGCATTTTGACTTACAATATTATCAATTTAGGATGGGTTTTATTGGGACATAAAGTCATCCTAAGTGGAGGAAGATCTGTATTATAGAACTTTCTCTATTTTACATGGCAGACGTAGTCTGATTTTTTTTTTTAAAGCCAACATATTTCACATTTACAATTAAAGAATGTAAAAGTTAAGGAATATCGGGATGTAACCCCATCAAGGAAGATCTGTATCTGGGAGTGTAGCACCTGAATCTGAATTTAGCCAGCTACCCAGGCAATTCTTATGCACAAGAATATTTGAGAACCGCTAGTTAAGAACCATGCAAACATCTGCCAAATCCAAACACCCAAACTCATATGTCCATCTCCCCACACACAAGAAAGTCCCCTGGATTGGGGAGGGGGGTGGGGGTTAGAAGCTTGTACTTGTTCAAATGAGTATTTAACCTCAAAGAGTTAAAATGTTTAAGACGGAAAAACACAAGAGAGTGATCTGTATTCCTCAGACACTTCTTTTTCTGGTGAAATAATTCCTGGGCTCCCAGACATGATCCAATTTCACATGTCCATGTTTAGCATAGTGCTGGGAACATAACTGGTGTTCAAAACGCTTACAGAAAAAAAAGGGAATGAATGACTGCTTGAGCTGGTAGTGTGGCAGTATCTTCCAACCAACTACACTTAGTGTTTATTTTGTTTGCTTGCTTGTCTGCCCGCAGCCCTGGGAAAGGCCCATGACGTGGGGGTGGGCTGTAGAGCATCCCTCCTGTCCTGCACAGTGGCACTGTGTCCCCAGACGCTATAACAGGGCCCAGAATGCTGTGCATTTGTGAACAGTGGTTGAGTGAATGAACAACAGGCACCAGCAAGAGCCAGAAAAAATATGAGCGCTCCTGGATCCAGTCATCTCATCAATAAACGGACACTGTTCCTACAGGAGAAGGGAATGGGGAACTTCTTTACCAAGTGCACACCATGCCCTGGGCTGCGTACTCCCACACTCACCTGTCCTCAAGGAAACCACAATGACATCAAGTAGACTAGCAACTAGGTCTAAATGGTCTGTCCAAAGACCCAGGCAGTAAGAAAGAGACTCTGGACTCAAAACCACATTCTCTGCAGTCTTAACTAAATACAGCGTAGTCAAACAAGAAAAATAAGAAAATTAAAAAATATATAAGTCTAAAAGAACATCCCATAGAGGATCCATTGTCCAAAGGAAACCCACTGTATACACACGTTCAAAGATTTGGAGTTAACTTAAAGAGGCTTCCAAGAGGAGGCACTGGGGCCAACCTTACACAAGCTGTGGACAGGGAGTCACCCTTGCTAGGAACTGTCCCTTTAGCCTGTGGACGCTGTGAGAGAGCCTCAGCTGCTCACCTAGGGAGCCATCTCTCTCCTTGAAAGCAGTAAGTAATGGCAGCACTGATGCTGCCCCCAAATTACCATCTGCTGCAAACACTTTAGAATCCAATGGACTTTACACCCAGACCATGTGCAGGGTTCTATTGGCTATAATTATTGAGCACCCACGGGAGCACTTCCCAATGTAATGAAGAGTTGAGATCAATTATGAAATCAAACTGGCCTGGATTCAAATCCTGCATTCACCATTTGCTGAATGCGAGACCTTCATCTCCCGAGACTCGGTTTCCTCATCTATAAAGGGAGATAATAATAATGCTCACCTCAGAGAGCTGTTTTGAGAGTTAAGCAAAACAATGCCCTTAAAGGACTTACCACAGGACTGGCATGCAATAAAGTTGCAGTAAATGGTACCTACTACAACAGTCACCACAAGCATTGTAAAATCTGAACACCTGACGTTTCTCCAATTCACAAACACACACACTACCTATGTGTCCTGCATTTTCTACTGATTTTTTCCTGTTCCCCATAAAAAAGCTTCATGTATTAACACAGGACATATACCTGTTATTTTTAATAGGCATGGAATAAGTGCCTATTCCTCTCCCCAGAGATCTAACTTTTTAATGATTTCCTCATTAGATTTAACATTAAATGCAAATTGATCCATAAAGTCATCTAATTAGAAATTAAACATGCCATAGACATTATCCACGATTTAATTAGAAGAGCAACACGATATGATGAGAAATGCCCCTCCCTAGGAGGAGAAGCTGGGAATGGAGCTCCACCTCGACCAATTACTGGCTGGGATCTGGAAGGTCACCTAGCCTTTCTGGGACCCCGCAAAATGTACAAGTTAGATTTCAAACATCCTTCCCAAAGAAAAGAAATCTACAATTCAAATCACTTCAGTAACTATTTATGAAGCAATAGGCTCTGGGGATTCAAAGACTCATTCATGCTTTAAGGACATGGCAGATTAGGGAATCTACAGCCTGTTCCATCCACCAACACACCCTGGCTTGTGAAGTGGAAGGGTTCGAATTTTCATTATGGGCAATGCTACTGGGCAAATGTTCCTCCCGCCCTGCCTTCCCCTCTTTTGGGAGGCCATGCCCCCAGTGTTTATTTCCCAAAGCATAATTTTCAAGTCTCAGGGCTCAAAGCTCAAGGCTGGTATATCTGGTCAAGCTCTTTGCTGTTTAAATCATTACCCCTACCCCACCTCCAACCAAGGGCTTCTCCCAGATCAAATTCTGAAAAGGCTGCCAAGATCTTCCTCAGCACTGCTTGTCCTTTTCAGTGCAAAACGATGCTTGTCCCTAGCCTGGCCTTTTGACCAAAAAAGTGGAAGGGGAGGAGAGGAAGAGACGGAGATGTGCTGAGAAGCCCTCTGGAATCAGGCACGCAGCACACAGTCTCAGAGGTTGAGCGATGCCCCGCGTGGCCAGGGACTGTGCAGCGGCTCAGCAAGGCGTGAGGCTGACTCACAGGCAGCATCTCCCTCTCAGGTATTGGGGAGCCTATGGGACAGTATCCTACCCTCATTCACATGAGTGATGTGTGGGGGGCCCTCTCCTTCCCTCTCTCACTCTGGGACAAGGACATGCCTCCATAGCATGCTACAGCATGCCACCGCAGTCCCTCACTCACCCCCAGGCACCTTCTATCACCTCCTCAAACTGCTCTCATTCTACTGTTTGGGGTGAGCAAACAGGGGCTGCTGCCCCTGCAGAGATCCTGAGGAGGGGTCTCAGGGTAACCCAGACCAGGACAGTGGGCCCTTTCCTGATTCCTGGAAATGTCACTGTCTAAGAGATAGCCTCCCAAGCTCTGGCAATCCCAGAAAGCAACCACAATTCAACAGTGGTTGCTCAAGACTCTTGGACGCCCCCCCAAGAACACCCCAGAGCAAAGTCTTCCAACTCTTAAAAGTTACAGAACTGCCCTTAATTGAATATGATGATACATGTAAAGCATATGGAAGTAAAATTTATACTACTCAGCCCAAATCAGGGTAGAGGAAGATACTTAAGGTAACATTAGGATGGAGGTTATTGGCACTTGATGGAATTTCTCCTTTAAAAAAAAAAAGCCTGGATCACACTAAAATGAATGAGAAAAGTTAGATCTGACTACAGACTAGCCCTGCACTCTGCTTGAGAACCCTACAAGGATAAAACAAGAATGTAATTTAGTGAAGAGAAAAGGAAAGGAAGGAACTGGATTCAGAAATGCCCTTAACACAAAATCAAAATGTTATTCTCACACAACTTCAAACTTGAATATGTCAATAATTCCACCAAAAATAAAAAGTGGGAGATATCAAAATCCTTACAGAAGAACCACATCATTCTATAAACATGATTTCAAAGCCCCTGTCCCACAAGGGCTGGGGGGGTGGGGAGCTGCAGGGAGGCCAAGGGGATGCAGGAGCATAGTGAGGAAGATGATGGTAAGAGCAATGATGCCTTCCCTCTGAAGAGGAACTTTGCAGCTTACAAAGCCCTTCCACTTTCGTTATCTTCTCTGATGCCCCCAAGACATTCCTGTGAGGGATGCGGGGATGCCCGCTTATCTCTGTTTCAAGCTCTGAGAGGGGAGGAAGCTGTTGAAGGTCCCGCAGCCAGCAAGGGACAGGTCTAGCAGGTGAGCCTCGGGTCACGTCAGGGCCAAGCATCATCCATGGATCACTATGCACAAAGAACACCCAGGATCTTTCCCAGCGATGTCCATGCATCTCTGTATGAGATGGTGGGAGGAGGGAGTGGAATCATGAGCCTGTTTTGAGCCATTCCTACCAGAGCTGTGCGTACCCTACCCCACAGTATGAGGTTAAAGGGAAAGAAAGCCACTTCTTCCTGCTTTATCTCAATAAAGATGCATGAGCCAGGCATGATTCTAAGCGCTTCATGTACCCTGACTCATTCTACTATTACAACAGCTCTATGAGGTAGGAACTCTTATTAATACCCCGATTGTACTATTCAGGAAACAGCAAGGTTAAGTAATTTGCCCAAAGGCAAAAAGCTGGAAACTGGTAGGCCAGGAGCCAGGAGCCAGGCAGTCTAGGCCCAGATGCTGTTCTTTTGACCACTAACCTATATACTGCCTCACAAGAGGTGCCAGTGTTAGTGGATTCAAACCTGTCGTGGGCCTGGGTACAGGTCCCTCACAGCTCCCTGATAGTACCACACCAAGCTTCCTCAACTTCCAGATGCACCGTGTTTCAGAAATATGCAGGACACCACATTCCCTCCCTCCCTCCTTCCACCTCCCATTATTGAGTTACTGCAGGAGGATCGTGTATTAAGGCAAACACCACTTTGACATAACCTAATAACCACCCATCTCCCAGCACTCGGCAAGAATGAATGCTACAGGGCACACGTGCAAACTCGATTCTCAGTCCAGGAGTGATTTCTGTGGGAAGCGTAATTCCATTGTCCTCCTCACCCAGCACATCTTATATCCATAAAACACGAGACCCCCATCAGTCAGGATACCCAGGAATGAAAGGCCCTGCCTCTTAATCCATGTTTCAGGTACAGCTAGACTCCATCTGGTGACAGAAAGTCAAACCTAATCTGATCTTTTCATTTAAAAACACAGTACCAAACACACACAGCTGTATGTAGAAGGCAGCATTATAACAGAGATATATAATTATTCCCCATTCAATTCTGCTGCTTACTTATTTATTAGCCCCAAATTACTCTTGATATTGTAGCCTATGGTCACTATAAACTACAGGCCTACCTCGAAGACACTGAGGGTTCCGTCCAGACCACCACAATAAAGCCAATGTCACAATAAAGCGAGTCACACAAATGTTTTGGTTTCCCGGTGCATATCAAAGTTATGCTTACACTATATTGGCGTCGATTAAGTGTGCGATAGCATTATACCTAAAAGCAATGTACATACCTTAATTTCAAAGTACTTTATTGCTAAAAAATGCTAACCAGCATCTGAGGCTTCATCAAGTCGTAATCTTTTTGCTGGTAGAGGATCCTGTTTCGTGTAGACCAGCCCCCAGTGCAGTGGCTGGTCTGCTGCAACTTCCAGAAACAAGCTTCCGCAGGAGCAGGGTGCCTGTGCTCAGCACCCAGCTGAAGGGGACGCAGCTACCCCTGCCCCGCCTTTCCAACCACCTGACCCAACCTACACCCTCTCCCCGCCCCCTCCTCCCCAGCCTCCAGGCTGGCTTCCATCCTCTGACCCCTCAAGAAGTCCCTCTAAACTAGAAAGGATGTCTTCTCTCTCTCTCACACCTGTTCTGCTGGTTACACTAGGTCACAAGGTGTTTCCACCCGTGTCTCTGAAGAAGAAATGACTCCAGAGCGTGGAATTTACAGTAATAAGGAGTCTGGGAGAGAGTGAAGTGCTGAAATCATAGTACGTTACATGGTCCTAAACAGAAGCCAGAATTGGTGACTGAGGACTACTCGTTTCCCCATCCCAAGGCAAGCTGCATACGGGCGGGGATCTTTGTCTCTTCCACTCACAGCTATAGCCCTAGTGCCTAGGACAGTGCAGGGCACATTTTGGCACACAGTAGACAACTGGGGTTGTTATTAGTTGAATTGTGTCTCTCCAAAATTCATATATTGAAGCCCTAACCCCCAGTACCTCAGACTGTGATGGTATTTGGAGATGGGGTCTTCACAAAGATAATGAAAGTAGAATGAGGTCATAAGGTGGGCCCTAATCCGGTAGGACTGGAGTCCTAAGAAGAGGAGGAGATCTGGACACACAGAGAGACACCAGGGGTGCACGCAGACAGAGGAAAGACCAAGTGAGGACACAACAAGAAGGCAGCCATCTGCAAGCCAAAGAGAGAAGCCTCAGAAGAAACCAATCCCACCAACACACTCATCTTGAAGCCACCCAGCCCATGGTATTTTGTTATGGCGGCCCTACGGAAGTACTAACAGGGATGAACAAATACATGTATGAATGAAAGAGGGATGAGTCCATGCCTGTCTCATTCTGCATTTTATCTTTGAAACTTGTGCCAGTATTCATGGTGTACTGTCATTTTAAAAGGCCAAAGCAGCAGCCAGTCTCTCCCCAGAGCACCATTTGGAGGCTGACCAGGCTGAAGCTCCTGGGAACAAGGATATGGGTACAATCTCTACCATCAGCATCCCACCCTCCAAACAGAACTTCCCACTTCTCCTAGCTCCCTGGGGCTCTCTGGGGCTAGCTGCTTGGCAGAACAGCCCTCAGATGTGACTGCTTGAGAGCTTTCTACTGGCTACCACCCTGTACCTTCTATCCTTAATGAAAGAATAGACTCTGGGAACAAATACTTCTGGGCATTAGTGTTGTGATGTGATGCCTGGAGCTGCTGCAGCCATTTGCTGACCATGAGAGAGTCTGGGAACAAATACTTCTGGGCATTAGTGTGATGTGATGCCTGGAACTGCTGCAGTCATTTGCTGACATAAGAGGAGGGAGCGGACATGTGAAGGATGGCAGAGAGAAAAATGGAAAGAACCAGGTCCTTGATGAGGTCACTGAGTTGCTGAGCTAACGTACTCTAGGATCACCCTACCTCCAGACTTCTAGTCCTGTGAGATAAAAGTTCTCCTTATTATAAAGCCATTTTGAGTTGGTTTGTCTGTTACTGGCAGCCAAAAGCCTCCAGCTACATTACATGAGCCGGAATGCTACCGGTATCAACTTTCCAGTTTTATTAGGCAAAATCTGTGGTTCCTGACTTTTTCAAGTTTGGGAACCCCTTTTAACGTCAAAACATTCTACACAACACCCATCTAATAGCAGTCCTACTTTCAGTATCCAATATCTAACAGTCAATAAACTACTATGACTTCCAGTAATTTTTTTTAATTTCTTTTTTTTTTTTTTTTTTTTTTTTGCAGTACGCGGGCCTCTCACTGTTGAGGCCTCTCCCGTTGCGGAGCATAGGCTCCGGACTCAGCGGCCATGGCTCACAGGCCCAGCCGCTCCGCGGCATGTGGGATCCTCCCGGACCGGGGCACAAACCCGTGTCCCCTGCATCGGCAGGTGGACTCTCAACCACTGCGCCACCAGGGAAGCCCTCCAGTAATGTTTTGAAGTGAATTTGCATTGTAGACAACTAATTCTATCTAAGGAAATCTAAAAACACTCAGGCATAATTTTAGACCACACACATAGAATTAAGTGAGCCTGAAGACAATTCTTGGCTGGGCATACGGGTTTGAGGACACTCACACTAACTGCACAGCCCTTTCCCCCAGCCCCTAAAAAATATCTGGCCCCCAACTTGAGAACCCTCTGACTATACAGAAGACCAAAGAGAGACCTTTCCAATTCAGTTGGGGTCCACACTTTATGCTTCTCCTTGTCAATTCAGGTCCAAGAACTATTTAAGACTCACTTGCCCCAATGAAGTCTTCCCAGATGGTACCCGTCGATTGTGGTCAATTCAAAATTGCCCTCTGATGCTTGCGTAATTAATGCCAAGCACACTGGATTTGATTTATTCTCACCCAGATAAAAACTTGGTCTCTCGGGACTTCCTGCGGCAAGCAAACAAACAAATAAATAAAACTGGTCTCTCACTTTACTTTTTCCCAATTCTCCCATGTGACTGATATATTTCCCAAGGGGAGAAAGGATGGTGGTGACAGTAGTAATACTAATGGTAGTAGTAGTGGTGGTGGTTGTCGTGACATTTTAGCACGTTATATATTGTAGCCAATGTGCCACGTACTTTACATCATTGTTTAATTTCATCTTCAAAGCAACCTTTGAGATAAGTATATTAGCGTTCCCATTTTACCGAAAGAGGACAGTGAGACAGAGTTTAGGTAACTTGCTCGAGGTCACACAGCAAGTAAGGAGCAGAGCTGTGGTGAGAGTCATCCACGCATAAGCATCAACCGAAGCTGGGTGGATGCAGAAATGTGAATGGGCCTCATGGGAGGAGGCCCTCTGACACAACCAGATCACCTCCTCCCGAGCCAGTGCAGTGGCCTCCCTGGCGAGCATATCCTGAGACTCCTGTCTCCTTCCCTTACAATCCAGCCTCAAAGTCAAAGAAAACTTTCTAAACCACCAATCCAATCACATCTCTTCCCAGTTCATAAATTCTGCGGGCCAGCTGGTCACTAATAGATACAATCCAGACTCCTAAACATGTTCACAGTGGAGCCCCAGAAACACTGTTCCAGACTTGGGGTCCATCCACAACAGGTGCAGATCCCCAGATATAAGCCTTTCTTATCTCTGTGCCTTTGTACCCGCTAGAACCTCTGCCTGGAATGCCATCCCATCTTTTCCATACCCTTCCCTGCAGCTAACACCAGTCCTCTCCTCTGCTCACCATAAGTACTCCTCCCGAAGTTACTTCCTAACTCATGGGGCACAACAACCGCCTCACCTATCCTTTTCTTGACTTTTTTGTCATCGCACTGATCATGCTCTTCATGACATGTCTGTTTCCCTCTCTTGCTGCATGGGAGCTCCGTGAGCACAGGATCCTACCTGCCTTGCTCTGTGCTCTGTCCCCAGCGCCTGCAACAGTAGCTGGCCAGACAAGGTGCTCAGTCTTTACTGAATAAATGAATTGTTAGAATCACTGCTTTCTCACTGTGTGCACCGTGGCGCTCCATTAGCACCTACCATCCAGTTGATAATCATGTCTCTTCACTGCAAACTCTTCAAAGAACCCCTTGCATCCCAGACACCTGACAAAGTGGACACCCAGCGGTGACTGCCACATATTTTCACAAAAGATACATCCACAATTCCGTTCCTTTTTATTTAATATGTCTTTGCTCATTCTGGTTATACAAGTTTAGGAGAGGAAAAAAAAAATGTGTTGCAGTTTTGGACTTCTAAAAAGTATAAAAAGCTCCCTTACAAAATGGGAAACCAGAAAGTTTCCAGCAAGTCAAAAAATTAGAAGACCTCAAAAACAGGCCCATGCTGGTTTTCTAAGAAGTAACTATCTCTAAATGGAGTATAATCTATAAAAATATTCAATCACTATGTTGTACACCTGACACTACCAATAATATAACAGTGTAAATCAACTATACATCAATTTAAAAAATAAATAGGTAATAAAAACCTTTTGGTTTTCCATTTAATAAACAGTTCAAACAATACAAAATGAATGAGGTGGAAAATGAGCGTCCTTACATAATTCTAAATCCTAAATAAGTGATCACTATTAGCAATTTTTTTTTTTTTTTTTTTTTTTTTTTTGCGGTACGCAGGCCTCTCACTGTTGTGGCCTCTCCCGTTGCGGAGCACAGGCTCCGGACGCGCAGGCTCAGCGGCCATGGCTCACGGGCCCAGCCGCTCCGCGGCATGTGGGATCCTCCCGGACCAGGGCACGAACCCGTGTCCCCTGCATCAGTAGGCGGACTCTCGACCACTACGCCACCAGGGAAGCCCAACTATTAGCATTTGATGTATATTCTTCTCCCCGCCGCAAAATTAATGCATATCAAATTATATAATATGTACTCATTTCATACATATACATACACATATATATATATATTAAAAATAGGATCACACTGTACATACTGATCTGTAATCTAACTTTCTCACATAAGTTCTCTGCCATCTTTCCATAACAATACATAAGATGACTTCATCATTTTCAAAAGCTTTATAATATTTACTACATGGTTTTACTGGAGTTTATTCAACTACTCCTTTATCAATGAATGTTCTAAAGTCCTAGTTTGACTAAAATAGAATTACCATATGATCCAGCAATCCTGGGCATATATCCAGACAAAACTCTAATTCAAAAAGATACATGCACCACTATGTTCATAGCAGCACTATTTACAATAGCCAAGACATGGAAGCAACCTAAATGTCCATCGACAGTTGAATGGATAAAGAAGATGTGGTACATATATACAATGGAATGCTACTCAGCCATAAAAAAGAACAAAATAATGCCATTTGCAGCAACATGTATGCAACTAGAGATTATCATACTAAGTGAAGTAAGTCAGAAAGAGAAAGACAAATATTACACGATCTCACTTATATGCGGAATCTAAAATATGACACAAATGAACCTATCTACGAAACAGAAACAGAATCACAGACATAGAGAACAGACTGGTGGTTGCCAAGGGGGAGGGGAGTGGGGGAGGGATGGAGTGGGAGGTTGGGGTTAGCAGATGTAAGCTATTATATACAGGATGGATAAACAATAAGGTCCTACTGTACAGCACAGAGAACTACATTCAATATCCTATGATAAACCATAATGGAAAATAATATAAAAAAAAGAATGTATATATGTGTACAACTTAATCACTTTGCTGTACAGCTGTAATTAACACAACACTGTAAATCAACTATACTTGAATTTTGGGACTTCCCTGGTGGTTTAGTGATTAAGACTCCAAGCTTCCAATACAGGGGTCGTGGGTTCAATCCCTGGTGGGGGAAGTAAGATCCTACATGCTGCATGGCTAAGTAAATAAATAAATAAATGGCTAAATAAATAAATAAAACAGGGCTTCCCTGGTGGTCCAGTGGTTAAGACTCTGTGCTCCCAATGCAGGGGGCCCAGGTTTGATCCCTGGTCAGGGAACTAGATCCCATATGCATGTCACAGCTAAGAGTTTGCATGCCACAACTAAAGATCCCACATGCCGTAACAAAGATTCCACACATGGCAACCAAGATCCCGCATGCAGCGACTAAGACCCAGTGCAGCCAAATAAATATTAAAAAAAACAAACAAAAAAGTTTAAAAAAAAAGGGGGGGGGGGGGGACTTCCCTGGTGGTCCAGTGGTTAAGACTCCATGCTCCCAATGCAGGGGGACCAGGTGCGATCTCTGGTCAGGGAACTAAATCCCATATGCATGCTGCAACTAAGAGTCTGCATGCCGCAGCTAAGACGCAGCACAGCCAAATAAACAAATAAATGATATTTTAAAAATAATAATAAATAAAAAGCAAGGAAATTGTTATTAAAAAAAACTACACTTCAATTTTTTAAAAAAATGTAGAATAAAGTCCTAGTTATGGTGAGGAACATACTCATACAAATCTTTCCTTAGGATAAATTATATGAAGTAGAACTGCCAGGTCATAGAATATATGCACATTTGACCTTATAATCCCTGTTGTCAAAAAGAAAAGTTATGTGGACCCCAACCGGTAATATATAAAATTCCACCATCACCCCACCTCAACGAAGGGTGGTATTTTTTTTGATCAATAGAGTTAATGACTTCAGCAGGATAAAATCTCTGACCCTTGGCACCAATTCATACTCACCTCACCAACTCCGCCTCTTCAAGAAAAGCAGGCATTAATTCTATTCTGGACCAGGGTTCAAGAGCCTTACCAAGGTTAACTCTGGGGTGCACTAGAGGCACATATAACTGCACAGACCTCAGGTGAAGACCACTATTCCACAGAGAGGTCCTTAGCTCTGGGCTCTGACCACAAAGCAAAGGGATCACGGGTAGGATCCCTTGTCAGTATACAGAGAGCCTGTAGCTTCTGCAAGACAGGCCCTCATGAAGGAGCAGCCGTGCAGCAAGTATGTATACCCCCGCTCATCATTCTTGTCTTCTGAGGGACTCTGGGAACTGCGACAGCAGAGCTAGAGCCAAGAGCATTTACAGTAAGTCCCCTACATACGAACGAGTTCCATTCCGAGAGCACATTCGAAAGTTCAATTTGTTCATAAGTCCAACTGTTAGCCTAGGCACCCAACTAACAAAATCGGCTGTATAGTAGTGCACTGTAATAGGTTTATAATACTTTTCACATAAATAATACATAAAAAACAAACACAAAAAATAAAGAAAAAACTTTTAATCTCACATACAGTATCTTGAAAAGTTCAGTAGTCCAGTACAACAGCTGGCATACAGGGGCTGGCATCGAGTGAACAGGCAAGAGGAGTTACTGACTACAGGAGGGAGAGGAGGTGGGAGATGGCAGAGCTGAAGGATCGTCAGCAATAGGAGACGGGGGTTGGGGGGGGGGCGCAAGCTGCAATTTCATTCTTCATTAATGTACTTTCAGTATGAATACGGATCAACACTTGGAGCATCAAAACTTTTTATTTTTTTGAAGAATATTTCTACAATTCTTCCCTGCCTTCTTAAATAGAGTTCACTAGACAGAAGCATGTTTCTTAAGGATCACAGTCATACCATGAAGACCCACAGGGGTGTTGACCACTCAAAACAACAGGGCAATGAGGGCTAAAGAACCCCAGTTTAATATACTTTTTAAATGTGTCTACTATTGAGTTTGTCTCTTCCCATACTATCAGCTATCAGCTTCTCTCTCTCCAGCAGATGCCCCCTCTCTACTTCAGAGCCATAAATGATCCCCTCCAGTCATTTATGCTATGGGAAGCAGTAATTAAGTAGGTTAGAATTACAAAGACATTAAGAAAAAAAAGAGCATAGAAATCACCTCTGAGTGATGCAGCTAAGCTTGGGGAGGTCACTGTGAGTGAAGCAGTTAAGTTCTGGTGCACAGACTTTGTGAAAACTCATTCAAGAGCCATCATTACATTGAATATGTGCCTTAAAATGGCTTGCAGATAGCTCTATCACATCCTTGGAGGGAGGGATTTTGTTTTTGACACATAGAGGCAGGGAGCTGGTTGGCCGCCAAAGCAAAAAGCATGCGGAGGAGTGGAACGGTGATCCTAAGGTCTTGGGTCCAGTGTTTTCGAAAGAATACATCAACTGCTTTCCTCCACAGAAAATGAGAGGATCATCCAGGCACACAAGCACAGCACCGCAAGTATACAAGTCTTCTGCTGGCATGCTACTGCTAACAAAAAAAAAGTGTCGCAAATGTTGTTATTCCTTTCTCTTACTTAAGCTTTCTAGAAAACCTCCAAATGGCCAACAATCTAGAGCCAACAGGTTTTACAAACCAAAACTCTCCTCCTAGGCACAGCCACTGAGATCTACAAGTGTCACATGGCCTGTGCTGGGGTCAAGGTCAAGAGATGACCTTGGGCCAATCATATGCCCTTTCTCAGCTTAGTTTTCCCATCAGCATAAAATGGGGATGACACCTGCTCTTCTCTGGGAAAAGAGGGCCGTCGTGGGGAGTGTGAGGAGATACAGCTGTGGCCACCACAAGTCGGCCAGGCTGCCCCTCCCACTCAAGCCTGCATGAACTGCAGGACACGTGCATGGGGAGCACCACATCTGGTCCAGCCACACCAGAGGATCTTGAGAGTCCTAGAAGGAGCCAGGTAGGAAAGGGGCTCAATGACAAGTTTCCAATTCAACACAGCAGGCTGCAGCCCAGAAGCTCCACTGTCTGCTTTAGAAATATCTTGGCAATGGTTTTTAACAGCAGAATCACCCTCTGTCAAAGGAAACCTTACATATGCCCCCAATATATAAAACAGATAAAAAGCGGTATTTGGGGCTTCCCAGGTGGCGCAGTGGTTGAGAGTCCGCCTGCCGATGCAGGGGACACGGGTTCGTGCCCCAGTCTGGGAAGATCCCACATGCCACGGAGCGGCTGGGCCGGTGAGCCATGGCCGCTGAGCCTGCGCGTCCGGAGCCTGTGCTCCGCAACGGGAGAGGCCACAACAGTGAGAGGCCCGTGTACCGGAAAAAAAAAAAAGTGGTATTTGAATTTCTTAATTATTTAATTTATAGTATTTATTTATTATAAATACAGTGAGGCTGCTCTCATGAACATAAGATTAAATTACAAATGAAACATCTAATATATTTCCCTTTTATTTTTCTGACAGTATAAGAAATATAAAGCAGGAATACAAAATCCTGATTCACAAATAGTGCAAATGGTATCTATTTAGCCTTTTACTTGCAGCCTCAAGAATCCATTCAATTAAACTAACCAGAAACCTAAACTTAGGACAATAAGATTTTTTTTTTTTTTTTGGCTGCGCTGGGTCTTTGTTGCTGCGTGCAGGCTTCCTCTAGTTGCGGCGAGTGGGGGCTACTATCCTTTGCAGTGCACGGGCTACTCATTGCGGTGGTTTCTCTTTTTGCAGAGCACAGGCTCTAGGCACACAGGCTTCAGTAGTTGCAGCATGCTGGCTCAGTAGCTGTGGTGCACGGGCTTAGCTGCTCCACAGAATGTGGGATCTTCCCAGACCAGGGCTCAAACCTGTGTCCCCTGCATTGGCAGGTGGATTCTCAACCACTGTGCCACCAGGGAAGCCCCTAGGAAATGTTTATTTCAAGTTGGATTACATTTCTTACTAGGAAATGTTCAGTTTGGAGGGAGGTAAAGAATGGTTTCACTGGCCAGTTTAAACTTTTATGTGTGGAGGAAAGCACTGTTAAAATGTATCTTGGAACATAATTCAACGTTCAAATGAGCTCAGCTCTAAAAATCCCCAGATGCTTGGTACCAGGCTCTGACAGATATTTATGCAAAATTTCAAGAGTCAAATTTATTTTGTTTCACACACTAAGTTCAAACTAAGTTTAGACTTCATCACTGACATTCTACCAGCCTTTGTAAATACGCACAGTGAGAACATAAGCCCATTTGCCTAATGGAACTCATTCAATTTATTGTAAAAAGTTTCAACAAGATATACAAGCGAGGGCACCAAATTATATTTGAGATTTAGGTAATGGAGTTTGTCAGCCAATGTAAAAAAGTGATTTATTGCCTCATTTGAAATATCTGAAGCTCAACCTTTTCTTGAGTGGTCAACAAACTCTAGTATGAAAAAGTAAACTCCTAAGAATTATTATCCACGCCATTACAAATAACTCATAAAAATAAAAAGATAATATCTTAGAATAATGCCCACACTGTATATTACACACATAGCATCGCTCTAAGAGGTTACCTACTGAATGAGCAGTTTTGTATATACAACACACAACTTTTGGTAACAGCTGGTATACAAACCAGCCCTTCGACAATTTTGCTGCCATTGTTCTCACAATATTAAGATGAAATTTTCTTCACTTCTGTGTGTCAAGTACTTGAAAGAACTGGTCTTTCTCATGTTTGCCTGGATAAACACATACAAATGCAAGCAAAACGTTGACAACTGCACCACCCACACTTCCGCTGAGGTACATCATAAGAGCATTCATCATACAGCCCCAGCACTTTCATTAAACGGGGAGCATTTGGTTCTTCTCTGTATGCATCCCTCTACCATGACACTAACCACCTTCACAGAGCATTGTGAGGTGAGGACTGGGAAGCTACAAGTGCGTGCTCCACGTCAGGTTGAAACTTGGTGGTGGAATTCTACGATTCTTAAGAACAGGGTAAACCCTTGGGATCTAGGAACATGTGAGGAGACACACAAGACCTGCTGTTCTGTTCTCAAAAACAGAAATGACTAGAAAGAAAAAATATGGATTCCCCGAGAGCTGCTGTCAGCTCAGCTCCTGCCTCAGCCCTCAAGCCAGGCAACAAATGCAGCTTCAAGAGCAGTGCAGAAGTGCAGTACATCCCACCCTTCCCTCCTTCCCAGAGGATGGAGGCTCACTCCATTCATCCACTCACTCACACATTAATTTGGTCAACCCGCAGACATCCACTGGATGTCTACTTCGCAAGGCATATGCATGGTGTATGTTTCCATTCACATAAATTTAATTATATTTTATTTTGGAGAGTTCCTCAATACCCTTAAAAGTAACCTGAAGATACCCAAAATGAGTGACCATCACCAGAACCAGGACTCACTTCTGTTAACCAAACAGGTACAACACTTGGCAAGTGCTAACCATTTCTACCACATCCAAATACTTTGACTTGTGCAAGCGTGCTTTTGAGCTTCTGTGTGCCAGGCAGGATACACAGATAAGATCCAGTTCCTGCCCTCAAGGGGCTCAGAGGGAGGGAATGGAGTAAATCCAAGATAGAGGACAATGTGATAAAGGCAAAGGCAGACTAACAGTATGGGGGACTAGGGGAAAGGAAAGAAGGCTTAGTTACATTATCCTGAAGGAACCGGGAAGGCTTCTGTGAAATGATGTACATTCTTCTCTTTAGAGAGAAGCAAGAGCTGAACAAAAGCAAGAACATATCCCAGGTAGATGCAGGAGGAAGAGAAGGCACGGAGGCATAAGAGACAGTTGAGTGTGGCTGAAACAGGAATAATGGGTGGGAGTGGCTGGCCAGGAGGCTGGGAGGGAACACCAAGACTTTCTCATCAGCAGGCTTAATATGATTCAGGTCGCCTGGTCTCAGACACCTCAATCATCTGTAAAGTGGAAAGAGTGGCTCCTCCAGCAAATTCCACATACCAAATTGAGTGGTCACACTGCATTCTCCCTGTGCTTGGCAGGAGGCTTGGCCAATACATACATCATCTTCCTCTGGTCTAGGTACATGGAGGGGAGCTCCCAAAACAAACCAATCACAATGCCGACTCAGCCATAATAGAAGATAAATATAATACATGCCTCTGACTTGGCAGGAGTCGAGTTCCTCTAACATAAGTCTTTCCATGCTCTAAAATCCATGCAGTTTTTTAAAAGTACGCCCAAGGCCACTCTGCTTCCAGGGGATTTGGGGTTTTAGCCAATTTGCTTATAAGATGGCTGTGCAAATTTGCACCACCCCATGAGCCTGGGTTTGAAATGGAGGGGAGGATCTCAGCTATAACAGGGAAGACTTTTAATAAAGAGCAGAACCCAGAGCCCATGCAATAGAGAGCTGCTCTTGCAGGTGAACCCACGGGGGGCACTGCTCACCCAGCTCTCCAAGGGATGCAGTAACCAAATCCCACTGGCCCCAAATTCACTCACTTCACAGATACATTCTGAATGCCTATTATATGCAAAGTACCACGGAGACCATAAAGGTGTGCAAGCCACAGCCCGAGCCCTGAAAGGGCTTACAGCCTAGGAGGAAGGACACCTACAAAAGCCAGTAAAGGGACTTCCCTGGTGGTCCAGTAGTTAAGACTCCATGCTTCCACTGCAAGGGGCGCGGGTTTGATCCCTGGTTGGGGAACTAAGATCCCGCATGCTGCATGGTGCAGCAAAAAATAATAATAATAAAAGCCAGTAAAACATGCTGGATGGTGAAAGTGCCATTAAGACATTGATGGGCCAAAGGAAGTAAAGGTCCCTTCTGGTAAAGAAGAAAGAGACGCTGCAGAGAAATGGGGAGGTTTTCAACACAAAACAGTTGGAAAAGGTGCTCCTCTTTTCTGAGCCCTTGCTATGCATCACTTCAATCCCACAACAAACCAGTGTGCCAGGTGATACCGCATGGACTGGGCATGGAAATCCTGGTGAGCACAATGTCACACACATCATGGGTGGTAGAGCCCTCGTTCTCTGCTACAGAAAGCCTTTCTGGTAGAGGGAATGGCATGAGTACAGCCGGTATGGGATATGAGAAGAATCCAATATGTTGGAAGGACACATTGTAGGCCATCCGGCTGGAAAGATACACTGAAACCACACAGCAGGGGCCTCATCTACCTGGCCTTAGGAGAATGTGTTTGTTGACTGGGTGATGAAGTACATAGGGAAGAAGAAGCTTTTGAGAAACAAGAGTCCAGGATCAGGCACAGCGGCTAAGAGCCACTGGAGCCAGCCAGCTCTGACCTTGTGGACAAGGTCTTTAACTTCTGTGTGCCTCCACTTTCTCATCTATTAGATGGGGATGATAATACTACCTAATTCACAGAATTGTGACACTAAATGAATTTGCAAAGCAATAAGAATAATGCCACCCATAAAAACTGCTATAGAAGTGTCACTGGATAATGATGGTGATGATGAAGCAGCCTTAATTAACCAGATGAGACATCCTGAAGTTGGGATATTATCTCAGAGATGGCTAGAGTAATCCAGACAAGAGAAAGGATGGTAGCAGCTACCGGGAGGGGGGACAAGGGGAGGGGGGGTGGAGAGGAAGTCAGTGATCTGAGAGATCAGAGAACTCGAAAGGGGAGGAGAGGGTTGCAGCCTGGGAGAAAAGCAGTGCTGCTGGAGGGGCTGCTCAGCCATAAAAGCACTTGGCAAAGACTCAGAGGGCGCCTTGCTAGACTTCAATCCTTACACACCCAGGGGCAGTCCTCAGAGCCTCAAATCTTCCATCTTGAAAACGGAGCCAACAATTCTTACCCTTTCTATTCTCAGCATTGTCATGAGGAGCTAATAGGGCAGTGGATTTGGCCACAGGATGTTAAGACATAATGCACTGTACAGATGGGAGGCATGAGTTGGGACAAGGGACTAGTCTGGGGAACGAGCCCAAGGAAAGAGAGACACTCTACTCAACCTTGTGCATGACGTTCCCAGAGAGTAAGACTGAGGGGCAATTCCAACATCCTCGCCCTGCACAGCTACAGGCTGGTACCAGCCCAGGACCAGGGACACCTGAGGCTGCCACGGCACTGAGGGTAGAACACACAAAGGTTCAAAGGGCAGACCCCCAGTGCCGACAGCAGAATTCACCATTCCAGGGCACACCAGGTATAAAAGAAGCCCATAGAAAACCCAGTTGGCTCTACCTCCTCCAGCTCTCCAGTTACAAAGCCTGTAAGCAGATCAAAGGAAGGGTTCCGGAGCCAGCCAGGGATGGGGAGGAGAAAACCAGCCCCTGTGGGCTGCAGCAGGCGGCCCCCCCAGCAGTTTGCCTTCCATTAAAGCCAAGTGTTTGTTTACATTTCCTGCAACATCTTGTCACTTTCTGGATAGGATTTCTTACAGAAACTCATCTTTTTCATGTTGAGTGTAGTCTACAGAGTCCAGGAGACCATAAAGAGCAGCAGCTCGCATACCCTGTTTAAGTTCTCTTTATTTTAGCTTCGGGAGGAACTCAGGGAGTCTCTTCTCCAGCAGACCCTGCGCCTCCCTATCACATCATTCACCACAGAAGACTGGGACGGTGTCCTTAACACAACTCTCTCCCTCCCACTACCCTGGAGTTCCTTGAAATTCCCTGAACTAACCTAGAGTCCCCACCACCCAACACAGACCCTAGCATATAATGAACTGAAATGTCACCCCATCCTTTGGAATCCAAAAGCAGTGAGAAACCACAGGCACAACCTGCTCCAAATACTCAACTTTGCCCCTTACTCAGAAGTCTTTTAATATAGCAGCACCTCATGTCTTCAAGGCTCCCTGTTTGGTTTTCCAAAAACCTGACTTCCGAGGTCAAAGGAAAGGCCTAATTTAGGTTTGTGACCTTAGCCTGTGTTTCATTTTACAGTTTTGATTTGTTTGATACAGGTTGTGGAGAAGTAAAAGCCCTTATCACTCCAAAATACAGTTACCAAATTCAAACCACTTGAGAACAGGGCCTTCTCCCTTCAACCAACTTTTTCCGCTGACTTTTAACAGTTTTAAAGTTGATAAACTAGAGGAAGCGCTTTATTTAAAGAAAGAAAAAAAGATCTAAGTAAACAGTTCCCAGAGTTCTCTAAGAATTTAGACTCAAAGAACACAATCTGTCTACACAAGGATAAATGCAGTTTTATTAAAGAAAACACAGCGGGCTTACATACACTCTTCAAACAGTGTACACTGTCCACACGAAGAAGCAAACAAATTCAAAGCGAGTGGAACAGGGTCATCAGTGGGGAAGTACCATGGTTTTTCGCTCGAAAGCTGAACCACAAGGCAGGCAAGTGTTAGAGACAGACTTTCTCAGGGTATCTCGAATGGAGCTCAAGGAGATGACCACAGAATCATGCGGTGGAGCTACTGCGATGGTTTTCAAAATAATTTTTATTGAAGAAACAATCAACTGAACTACTTACAATCTGCAAAACCAAGCCCCTTGGCACCAAATGTGTTAAAAGCCTCCAATAGCACTGGAGTTTCGATTTATTCCAAATATAGACCTGAAATCACAAACTACAGAGCCAAAGCCGCAGTGTTTTAAATGACTGACCAACTCCATCGAATCCCACACTTCTCGTTTCAGAGTGAGGGGGAAATAAATGAGAGTCAAGAAACACAATTTCTAGAAATTCTTCCATCATAGGAGGGAAAGTCTGAAAGATCCGTGTGGCTTTTAAAAAAGCCAGCAAAAAACTAGGACATATGCAAAAGTTATTTCCACCGCACACTGCACACTACAGATAAGAACGTCACTTTTCCAACAATTTTAAAATACACGGTATGTTTAGAGTTTGATTTTTCTCTCACTACTTGAGCTTTTGTCAAGCACCTGGATGTTAAGAGTTATAAAAATGAATGAAGGGGCTTCCCTGGTGGCACAGTGGTTAAGAATCCACCTGCCAATGCAGGGGACACGGGTTCGATCCCTGGTCCGGGAAGATCCCACATGACGCGGAGCAACTAAGCCCGTGCGCCACAACTACTGAGCCCGTGCGCCACAACTACTGAGCCCGTGTGCCACAACTACTGAGCCCGCACACCTATAGCCCGTGCTCCACAACAAGGAAAGCTACTGCAATGAGAAGCCCGCGCACCGCAATGAAGAGTAGCCCTTGCTCACTGCGACTAGAGAAAGCCCATGCGCAGCAGTGAAGACCTAACGCAGCCAAAAATAAATAAATAAAATAAATTTGTTTTTTAAAAAAAAAAAATGAATGAAGATTCTGTTCCTGCCCATAAGGTGCTCACAAGTTGGGTATCTGTACCCAAAACGAAAGGGTTTAATAAAGAGATGATATGAATTTCAGTAAGGGACTTTTAGTAATAGAAAAAAGGTCCAAAGTTCTTTGCAGCAATATTTTATTTTCCCTAGTTAAAGAAAAAAAAAAAATTAACCTAACCAGAATGATCTATTAGACGCTGCTAAACATGGTGGGATGTGACCGGGAGCATTAATTTACCAAAGGACTGGCCAGTGACGAGACCTGCACTAGCTATCGATCATCATCAATCTCCACGCTTCACTGTGACTTTCTACCACTTCATCAACCTTCATAGATTAAAACACTCCAGGCCAGTCCTTGATTCATTTGGTAGATAACTACTGCTTCCCCTCAAAAACCACATATTCACTTTAATCCATTTGAATAATTTCTCAAACTATGGGCTGAATTCTAACTGGGATCCAAGTCCAGACCATCCCATATGAAGCTAATCTTCAACTAGAGGGCCAAAAGCTCTGGTTACTGGGATTTCACTCATTCCAACTCATTTAACAAATATTTATTGAGCACCAACTGCCAGGAATTTTCTAAGCACTGAGCAATTCCACTGGAAAATAAAACAGACATGGAACCTTCCCTTGTGGGGCTTACAATCTAGCAGTCAGAGCATCAACAAATGAATTTTACTGAGGGAAAGGAACATGATTCAGGATAACAGGCAGCTGGGCTGGGGAAGAGACGGGATAGGCACCCACCAGATAGGATGGTTAGTTAGAGAGAAACTCCTACAGAAGATACATCCTTAAAACTTGCAAAACACCTGTTACAAAGGTTGGTGTGACTGTTACCGAAAAAATTTTCTGAATAACTAGTATATATAATTTAGAAAAGACAAAAATATGTTTAAAAATAGAATGAGGCTAAACTAATCTATAAACTTAACAGAACCCCAATAAAAATAGTTTCTGAAAAATTTTTTGACTAGACAAAGTGCGTCTAAAAGTGTAAACAGATAAACACACCTGTGAAAAAAGCCAGGAAAAAAATCTTAAAGAAGAAAGTGATGAAAAAGTGAGTAGCTGAATTGTACAGCAAAACCCCTGTCACAGAGCTATGGTAATTAAAGCTCCAGGTAGATAATGGAGCACATGTGAATTTAGTTTACCAATCTATAGAGAAAAGAGTCAATGAATTGTGTTAGGACAAGACAAGCATTAAGTTAAAAGGTTGGGATCTCTACCTCACTCCTTCTACCATACCAAACAAAATCTAGACATATTCAACTATGTAAAGTATATTATGACTTCATTTTTTTTATGTGTAATAAAATTTCAGGATAAGATGGTCTTTTGCATGCAAATGAAAAACCTAGAAACCATAAAGGAAGAGTTGATAAATTTGATGTAAGATTAATTTCTGCATGGAAAGTTATGTAACAGGGAAAGTCAAAAGGCAAATGACAAACTGGGAAAGAATATGTGCAACTACCCCACCCTACAGCCCCCTGACGTTTCGCTGGGGCATTAGCAGTGCTTCTCAAATTTTAATGTGCATACTCTTCACCCGGAATCTTATTAAAGTCAAGATTCTAATTTGGCAGGCCTGGAGTGGGGGTCTCAGAGTCTGCATCTCTAACAGGCTCCCGGGAATACCAAGTAGCTAAATTTTACAGAACTTTTCAAATTATAGAGACATGGGGCCAGAACTGAGTGGGGCTCAGATACCTCATGAGAATCACTTGGGAAAGTTTCAGAACCTTGGTCCAAACTTCACCATTGGACATTCTGATTTAGAAGATCCCAGGTGAACAGGAAGAGTCAATATTTTTTTTTTTAAACTCCCCAGGTGACAAAGATATTCAGCCTGGTTTGAAATCCAGTGGACAAGATCGTCTGAGTCCCTTCCTGCTCTTTTCTGTGCTCTGAATACTACAGAGAGACATGTTTGAACTGGTAGTTCAAACTTCTTTCCCACCCCCAGACCTCCCTCCCCTACCCACACATCACCTTCCTGCAGCCTTGTCCTAACATATTCTCCTCTCACAACAAAGGCTGACAAAAGTACAGGAGCACAGCAAAGGAGGCCCACAGCATGGTTAAGTGGCATCCCAGTGATGGTTTACCCAGTCGCTGTTTAACCAGTTATTGGCTGTGTGATCCTGGGTTAGCCTCCTAACCTCCTGGACTGTATTTCCTCACTTATACAAACCAAGTTGTTGTGAGGGTTTAAATAAGTTAATCTATTGAAAGAAGTGTGTAAATTGTAAAACATCATGTAAACATTAGATGTTTTTACTAGATGTGACATTGGGAACATACTTGTCTAAATCTGAACCCCCTCATGTCCACGTCCCAACAAATTTCTACGTTGTCCCTCTTTCCAATCCCTTCTCAATTTAAATTAAAAAAAAAAATTCTCCACGTTTCCACTTTCTAAATATACAAACTAAACACTATGAACAAAACAGGTAGAACATAAATACTAAAAACAGAACTACCATATGACCCAGCAATTCCACTCCTGGGCATACAACCGAAAAACACTAATTGGAAAAGATACATGCACCCCAATGTTCATAACAGCATTATTTGCAATTGCCAAGACATGGAAGCAACCTAAGTATCCATCGACAGATGAATGGATAAAGAAGATGTGGTATGTGTGCGTATACACACATACAATGGAATACTACTACTCAGCCATAAAAAAAAAGAATGAAATTTTGCCGTTTGCAACAAGATGGATGGACTTGAAGGGCATTACGCTAAGTGAAATAAGTCAGAGAAAGACAAATACTGTATGATCTCACTTATATGTGAAATCTAAAAAATACAACAAACTAGTGAATATAACAGAAAAGAAAGACTCACAGACATAGAGAGCAAACTGGTGGTTACCAGTGGGGAGAGGGAAGGGGGCAGGGGCAGTATAGGGGTAGGGGATTAAGAGGTACAAACTATTATGTATAAAATAAGCTACAAGGATATATTGCACAACATGGGGAATACAGCCAATATTTTATAATAACTATAAATGGAGTATAACCTTTAAAAACTGTGAATCACTTTCTTATATAATATTATACATTAATTATATGTCAATCAAAAAAAAAAGGAGGAAACATTTCCAAACTTTCTCAGTTAAAAAAAAAAACAAACCCGCAGGTAGAACGTGTTATATCAAGCCTAAACTAAAAATGGCTTCAAATCTGTAAAAGATGCCAACAAATACTGCATATGTCTCCTAATGTACATGGTAAGGGTTTTCCAAAACAAATTCTACCCTCTTTAACAACTTCTACTTTGCTATTTCTAAATGTTAAGTCTCACCTAAATCTTCCTCCCTGCTCATTTATACTGCCACCCCCAATCTGGGGAACAGCAGATGAAGCAGACCTTTTGTTTCTGACACCATCCCCAGGGGCACACACACATCTTATAGGTCTCCTCAAGAGAGGCGTTTGCTATTTAATCCATTTGCTAATAAAATGAACCTGGAAGGTTCCCTGACAGAGGAAGCTTGAAGCACGTGCACAATATACACACTGGATTTATCATCAGGAAGCATTTGCCAAAGGCCACTGAGCGCATGCTTTTCCACACTGATCAGAGACGGCAGGGGAGGAAGTGAAGGGTGGCACCACTAGGCAGGACACCCAGGTCTAATGACACACCTGGCCTGCCTCCTTCCAGGTGCTCAGCCAACCAGAACTCCTCAGTGCCCCAGGGTATGACTGGAAAAATTCCTCACCTGCCACATTTGAACCAAGCCACCGTACAACCTAAACCACATGGCAAACCAGGCAGCAGAAAGGCCTACATAAGGCCTGGAAATGTTCCAGTCTGAAACACAGGTTAGGAGGGTAACCCTATTGTTACTGCCTGCTTAGCTCCCTCAGACAGAATCCATACTGGAGAACTGGGTCCAGGACAGCAGCCCTGCCTTGCAGACCAAGCAGAAGCTGTGTGCCATCACACTGAGTAGGGCCTCTCCAGAACACCACACAGGGCTTACTTCCCAGCAAACTAGTCGGCCAGAGACCATTTGGTTTCAATTAACAGAAACCCACTCCCACTAACCTAAGAAAAAAAAAAAAAAAGAAGGGTAGGGGAACGTGGGTTCATTATAAGGCCAAGGGGTCTATCAGATGACCCCGAATCAGGAACTGCAGCCAGCCCTCATGGGAAATGGAAACCAGGAAATGGAAAACCATCCGGAAATGAGACTATTCCCAAGGTCTCTCATCTCCTCCTCTGCACAACAGCTTTGTTGTTTTCTCTCTGCAAATCAGTTTTAATTCTATGCTTCTGTGTACCCATGGGTCAAACATCTACTCCCCAGTTAGCTTTTCCCTGAATTGTAGGGTGAGCATCAAAGACCAACTAGGATTGCTGTCTCAATCCCAAAAGATTCAGGAGACAGAGTTCAACTCAGCTTGGATCAGACAGCCCCCTTTGATCCGAACATCAGAGAGAAGGTGGGTAAGTTGGTCTAACTATAGAGGATATCTACCTGTCTGGCACAATTACAAAAAATGACAATATAAATGACAACAGCTTAATGAACTCTGACCTTTGTTAAAGCCACAAGGTTTCCAAAGGTACCATCTTGTCTTCTTATCATCACTCCAAGGAAGCACAGCTGTACAGCCAGATCCTCAAATAACAGATAAATGTCTTCTTTGTAGTTTGCCTGTTGGTTGCTTGGGTCGGAGAAAAAAAGCACTTTGTTGTTATCAAATAGGAATTTATTTCTGGTTCCTCCTTTCCTCTTTACAGGAGGGTTCTCGGCAGGAATCCTGCCTGGAAACAGGCAGAACCCGGCAGTACACAAAAATGTCCTTGAATCATGAATGCAGAGGTAGGGGAGAGGCACAGTCATGGTAGAGAAATACACACACAGAACTAAAGCCTTCTGGGGCAGGGATACTAAAAATAATTTTCCATAGGAAGAATCTGTTCGGTGTAAAGGTTAAGCAAGGCTCCTTCCTTCCTTACAAAAGCGTCTGGGTTTTTCATAAAGTAGACCCAAAGAGTCCATCAGTGGGGGGTCTACTTCACCTAGAGCAACAAACACATTCCTCCCAGATCATGGGCTGCTCTGTGTGGTTGCTAATAAGATAATCTGTTACAGGAGGCTTACAAATCCATTTACATTGATTTTAATTAATGAATCAATCCCTGAGCCTGAACAACTTGGTCCAGAGAGGGTAAGCAATTCAAGATTCAATCTGCACTCCCAGCCTGAAAGCTACATTAAAAAGAAATTAACTCTCAGATCAATGCAGGACAAATAAAAATAATTGGGTTTGTATCTCTTACAACATAAGAAAAAATCTCTTCCAAGTTTAGACAGTTACTCTTCACACATTAATAAGGGGAATATATTTTCAGTGATTTCCTAACAAACTCACCTAGGATTAAGGGGTTTTTTTGGACAAGCCTGAAATCTGGAAAACCAAAGTCAGATATAATGACTCTCAGTCCAGCCTCTGAAATGAACATGAGTCCACCTTTCTCAAAAACTCATCAGAACCTCTCAGCTCAGACTGAAGTTGAATAGAGAATTATCCAAATACAAACGACCAGTAAGAACAAAGTGGCACCCACCAGCCTGGCTGTGCTCTGAATCAGCCAGGCTTCATTAAGAAGGCAGGCAAACTTTTGCATTTGCTTTTACTTTATCCTTTACAAAGGCTGAAAGAGAATTTGACCTTTCTGAGCTATCGCTAACTATGAATTGGAAACAAGCTCAATTTAAAAGACGGCATCAATATGTGACCGCTCATAGGTTCATTTTTCTCTTCTCTTTCCTCATCTTTTTTCACAGGGTTTGTCTACCCACTCTATTTTTAGACTCCTATCAGAACTTCCAATGACTCCATGTAAACCTAGTGGAAAAAAGTCTAGTTTCAGTCCCACTTTCTCAAATCCTCCAGCTGGCCAACACCAATTAGCATCGGAGAAGAACATTAGAGTTAATAACTGAAAACGCATCACACTCAATTCTAATTTTTTTTAAGATGGAAAAAGTTCATAAACTCACCAGCAAACCGTAAAGCAGCAGAGAGACACCAGTCTGAGTCTGCCCCCACTTATGAAGGCAGACAAGGGGGGGCTGCTCATAAAAGAGAATAAATACATACAGGGTGTGGAGACCCATGACTTTGGGAGGCAGCATTTCACATTTCTCCCTCACTCTTTACAATATTTAATAAAAGAGTTATCAAATTGATTTTGAAGTCAGTAAGACTGGCCTGAAACACTGCAAAAGGAATTAAAAAAAAAAAAAAAAAGACCCTGTACATAAGGAAGTAAACTGCAAGAAAAAGCAAGAGAGCCAGGCCAGAGCTCAGGGCGGGCTGGCACTCGTGTGTTCTCTCCCTCCCTCCATCCCTCCCTCCCTCCTTCCCTTTCTTTCTCTCTCTCCCTTCTCTGTCTCGCGACTAGGCGAACAAAACAAAAGAAGTTGATACTTCAGCTATTCATATGGACTCCAGAGCTTTCTGCCCCTAATGTCTGCTTGCATGCCCTCAAGTTTTAGGATTCACTGGACGCTTAACTAAAGCTCCCTGAAACATTTCCTGTGCATTTCTGGGGGCACCTCGGCGGACCCAGCCAGCTGCCTTTCCTGGCTGAGTTGCGCGGGGCAGGGTATGCCAATGCAGCCTGACATTCAGAGCAAGACCACAAATTATAAACAGTTTCAGTAAATTGACTTGAGTGTCTTTGTTCCTCAGACATACATCTTTCTACCACTTACAAAGGCAGGCAGCAGAACCTAACCACCAATGCGACTATAGCCAGGACTGGGAAAGGAAGTTATTGAAGCCTGGATTTCCTGCTTTTGCTTGTAGCCAAGAACTATGAGGCTTGTAGTGGTTTCAGGAACTGACTCATCTAATGATTCATGAATAAGATACTGCTTTTAATACGTTTCTGACCCTAAGACTCAGGAACTTGAAAACCAACCTGAACCTATGCTTCACTCTTATTTGCAAATGACTATTCACAGCAAAATAAACAGGAGGACAATGGTTAATGAAACAATGAAAACATCACACCAAGGGCAGGAAAAGCAGAATGTGGACGCCACATTTGAAGCCATGATCAAAAGCCTAATCTGTGGGCTGTGACTTGATAGCATCCAAACTTCCCAAAAGTGAATAACAGGTGTAATGAGGTTTATTTTTAGATATCATTCCCCTAGATGTAAAAATAGATTTAGCACAGCAATGTTTTAATTCAGGCACATCTGGGGTTGTGACTCTAAATACCCAAGATGGAAAGCAGCATGTAGCTCTAAATTTAACTGCTACAGTTGCAAACCAGGGAAAGAGTTCAGGGTTAGCTGACCAATGAGTAATGGGTAATAAAGGACTCATGGTGGAACTCACTCTCTTAAATCATCCTCTACAGGAAGACTGCAACTCAGTATTTCCACCCATCCTCTGACCAGTCTTCTCTTTCCCCCCTCCACACACACGCACACACAGGCACATCAGTCCTGAAAAGCAAAACTCTCTAAAAGTAGAGTCAGAAGCTGGCACCTCTAGCTGCTCCCCGTAACAGCCCCATAGACTCATTCATCATCAAGAAAGCCCACTAGCGAAAAGTTTTCAAGCCTCCCTGGCCCACCAATCCTTGGGTTTTCCCTGCCCCTCCCCCTAGGGGCATTAAGAACAGGACCAGTTTCAGGGGTGGCTTTCAAACCGTTTACAGGTTTCAACACCAGTCCAGTCACACAGAGGGAAGGGGGAAAAGAAGACAAAAATGGCAGGGGGGAGGGGGAGGGGGGCCATGGGGGATGGAAGAAGCAGTAAGACCAGTTGACCAGGCAAGGCCAAAGTGCAAGGGCTGCCTGGCAGGCCCTGCCCAGCTGGGCTCCTCCAACAGATTTACTGACATGACGTCAGTGGCTCCAGTCCAGCTTTTCTTTGGTAGCTTTTACCACTTGCCTCCCCTGTGTTAGGGAGCCACAGGACCATAAAGAAAATTCCCGTTGTGAAACGAGTTTAACCTCGGGGCACAGAGGCCTGCCTGTAAATTATAGGGCTCCTCACCCTCTCTCTGTGCCCCTGGAGGAAGGGGAAGGGAATAAACCCCTACTCTACTGTACTTTTCTTAACACAGAGGAACCATTAAATGAAGCTTGCTGCCTTTAAAAAAAAAAAGGGGGGGGGGGGGCGGTGGGAAGGGGTGTGGTAGGGATATTAAATGAGTATACAAAGTTTCACAGGACAGGATGCTGGTTAATTTCTCAGGGATGTCATGAATGATGATAATTTCAGTACAACTCACTCATTCTGTTGTGAGGCTGTGTTGGCTGGACTGTGAACGCATACGGCTTTGTTTCACCAACAAAACAAAAAAGTATTACTGAAACTGAAACTTCAGGCCTGAATGGAACCTCTGAAGAGAGAGCACTGTAGATGTATTTAAAATGAGATTTTCTTTTGGCCTCAGTGCATATTCTGTGATGCACCAACAGGGGCATCAAACAATTTCCAAAAAGCAAAGACAGAAATTACTAAAAATAAGTCTAATAGGAGACTCATTAAACAAAAAACACTCATTTGAGACTTAAAGGCTTACTATTGTATTCCCACAACAGCAGAATAGCCGTGTTCCATCTAGGACTCCAGTGCATACAGCTGCCTAAAACTAGAGCTTTAAAATTTTTTAGCTTATAAAAATAATGTATTAGTGATAAATTCTTTAAATGAGTGAGAGATTAAATATATTCTATTTTAAACACTTTAGAAGAGAAAGGTACAAAACTTAATTCAACCAGTATTTATTCAAACACATGTGTGTAAATTGACCCCAACAATATCATCAAAATATAGCTTGCAGTCTGAATGGCTCAGAGTGGTAATAAGATAAGGAATCTCTCACCTTCTGGTTATTTAAACAAGGCACAGAACAAACCATCAGGGAGACAGGACTGAAAGCAATGATTAAAGTCTTCCGTGAAGCCTAAATTAATGTGAGCTTTGGCCTTCAAGATGAGAGTCAAGCCATGAACTGTCCTGGGGGAATTCTTCAGTTTGGCCTTTTTCGTAGGGGAGAAAAGGACATGATGACAAGCACAAGAGTGGAAATGGCAGAATGAGAGCCAAAGGGGCCAAACATGAGACAAGTGTGCAAGGAAAGTTTTTATCATGGACCAAAAAGTTGACATGGTAGGTGGGATCCATTTCTGAAGGGGGCGAGGGGTGTGTGACAGAGACCCTACCCAAGTTGTAGCTCTGAAATAGCATTTCCCACTAAAAGAAACCAAGCTCTGCAGAAATGGTTCATTCTAAATCCAAGAATACAAAAGACACAGGATAGCAAGGAAGCTGCTATCAATAAGGGTCACATCAAAAGGACACAGGAGCCAACTAAAGAAACTCCCACTGCCCAAAGATTGTACAATTTGAGCATCAATAGGAAGAGGAAACTACACAAAGTCAAAAACATTGGACAGGGCTTCCCTGGCGGCGCAGCGGTTGGGAGTCCGCCTGCCGATGCAGGGGACACAGGTTCGTGCCCCGGTCTGGGAAGATCCCACATGCCGCGAAGCGGCTGGGCCCGTGAGCCATGGCTGCTGAGCCTGTGCTCCGCAGCGGGAGAGGCTGCAGCAATGAGAGGCCCGCGTACCGTCAAAAAAAAAAAAATCCGACAATTTTAAATCCACGATTGCATAATGATATTCAAACAAACAAAAGAAACCACATACCTGCCTTTTCTGTACAACTATATGCCAGGTTAACCAAACAATTGATGATAGAAAGTTTCTATGAGTATTTTGGCTAATAAATGAAGTAAGAATGAGAGGACTGGAATATGACCAGTTTACGAAGCCCATATGAAACAACAGATACAGGCAGAGATCATAAATCAGTGGCTAACACACAAAGAAAGAGACAACTGGACATCACGTGCCTCCTGGTGGATTGCTAGTTATGGAATATTCCTGCCTTAAAAAACAAAAAACATTAAACCTCAAACAGACCAAGCTTCTAGGTCTAAATTCCAATTAATAGGAGATACAGAGGATAGTGGAGCATGATAAATAGCACTAAGAGAATGCAACTGCAAAATCCAGAATGAGCGAAACTTGACAAGAGAAACAGGCTTTTATAAACACATCACCCGCAAGGGGGAATAAAGGAGGGAAGAGATATTCAAAGAGTTTTAAGAAACAGAACAACCAAAGATAACCTTTGATCTTGTTTGGACCCTGATTTAAACAAACCAACTATGGAAAAACAGTGATGAGACAATCAAGGAAAACTAAAGAGTCACTAGATATTTTACATTAAGGAATTATTATTAAAATATTGGCATGATGATATTACAGTTGGTGTTTTTTAAAAAGAGTTATATTTTTTAAATACATACTAAACCTTTACAGATAAAATGGTATGGCATCTGGGATTGTTTCAAAATAATCTAGTGGAAAAGGAACCCGGGATTTAGAAGGAACAAGAATGGCCACGGGGTGATGATTGTTGCTAAGTCATGATGGTCCAGGCACGTTCACTGCCCTCTACTATACTGAACTTTTCATAATAAAAATTTTAAAAATCTAAAATAAATAAAAATAAGGCACTGCTCCTGTCCCCCTCCTTCAAAAAGACAGAAAGATGCTAAGAGAAGAGATACTTGGCACTCTAAGTCATGGCTACTGGGTGATGTAATAACAGCCGTAATTATAATCGGCAGATAACGTTAATGAGACACTCTGCCAGGCATCGTGCTAACCGTCACTATAACCCATGAGAAAGGCACTACTATGTCCATTTTACAGGTGAGAAACTGGGGTTCAAAAAAAATAAAGAGGTTGCCCAAGGTCAAACAGGTAAGTGGAAGAAATGTATGTAATTCCACAAATTCAAAAATGTAATGAGAATCAGGATGAGTTGTCTTTGCAAAATAGTTACCGGAAGTGCCGGTAACTCCCTAAGTCAAGAGATCCGACGCTCTCCAACGTGAAAGACAGCAGAATCAAGAAGTGGTGCTTTGCTGATGACCATTTTTGGTGAAACCCAGGAAACTGAAGGGGCAGTCTCTAAGATCTCAAAGTGATAAAAGCAGAGGAGAAAGGGTGAAAAAAGTGGACGGCACGTGTGTGTGTCTGTGTGTGTGTGAAAATATGAAAGCAAAACGGAAATTGTCTGAAGAGTGAAAAACAACAGAGCAGGAAATCCAGCAAGAAGGGAAGCTGGAAAAAAGCTTAAAACTAAATCCAAAGGAGGAAGATGGAAAAGCAAATAAATGAGCTCCTGTCAGACTGGTCCATTCTGGTTAGGACAAAACCCTCAGGATCTTGGACAGAGAACTGGAGGACAGAGGAAGCAGGAGACTTCAGAATGGGTTGGGGCAACCAATGGAGAAGCTCACTGTGGGCCATTCGCCATACTCCATCATATTTTACTTATTCTTTTTATTTTCATTTTTCAGATAAGGAGACAGAGGCCCAGAGAGACTAAATAATTTTCCCCAAGAGCTCTCAGCCAATAAGCAGAACTGGGACTGGAACCTGGGTCTGACTTCAAAGCCATGCTTTTATATTTGCTTAATATATATAGCACTAGAGAGATCTACACAACATTAGGGCAACACCAAAATGGCCAACAGCAGAGGTACCCAAAAGGCATTGGGAAATATATGACAACTCTAAGAAGGGGGCAAACCAGTACAGGGAAGGAGGGGAAGACAGGAGAACAAGTCCTAGAAACTGGCCATCAGTGCCCCAGCCCCTTTTGGCCCAGAGTCAGCAGAATTAGGTGAACAAGAGTAAGACAGTATCAACTATCCCACAACCTTCCACTAAAAACCAACCATGACATCAAAGATGGGTAGCAACCCCATTAGCAATCCCATTTCAAAGTCCCTGCTGTCTATTTCAGAGACCTGATTAAGGGCTCTGAAGAAAGCAGTTAACTCCCTTTTCTCTTCTGTCCCTGCCACTGTCCATCAAACATCACTGCCTAAAACATATTTCCAGCTGGTCACCTGGGTGGGGAGGGGAGAAATTCACCCCATCTCCCTAGTTCCCAAGTACTCCCAAAGGTCATCTACCTAAAAACCCTACCCCCAACATGAAGGCATTTCCATATCCAGGCCTTCCGGGTGGTAAAGGGGGCTAACTTACTCTGCCTGCAGGCCAACAAGAGCACATTCCAAAGGAAAACCAGATAAACTGGCAGGTCCAGTTCTAGGCTTCCAAACCAGATCAGCTTCTTGCCAGAGCCCCCAACACAACTATAGAGCAGTTTAGATCAACCCAGCCCCCAGACAGCCTCTCATTTTCATATAACCAGTCTGAGAGGTGAGGCGTTCTGGGTCCCCACAGTCTTTGAAGACTGACACCAAAGTGGGGAGGTGAATCTTGCCCCCTCTCAAGAAGATGAACGACTAGGGTGGGGCAGTTCCCCTAGGAAAGGCTTGAGTGGGTCACACCTAACATCTTAGGACCTTAGCCACAGGTTTGTTTTGAAAATAGAGTAAAATGGGCCACCAAGAACACAAAACAAAATAAAGTATTAAGTAGTCTGTCTTTTCTGCACAAATACACCAAGAGGGGAAGTCTACCTTTGTTTCAATGTCACAATCTAAACACCATTCAAATGCCACAGGTGACTTAATATGCAGTCTTTTTCAGCCTGGCAGCCGTGAAGTCACACAGATCTAGGAACTGGCTTCAAATTTTGGTCCCCATTGCACTGGCTGTGTGACCTTGGGCAGGTTACTAAACCTCTCTGAGATTCACTTTCTTCAACCACAAATAAAGCTCTCAGGTTTAAATTAAGGTAATGCTGAAGAATGGGCTTAAGACAGAACCTGGCCTGTCAGCCTTCCTTTCTTATCCAAATTCTCCCAGGGTGGCCTGGGCATTAGCACAACTGAGAGAAGAGGTATGGAATAGACTCAGCAGTACTGCTCCTCCTCCATAAAAGGGAAGGGAGTGTGGGGTTGTGGACTGGATGACTCAGATAACAACACTGCTCCAGGACCTTTTGGCCTAAGGCTCTCACATTTTATCTCTTTAATCTAAAGCTCGGCTCAAAAGCAGGCTGGATCATCTTCCCAGAAAGGGAAAGCAAAGATTTTCAAGTGACTTGCCCAAGGTCACAGGGAGAGCCAAGACCAAGGGCTATCCAACCCACACAGCTGGAAGTGGAGGGACCAAGACCCCAGCCCTGGGAAGACCCTCAAATGCCTTCTCCCAGTGAACCACCCCAACAAGGAAATAGTTCTCCCAATTCTCAACAGCAAAGGCCAGAAGCCATTCTTTCAAACTGAACACCTGCCCAAGTTACTGCCTAGAGCACATGATAAAATAACTAAATGAATAGTGTTGTTAAGAGAACCACCTGGAATTGAGCAGTGTCATTACAATTATTTTTGGTTTTAGGCAAAGTACTAAAATTTCTTAAATTTCTAAGATTCCACTCCATTTTCCCTCTGTATCCACAGGTTCCAAATCCACATTCAACCAACCTCAAATCGAAACTATCTGAGAAAAAAAAAAATTTCCAGGAAGTTCAAAAAAACCAAAACGTGAATATGCCACAAGCTGGTAACTATTTACATTTAGTATTTATACCGTATTTACAACTATTCACGTGGCATTTACATTGTATTAGGTATTATAAGTAATCTATACAGATAATTTAAAGTATACTGGAGGATGTGTGTAAGTTATATACAAATACTACACCGTTTTACATAAGGGACTTGAGCATCCGAGGATTTGGGTATCTGCAGAGGTCCTGGAACCAATCCCCTGTGGATACTGGGTCCGGGTCCAATGTATTTCGGCACATCATAGGACATCATTACAGTCTCCCAAACAACAAAGATAAGCAAGTTTGAAACTAAGAATGTCAAGAGAGCCAAAACTACAGGTTTTAAAATCTATAATCTGAAATCCCCAGATTTCACACAGTACAAAGCTTTCAGAATTCCACTGGGAAAAACTTCTAAATTGAACTTTGCAAGTCCGAAAGGAAATGAACCAGTGCTGAATCATTCCCATGAATGATGAGACACTGTTTTTTTAATTCGTTATGAATTGATCCACAGAATAGCAGAGGGTTTGAAACAATTTGGTTGAAACTAGCACAGGTTTATAGGAAAAGTTGTTCTCTGAAACTCCCCTCTATTGAAGCTCAGAAACAGCCTGGGACGCTCCAAGAATAACACTGTTATGAGCTCAATATCAGGGTACCTCAAAAGTCTCCTGCTTGAGATTTTTCTCTCTATCCTGCTTAATTAAAGAGTCAGCCAGTTTCCTCAACAGTTCCTATTCGTAGGATGACCATATCACTTATCTTCCAAACTGGGACATTTTGACAGTAAAAGAGGGCACGATTAAGGGCTGCGCCACAAGCAGCCCAAACCAGGACTGCACCAGGCCAGAAGTTACACAGCCACAAGGAATGGTAGAGAACAATCCTTTAGAAATACAAGTGGATAAAAACTACCACAAACAGTTATTATGAGGAAGACAGTGTGCATCTGGTAGGAGGACCCAGCAATAAATTAAAAGTTAAAATTAAGAAAAAAAATGGGCAGGGGGGAGGGAGACACAAGAGGGAGGACATATGGGGATATATGTATATGTACAGCTGATTCACTTTGTTATACAGCAGAAACTAACATACCATTGTGAAGCAATTATACTCCAATAACGATGTTTTAAAAAAAGAAAAAAGAAGAAAATGGGCAGAGTAGAACCTGAAACTCGAGGTATAAGTTAACCTATGCTGGGTTCAACTTTTCCCCATCTTAAATCAACTTAAATCAGATTCGATACTTAACTTGTGGCCTCACGTGCCTTCCAGGTCTCCCTCCCTCGTGATCTCCTAGTTTATTTATCTTTTATGATTTAGTTCACAGGCTGTTTAAAGTGTAAGCCATACGGGCGGTTAACATAGTCAACGTTTATCATTAAGGAGCAAGTCATCCCACATTACTGAAGTTATTCTTTCTTTTTTTTTTTTTGAAGTTATTCTTTCTTAAGTAAAAAAACCTTCCACTGTAGATACTTCTAATGGATACCTTTAGGCTCTGCACTAAAACCAGTAAACTAGCAGAGATGTAAACCCTTATTATTAGGTCATTGCTCTGAATATCAATCTTAAATCACTTGACCAGCAAAACAAATGTACCACCGTGTGAGGCGTGCTGGGAGTACCGTGCTTCATCTTTTTCTATGAGATATAATTCACATATCCTTTTAAAAGTATAATTCAGTGACTTTTAGTAGATTCACAGTTTATAAACCATTTTTTTTAAATCTACCTTTCTCCCCTCTTCAACTATCAGTCTGCCTGCCTCTAAAAGCCTTTATTTCCCAACTAGTCTACTCATCTCTCTTAACAATTTTTAACCTCAATTTTTAATTTAAACTAGGAAACCAGATTAACACACCGTTCTATATACCCTGGTTAAGAAGACATGAGCAAAAATGCAGGTGGTCCTCAGCCTAGGCTCACACAAAGCAGTCTTAACTGCTCAAACCAGTCACTGGGAGTGGCCCCGCTCTGAAAACACTGAAAACACGGGGACATGAACACACCCTGAAGTGTACCTGGGTGTCAAGTGGAGCAAGACCAGCCTAGGGCCTCTGGCTTTGAAAACACAGGTTTCTACCCACCAGCATCCAGAAAGGATTCAGCTCATCTGCCCAGGAAGTACCTCAGTACTAACCCAACTTAGACACTCACCTGGGACTAACATTCTCTTAAAATATGCAAATATACGGGCAGAGGGATGGTCTGCCATTCACACATGAGTGTGAATTATTATTTGAATTATAGTTAAGGCCCAGAGAAAGGAATCAGATGAGAGGGGCAGAGATTTAACTCCAGAGCTTGGAGTACTTGGAGGAATAGGATAAGTCTGACAGCAGTCACACCTGCAGCTCTAGCCTACTGAGCTAGCTCTTATCTACATATTATCACAGCCCTTCAAAGTGGGTAACACACCAGCCCATTTTCCAGATGAGGAAACTGAGGGCACAGAGAAGTTAAGCAGTCTGCCTCTAAACAGGTTAAGAGGTGCAATTAGGCCAGCAAAGGTATGGGGAGGTGCCTCTCTGCCTCTTGTTCTCTCACACCCAGAGTTGATGCCCTCAGAACTCCAGCAGGGATTCCTCAATAATGGCTTTACCAACAGGTCCAGGGCCTCGAGCATAGCTTCTCTATGAAAAGATGAGTTCCATACAAACACCTTGGAAAAGAACTTTCAGAACCCAATCCCAAAGTTGGGAGAGTGGCTTCCAAGCAAGAACCTAAGGAAGACATTTCCTTTCGAGTGGATATAGGTGCACCATGCTACCCATCTTTGGAAGCATTCCCATTTAACTGGTATTACCATTTGGCAAGGAATGACCTCAGATATTGCGTATTTACTGATGGATTTCCTCTACTTTATGAATCGGGGAAGTGTGGTTCAAAGAGATAAATGGTCTAGGACTTTATGGGATGCCTCACCTCTCCTGGATTTCAATCATTCGCCCGAGACCATAAGTCTGGCTCTTCTTAGCAACTGCTTCAGCCTCGGGTGTTCTTAGAGAGTCAACGTCCAGGCTGACCTGGCAGGAACTCCAGGGAGACCTGGTGTACAAGACAGCACATGAAGCTGCTGTTTGCTGAGCATGCATTATGTGCCGGGCACACAGGAGGCATTCTATTAAAATGTACAGATGGGGACACAGAGGCTCAGAGAGGAAGTAATTTGTCCAAGGGTACAGAACAAGTGTGGCTGCGCCAAGAGTCCCACTGAGGTGTGTCCGACTCCAAACCTATGCTTTTAAACCTATGTTATTATCCTGCCTTTTTCCAAACCAGAATCAGGAAGCTTCCAGCTCCCCACAACCAGACCCCTCCCTCCCTTCTGCTTCTTTCATTAACTGTTCATAGCCAAGTTTTAGATCTATACTGGCTCACGACTGGCAATGAAACTTCTTTATTAGTATTTCAGGGTTGAGTTCATTACTCTGGAGAGTATTTAGGGGGTGGGGGAGATGTTTGTTTGTTTATTTAACAACTTAGTCCCACTCTAATCCCAAAATGGCATCTGGCCAAAAAAATAAAATTAAAAAAAAAACGCTTTCCCTTCAAGGCCCAATTCCAACATCACTTCCTCTACAAAGGTTTCTTTAGTCTCCACCACTGGGAAATACAACTCTGGATATATCATGAGCACTTACTCCACTGGATTTTTTTTTCCCTTTATTCTGATATTACCTAAGAAAATGTATGTTCCTGAAAACTACAAATGTGTAAAAATGAAAGCCCCTCCCCTTCCCAATCCACTCCCTCAAAGCAACCCATCAATGATGTATAATCTCCCAGATCCTTTTGGAAAGAGATACAAACATATTTCATCAACATTTCATCAACTCTAAGACACCAGTGATTGTTAAATGCAGTATAACTTTATTTCTAAGAAATACTGTTGCAAAACACGTTGCCAGAGCACAGCCTTATCACTTAGAAACTGTATTTTATAAATATTGAAACTTTATCATATGTCAATCTTATGCAGATATAAAAAGGAAACTATATAAGCAAACAAAAGTGGGTAAGATATACTAAAACAACTTCTCAGAGAGATCAACATCCATGCTTTTCCACACAGTACTGCCCTCTGTGTCAATAAGAGCACTGGCGACATCAAATACATTCTTAGGAATGCTTAGCGACTGACGCTGGAATTTTCTTCCTCTCCACTGCATTTGTTCTGCAGGCTGTGATGAGTGTACGCAACCACATCATGGGTCATGACCACCACCTGGCCAGCCATGATTGCAGGACACATCCTAATTTCGAAATGTTCAAATATGGGGGAAAAAAACCGCACCTTGGAACTCATGAAATATGAAAAACACAGCTTCCCCACTGGATTGTGATGATCTCTTTAATCTCTTCACATGCCTGTTTCCCTTGCTAAATTGGAAACTCTGCAGGGGTGTTTTACTGATGGCCATTCATTGACCACCCTTGGCTGATCACCAAATCCCTGGCACACAGTAACCCCTGAAAATGTTTCAATGTAGCAGTTCTAGGCAAAACTGGGAGCCCCTAGATTTCAAAGTGCCTAAGGTGGAAGGAAGAGAGAAGAAAGGAAAGAATAAAAAGCCGAGTACGGTTTATCAGCAGCAAAACCATGCTCATCTCTGGGATGCTGTCACGATCACCCTTCCTATGCCCTCACTCTGCAATATCAAGGTGCACCACGTGAGACCCTCTATGAACATCCCCACTACTCAAAAATGAAAACTACCTCTGCAAACAGCCAGGCAAGAATTAGTCCTCAAACTCCTTGCCAGGGAGCCTGAGGCTCACCTCTATAATCACATCTGGAAACAACTGCTACCTTCCCAAGGGATAACAGATGTGTGCTGAGCACGGAGAAGGTGGTTCTGCTCATTGTATTGCTTCTCCTGCGCATTTTTGTGTAGCCATATCTTTAAAACCAACCAAAAAGATCTTAGTGAATTCCATAAACAGTCAGTATATGCTCCTAGGTACATCACCTCACAGATACAGGAAAAATCTAGAGTTAGGAGGCAAATTTAGCCTGATTCCATCTGAGGATAAAAGTTAGAATACCTAGAGTAATAATTCCCAATCAGAGGTGGACACCACTCTGGGGTCTCTTAGAAATACAGAAACACTACACCTATCCCAGCCCTCCTAAGGCTCCAGGGCTGATACCCAGTCTGTGGAAAGCTCCATGGAGGCTGTGATGCACATGCTCAGGCAGGAATCACTGGTGAGGCAGAGACTCTCTAGGACAGGCGTGGAAAGAGGCTGCCCTGGGTTTGCATCAGAACCATCCTGCATTAGCCATGTAAACAGACCTGTGTAGCAAGAATTAGAAACCCCAAATTCAAAAGGCGGGAGGCCTGGAAAGGAGACTGAGAATGTGCAGAGAGGCTGGGTGGGGAAAGGGACAGACAGTCTTACCCTGGCTTCCCCAGTGCCTGGCACACATCAGGGACACAAATGTTTGCTGAATGAGATTCACATGGCTGATAAGCACATGGGCATGCACATGATGAAATTTCCACTAATCCACCTACTATGTGCAGAATCCCTGAAATGGCCCCAGCAACTCAAGGCAGGAGTCCCCCAGTCGATTCACCAGTGGCAGAGATTTTAGTTTTGCTTCAGCTTCACTGAACATCTGACTAGAGATGTTCTAGAAGCATTTCCCTCTCTAAGAATTCCTAGTCATAAAGGAAGCTGCTTTTTGCCTCCGAATCACAGATAATACTTCCTCTGATTTTCAGTTACATAGATATTAATCATTTTTGCACTTGATGAAAGGTGGAAGAAAATTAGGGAGGTATTTTTAATGCACAACAAAACTAGAAACATTTTGTCAAAATAAGAACCATATTGGTCTTATCCTCCCAGTATTTAGAACAAAAGCAAATTTTGAATTATGGGAATTTCTTGGCTCTGCCAGTATGAAACGCTATTAAATAGCTTGTTTTCTGCTTTTCTGTCAATGGAAATACCTGATGAGATCTTCTAAGCATTCCAGATTTCAAGACGGGGTTGAAGGTTCCCTCAGCTGATATAGCTCTTTCTAACTCTTACCAACCACCATTGTCTCCCAAAAGCTTTGAAATGAAAAGGAGAAAGGGCGGAAAGAGATTCCACCAAAGGAAGCATCGGCTCCCAGAGGTTTCAATGGTTTCGGAATCAGCCCCCAAGATAGCCCCAGCCACAGTGATGGGTGATCTGAAAATGAAGCATATCAAAATGCTATTGATGAGCTAAATTACCAGACAGCTTATCTGAGGCCCACATCCGCCATATGGTGCCCCAACTTCTGCCGCCTGTTGCTGCCACAATAGGCACGCCTACCCAGAAAGCACCATTGGACAGAAACCCAGCAGCAGCGGCATGTGGGGTGGCTACTATGTTTACATTTTATTTTGTGCTATTAGCTGTGAGCCTCCCCCTATCCCAGGAGTGACTTGAAACATACACACATTCAATGTCAAAGACCTGTGTTACCTGCAGGACACATGCGTGCATGCCCCATGTGTGCACGTGTGTGGTATACATCAGGTGAACAGAGAGAAAACCAGATGTCAACTTCAGAAACGGAGCTGTCTGGTTGGGGGGAGGGCGAGCCAGGCCAGCTCCCAGCTAGAGCTGCAAGCAGACAATGCGCTTTTCTCAAAACACTTGGGCAGGCGGGCCTCGGGGAGTGGCTATTTAAAACACTTGGCTCCTTTTATTTCACCACCAGGGAAGTGAATTCGGACTCTCAAGGGCCAGAGCAAATGAAGTCATTTGGTTTCCGCGGGCAGAAGTCTGCATTTTAGCAGAATCAGACTGGACGAAAGTCGGAAGGTCCAGCTGAAGATGTTCTTTCTTCCAATTAAAACTGATTCCACAGAGGATTTGGTGCCTGGGCTTCACTAACTTTTTCTTTTTCTTTTTTTTTGAAAAGACACTAAGGTCACAGAAAATGTAAAGGACACTGGAATGAATGCTGTCAAAGATGACTCCCTTTACAAAATGCCATTAAGTATGACCACATAAGGATATCACATTCTAAAGTCTTGGGTGGTATAAAAGATTAACAGTGATTTTTGGCAAATGAATTCATAAGATTTCTGCATTTCTTTCTCTCTACTCTCTCAAAACAGGTTCCTATCTTTGCAGAGATTATATCATTGATGGTAACAGAATATCTATTTAGTTTACTATCAGGGAAAAGACACTGGTTTTCAAAGAGAACTCAACAACACATAGCATCTGGTTATGAAAAAAAGCACAAGATGCAGGTTTGGATACACTACAAAGCAAAAAAAAAAAAAGCCTCTTTCCTAATATTCAGATCTAATTAACTATTACAGAAAGCCACTCATTTCATCCCCCCAATTAACCACACCTAAGCAGACAACATTCTTGGATGAACTTTTCAAATTTTCTTAAACATTCTCAGTTAAAATTTAAAAAAAAAAACCTCCTTTCAAGTTAAATTGAGATTGCACTTGAACTCCATCCAAGAGCAGAGCTGAACTGAATTATGATAATTAGAAAGCTGTGCTTATAAAAAAGCAGCACAGTTCATGCATTTCTTTTAAAAGTTCATGCCAGAGAATATAAGTTCAATATGTTCTCACATAATTAACATTTCCCACCATTAGCAGCAGTTTTTCAGTTTATATGTAAAAACAACAGCACTCGCCATTGTTGTATCTACCCCCGCCAATAATGTTTCAGTCACTTTACACGTACATCTAAACCTGTCAGATGCCTCAAAGCAACCAGAATTTCCCAATGGAGACAATGGTGGTGCTTAACTTGTTCATCAATAAACTGGCTTTTTCTTTTAAACCCCTTTTCCAATGCTGGGCCCTGCTCCTCATACTAAAACCATTAATGAAATCCTAGGACACAGCCTTAAAAACTAACGTGAAAAGGGCAGGAAGCATTGCATCAGGATAGTTAATACTGGGGGGTTAGCGGCAAAATACAGCCAGGATAGAGCCTTCCTCCCTGGGCCTGCCACAAAAGTAGAAAAGACGGCCTCTTAGGAACTCCCCCCACCCCTTATCCAATCAGAAGAGAGACCAGTGGTTTCACAGTTAGCCAGGCAGGACTCCCAGACTATGGAAAGTATTTTCAGAGAATCCTCCCAACCATGCAAAAAGCCAGTGGACAAAAGGAGAACTTAAGAGCTGAAAGCGACCCACCCAGTAAGAAACACTCCTGAAAACCCATTTGCTTTGACTAAAATAAATACACATTTCAAAATTCTCTTACGCTGCACCACTACAAAGCCCGAATGTATCTGAAGAAATGGTTGGATTTCCACTGAGTTCAAACAAGGGAGAGTGTCGAGGAAGCTTATGATGACAATCTTGCACACTGAAAACTCTCAACTGCCCACAGCTTTGAAACAAATTATAAAAACCCATGCAGAAACACTCCAAATGGGTTCCCTGGTGGCACAGAGGTTAAGAATCCACGGGACAATGCAGGGGACACGGGTTCAAGCCCTGGTCCAGGAAGATCCCACATGCCGTGGAGCAACTAAGCCCGTGTGCCACAACTACTGAGCCTGCGCTCTAGAGCCAATGAGCCACAACTACTGAGCCCACGTGCGGCAACTACTGAGCCCACGCACCTGGAGCCCGTGCTCCACAACAAGAGAAGCCACTGCAATGAGAAGCCCGCGCACCGCAACGGAGAGTAGCCCTGCTCCCCGCAACTAGAGAAAGCCCGCGCGCAGCAAGAAAGACCCAACACAGCCAAAAAATAAATAAAAATTTAAAAAAAAAAACAAGAAAAAAACACTCCAAGTATTTAGATCCAAATATTCTAGCATTCCACAAACTACCCCAGAAGAGTAAAGGCCCCAAACTTCCCTGATTTCAGAAGTATTCAGTAATTGCGATACAAGGGGGTCGAAATTAGTATTTGTCAATAAGCCCAACCCTGAAACATTAAGTGCTTAGGATGGACCTGAATTACTTGATTTTATCACCTTCGTGAACAAGAAAATAAAATATATCACTGATACTGTTCAAACATGACTTGGGATCTAACTTAAGCACCACAGTGTAATCTGTGGCTTCTACAGATAAAATAAGAAAAAGCGCCACGCAGCTGTAAGAGATTACTCCAGTCATCGGTCAGTCCCCAATAGCCCAGCAGCACAGCCTGAGTCTGTCAAAGCTTACAATATACTTTTCTTGCCGAGTTCAGAAGTAGGCCATTAGCACTCTGCAGTTCCAATCTCTGAACTCGAAAGAGGAAGCTGTAATGCCCGCATTTATCAACAAAAAGGTGGGCTCTGATTTCCTTGCAATTCTACAGAGAAAGCTGGACATTTGCTCGAGCCAGTATTCTTCAGTCTTTGGGAAAAAACCAAAAAGTTTTATCACTAAACAGATCCAACTTCTAAGCACAGCTTTCAATCCACAATATTTTTCTCTCCTCTCGCAACCTCTTTATTGGAAACAAGATAAAATGCCTAAAATACAAGCTTAAAAGTGTTATCTACCTACTGTCTGTATGTGAGCACGGTCATTTTACATACATGGGATCATACACACAGTTATTTGCACCAACCTTTGGAGTGATAAGACACTACAATTATCATTTGCAGGCAGTATAATTATGCTCACAATTAACACATAATAACACAAGAGATTAGAGAGACGAGTAACCCCACAGATGCACGAACTCTTGTCCCACCGCCATGTATGACAGGTCAATCCATTTCAGAAGCAAGAAACCTTAAAATATTGTTAACGGCACAGCTCATTCCTCCAAAGGCCTATCTAACATTTGGGATCTACATTCTCGAACTGTCGAACTGTCACAGTTTTCTACTGAAAATGTGACAACAAATATGATCGAGATCCCCATATCAATACAAGTATATTCCACCAAATTTTCGCATTAAAAAATACCCTCTTATACTTGCTGTCCTGTATTGTCAGAGCCAGCAAAATTCAAAATTGTTCATAAATGACTGAAACTCAAGCAGCAAAAAACCCAAACATTTTTTTCCTTATGACTTGCTTGTCCTTTTTCCAAAAAAAAAGTGGGGGTACCAGTGCCCAAAGTTGAGTATGTGAATATAGAATTCTTTCTATATAAAGCAAAAGAGGGGGAGGGGCAGAGAAGAAGAAAGGAGGAAGCTGACTTTCCCCAGGCTGCCCCCCAACCCCCTACCACCAGCAGCCCTTACATATAATTAATTTGCTGCTGGGGCCTAGGCACACACAGCACCACAATGCCAGGAAGCACCTCTTGGTGAGAAATTCAGTTCAGTCTGGCTCAAACTAAGTTAGCGTGTCCTCCTTCTTTAAATTAAATTTCATTAAGTATATGCCATGGTGAGTCCTGGTTTATGTTTTGGGAAAAGAAGAAGAAAAAAATCCCCCAATAATCTCTCTCAGGCATGTTTCCTGGATGGAGTTCTATTTGTTACTTTATAAAACATCACACAGAGGAGAAACCTACACAAAAATTCTTTCCCTTAATAGTTTTTTACTCGTACTGTCAAGGCAAAGTGTCACACTGGTTTTATTTCAAACTTGTAAAAAGAGAGACAGAGACAGAGACAGAGAGAGAGAGAGAGAAGAGAAAGAAAGAAAGAAAGAAAGAGAAGGAAGGAAGGGAGGAAGGAAAGGTAGTCTGATATTCTCCTAAAACTGCAAATCAAATAATACTCAATCATTAACGTAAAAATAAAATGGTCTACATGGGCATTTTTATACCATCGGCAAGAACCAGTAATGGATGCAGCTTATCAGCTCATTCTTTTACACCAACAACAAATAAAAGAATTGTAAACTCTGTTTAAAACCTGAAACCTGAGAGTCCAACACAGAATTGCACATAGAAAGAAATACTAAACAAAAATATCTGTGACCATTTATGGGAATAGTGAGATTAGAAAAATAAGCCTTTCCCCTAAAAAACAATCAACAATTCAAAACCTCACTGTTGACAAAGGTTCAACTAATCCATTTGTCTTTCCTGAGTCACTTTGTAATTGATTCTACTATTTCCATCTAAAAAGGAAAGATTCTTACCAAAGTTGGATCTAAGTCTGGCCCTTACAAGCATTCAGATGTACTTGGGGCTCAAAGATCCTGCTATTTACAGAAAGGCACAAATCCAACAGTGAAAGGATGAAGCACTTGGCACAGCCTGAGGTCTGTTCCCCAAACCACCTCACAGTACCCTGGCAGACAAGCCCCCATGCATAAAACACCAGCCAAAATTCACTGCAAGCTTTAGAGAACAGAGCTCACTCCCTGCTCGGACAACGCAGTGGGATCACTTCTTCCTGAAGGGATCTGTCTATTCAGGTAACCACCTTCAGGCACCCAGCACACCCCAAGCATCAGACCACCTAAACTTCCAGAAACAATCAAGGCAAAGGGTAGGGAGGAAGAAACACGTGGTTGTCCAGAACTGACAGTGTTCTACTCATTTGCAATATCTGTAGCATTTTTAATACATATATTTTTTAAACTATAATATTTTGAAATCTGATAGGTTTTGCAGACCTTTCTGTGCCAGGACCTGGGCTTCCTCCAAAGCACTGTTTTTAAAACACGGCCTTTTTACATTACCCGCTCCTGGAACATCATCTGTCTCTAAGTTTCCAGTGCTTACTGAGGTCAATTTTCATTTCTGCAAATCACAGGCAGCCACTTGCTTCTGAGAAGTTAACAAGCCTCCTGAGAAATGCTGGTGGCTGGTATTTCATTGTTTCATAAATATTTTTATACACTGACATTCAACTTTAAATAAATCTTTAAAAAGACAATTAAAAAGCGAAGAAAATTATGATCTGGATTTTATTTATTTTCGTGGGAGAAAAAGAAGGGAGGTGTGAGCCCCTCCACTGTTTCCAACTCATTTAAAATGTTGCTTCGGTTTAAAAAAAAATAAAAACACATTAAAAGAAAAAAAGGAAACTCATAGAAGTTGTACTTTCTTTAAAGCGGGCCTCTGGACTTTAGAACAAAACATGTTGCTGCTACGAACAAAGAGCAGAAATGCACCCTGATTTTCTCCCCTCCTGGGGATCATTTCTCTTCCAATAAACAAACGAATCCCCCAGTATTTCCTACCGAAGGGAAGTTTTCCAGGGAGAGTCTCCTCCAGGGTTTGGTGGTAACTGCGACTCAGTCTTTTTTGGACACAATGTTTCTGCTGACTCCTGAAAATTTTCCACTTGAATGTGCAATGAAGCAGCGGCGGCGGCAGCAACAGTCCTGGAGAAGCGGCAAAGACGACCGTGCCTCCTTTCATCTTTGAGAAGAAGGAGCGAAACCCCGCCAGCAGCACAAGTCGGCGCAGCCCCCAGGCCGGCCTCGGGGGGCCCAGGCGCCTGGGGCGGCTGGGGAGGCGCGGTGGGGGGATCGGGCCGGCTTCGGGCTCCCCGGAGACGCCGGCGGCTCTCCCAGCCCGCGCTCGCTCCTAACTTCTGACTTCCCCGAGAAAAACGTGGAAACTGCCCGAGGGTGTGTGCGTGTGCGCGCTGGCAGGCAGACGGGCGCGAGAGGGGGGCGCGGGGGGCGCGGCCGGCCTGGCGCCTCCAGGGCCGCCTGTTGCCGCGCGGGCTCCGCAGCGCGCGGCCCAACTTGGCGTCCCGGCAACTCCCGCGGCGGCGCCCGGCCGCTCACCTTGAAGGGGCGCGCGGAGGCGGGTGCAGGGGCCCGGCCCCGGCCCTCCGCGTGCCCACCCGCCCGCCGCACACAAAGCAGAGTCCGGAGAGAGAGAGCGGCCCGTGCCGTACGCCGCGGGCCCCCAGCCCCCGGCGCCCCGGCGCCCCGCGCGCCCCCCGCACCCAGCATCAGCCCCGCGCGCCAACTTACCTCGGCGAAGGGAGCTGCCGCAGCGCCCGGCGAGTCCGAGGCAAACTTCGGCGCCGCTTCCCCCGCCTTCAGCTCGGAGCCCGGCTCCCGGTCCCCGGGCTGGGCCACCCCACCCCCCCACCCCCGCCTAGCACCGCTCCTGCCCCGGGGCCGGCTGGACGTACTGGGCTGCTGCCCGCGGCTCCGGGCAAAGGTGGACGGGGTGGGGGGACTTCACTGCATGGCCTGTCCCCGGACGCGGCCGCCCCGAGCCCGGGCCCCGCCGCGCGGACTGGCCCTCAGCGTGGAAACGAGTCTGCAAAGTGCTTGGTGGGCGCCCGCGGCGGGCGGCGGGGCCGCGGCGGCGGCTGCAGAGGCTCGGCTCGGCTCGGGCGGCGCGGCACGGCGCGAGCGATGCTAAGAATGCTCGGAATGAGGACAGGAATGAAATGAACGCCAGGACCGAACTCGCTCCGGAGGGGTGGGGCCTCGGTGACGTCATGCGGCCTGCCGCCCGGGGCCGGGGGCGGGGCCTGCCGCCGCCGGTGACGTCATGGGGATTCGGGGCGGGCCCGGCTCGGCAGCCTAGCCGTTGGGGCGCGCGCGGGCTCCCTCAGGAGGGGCGGCGGGGCGGAGTCTCGCGCCCACGGGGGAGCGAGGAGCGCGCGGGAGCCGCCCTGCCCCTTCCCGGCGCGGGCTCCGGGCTTTGTCCCTAGCTGGGCGGGGCGGACCGGGGGGAGGGCGCCTCTGAGGAGCCTACGCAGCGCGAAGAACTCTGGAATCCTGGGTTCCTTCCTTGGGGCGGGCGCGGAGGCCGGAGATTCGCGCACCGCTCCTGCCCTGCCTCAGTTTCCCTGTCCCGGGACGCGGAAGCTCGGGCGGCCCCTTGGAGCGCTCCTGGACTCGGAGGAAGTCTGCAAGTGTGGGGAAGAGAAGTTTCTCTTCTGGAAATTCACGTAGTTGTTCACAAGCGCGGTGGACGCCTTCCCGGGGCCGGATTCCCAGCCTGCCAAGTCTTCCCCTCTCTTTCAGTTTATAAAAGTTCAGGGCTCTCATTCAAGTCGAAGGCAGCCCTACTGTTGGAAAGGGAAACCTTTAGCATAGCAAAGAAAGGATAATTGCGGAGTTCGTAATAATGTTGCCCTGCTAACACGGTCTCCTCCGAGTCGCTCAAGAAATCGAGTTCACTCATCCCTGCGAGTTGTAATTTTCGAAAGCAATGGGTCAGGTAAAAACCCTAAATTTTTAAATGCTACATCCGGCAATTTCACGTCACTCTTTTTTTTTGGTGATGGGGGGAATAAACTTCATGTACACATAGAATAACTTTTACCCTACCTTTGGAGGTAGTGACGCTGAAGTGACATAGTAGACTCCGTGGGTAAATCAGAAAACAGCTGGATAAAGCTGACCCACTGTGGCAGAACTGTCTAAAATTGGGGGTAATTGTAACCGGCAGTTTCAGTTAGATCGAAGTAGCAAAGCAATTCCTGTTCTGTTGACTTCTTTTCTTGGGGCACTTTGCTCTCCTTTCCAGTTGGGACCCCCAGGATCCATAATGCCGCCTATTTTGTGTGCCCCCAGGAATCCCCTAAATATGCGTAACTGAGGGAGGCGGAATGTGACTGGAGACAGCACATTTTCTACAAGGCATAATTTTACTAATGCATTTTTAATTGAAATTTTTGTTGAGAGAATTAAATATTTACATGCAGTTGTAAAAAATAACAATACAGAGAAAACCTTTGTTCATTTTCCCCATTTCTCTCACCAGTGGTAATGTCTTAACTATAATAACACAATTGAGATATTGACATTGATACAATCCACCACAACTTATTCACATTTCCCCAGCCTTGTACTCATTTGTGTGTGCCTGTATTTCGTTCTATACAATTTTCTCACCTGTGTAGGTATCCACCACCACAGTCAGGTACAGATGCATTTTATCTCTATCTAGTTTGCATGCAATAATGAGGTGATACAATGAGGGTAGCCACCTTAACGCTGGTTTGGGGAAATTTGTTAGGGAAACACAAAATTTGGCATTACAACCGTACTAGGCATATCTCTCTCCAAATATCAGTTTCTAAATACACCAGATAGAGTCCGATGGCAGTGCCAGACAGTAGGGTGTCTAAATCACTGTTGGTTAGCCCAGTACACCTGGGCGCCTTTCAGACACTATTTCCCATCTCACAGCCACCTGGCAATACAAGGTCTCCCAGTCCTTATTGAATTCAGGAAAAAAATCCTTGGCCTAGGATTCAAAGTTCTTCATGACCAGTATTTTCTCCAACTTCTCCCATCTACAAGCATATTTTTTGAGACTCATCTTAAAAACCTTTTCTACCAGCAAGACTACTCACATAGATATTTCCTCCCTAGCACCCTCAAAATTCCTTTCTCCAAACAAAGTACTTGTATTCTGTTAGTTACCAGCATACTGGGGTGCCCCAGATCTGAGCCTCTAGAAAGTGTACTGGGTCTCATTCAGCTATGTGTACGCTGCCAGAGACCTACACATAAATGGGAGTAACTTTCATGGTCTCTCCACCCTTACCTCCCCACATTCTCAGTCTCCTCAGCCACCCATTGGTCAGTGCAGAGGAGCTAAGGGTTTAGGACCCGGGAGCTGTTCACTCCCAGCATCTGAGGGCAGGAAAAGTAGCTGCCACCTGCTAAGATGGTAGCAACTACCATGTACTGCGCTAATACTTAGCCCTTGGCATTTTGCATTTGCCATCTCAGTTCATCCTCATGGCACCTGTACAAGGTAGCAATCGTTAGCTCAGTTTATACAGGTGAAGAACTGAGGTATAAGAAGGTACTATGACTTGCCTACGGTCCCATAGTCAGGAAAGAGCAGAGCCAGGTCCTAATTCCTTCTGACTTCAGCCCATGTTCAGAACCCCTCTACTGCCCACAAAACAGAAATGGATATATATCAAAGCAATAGAATGCCAGGCACTGTTCTAAGTACTTGCTATATATTACCTCATTTAATCCCTACAGTCATGCTCTGAGGTAGGTGATTTTATTTATTCTCATTTTATCAGTGAGCAAACTGAGAATCAGGTGAAATAATTTGGTGAAGATCATACTGTTAGGAAGTACAGAGTGAGGATTCAAACCCAGGCATTCCAGCTCCAGATTTCATGCTCTTAACCTTCCACTCAAAGGCCCAAACTCAGTAGTATACAGAACAAGAAAGATCAACCATCTGCAGGGGTTTACCTACCCTGAAATGTAACAATTATACATATCACCTATGATAAAGGAAAGTTTGTTACCTTCAAGTTTTACCAAGGAAGAACCTAATTTGTAACATATAAGAAAAATAGTGATCCACTTAATGGTAACAAGTCATGCTGAGGTAGAAACTCTGAGTCCACCTGAAACTAGAAAGGAGAGCCAGTGGGTTAGAATTTACCATAAAGAAGCACTTGGCTCAGGAAGATACTGCTTTGGAAGACAAAGATGTATGATTAATAATAATGATACAGTTTGTCTTGTTTCTAAGAAGTTGATCCCCTTTTCTTATAGGAGTGTAAAAATTGGTACAACCACATTCGAAAAGTTTGGTAGTAGCTAGTGGAGTGGAAGCTATGCATATTTTGTGAGCCAGAAGTTCTTAGGAATACAGCCAAGAGAAACTCAGGTATGTATGCACCAAGACACATGTACAAGAATGTTCATTGGGGCATTTTTGTAGTAACCCCAAGCAAGAAACAACCCAAATGTCCACTAACAGTAGAAAGGATACCTGAATTTTGATATAATCATACAGTGGAATACTATACAGGGTTGAAAATGAATGAAGTACAGCTACATGCAACAACATGGATAAAGGCTAAAAAATATAATATTGAGTGAAAGCAGCATGAAATAAAAGAATCCATGTAGTATAATTGTGTTTATATAAAGTTCAAAAATAATCAAAATTTACCAGCATTGTTTAGGGATATATAATTATGTACAAAACTAGAAAGAAGGGGAAAAAAAACTAGATAGAAGAACATGAAGTAATTACCAATAAATCTGGGGTAGTGGTTATCCCAAATGATAGGATGTTCTGGCAAAGAGGGGAAACCTGGGAGAGGGGGCTTCTGGAGTGCTGGCAATGTTATATTTTTGTCTGGTTACATGGGTGTTTATTATAAGGATTCATTAAGCTATGAATTTGTTTTAAGCATTCTTCTTTACATATCTGTTGTATTTCACAATTTGTTTCAAGTTTTATTGAGAAATAATTGACATACATCACTGTATAAGGCATACAGCATGATGGTTTGATTCACATATATTGTGAAATGATTACCACAGTAGGTTCAGCTAACATCTATCTTGTCATATAGGTACAATAAAAAGAAAAGAAAGAAAAGGAAAATTTTTTCTCCTTGTGATGAGAACTCATAGGATTTCCTCTCTTAACAACTTTCATTTATATCATAGAGTAGCGTTAGCTATAGTCATCATGTTGTATATTACATCCCTAGTACTTATTTACCTTATAACTGAAAGCTTGTACCATTTGACCGCCTTCCTCCAATTTCCTCCACCTCTGGTAACCACAAGTCTGATCTTTCTCTATGGCTTTTTGCTATTGAGTTTGTTTGTTTAAGATTCTACATATAAGTGAAATCACATAGTATTTGTCTTTATCTGACTTATTTCACTTAGCATAATGCCTTCAAGGTTCATCCATGTTGTCACAAATGATAGAATTTCCACATTTTTTATGGCTGAATAATATTCCATTGTGTGTGTGTGTGTTTGTGTGTCTGTGTGTGTGTGTGTATCACAACTTCTTTATCTGTTCATCCACTGGTGGACTCTTATGTTGTTTCCATGTCTTGGCTATTGTAAATAATGCTGTTATGAACATGGGGGTGCTATCTTTTTGAGTTAGTGTTTTCATTTCCTTGGGGTATACTCCCAGAAGTGGAATTGCTGAATCAAAATTAAATCTATATTTAATTTTTTGAGGATCCTCCATACTGTTTTCCATAGTGTTTGTACCAATTTACAATCCCACCAACAGTACACAAGGGTTCACTATTCTCCACATCCATGCCGGTATTTGTTATCTCTTGTCTTTTTGATATGGCCATTCTAATAGACATGAGGTGATATCTCATTGTGCTTTTAATTTGCATTTCCCTAATGACTAGTGACATTGAGGATCTTCTCATGTACCTGTTGGCCTTTCATATATCTTCTTTGGAGAAATGTCTGTTCAGGTCCTTTGCCAATTTTTTAACTGGGTTATTTGTTTTCTTGCTATTGAGTTGTATGTGTTCTTTATATATTTTAGATATTAACCCCTTATCAGACACATGATTTGCAAATATTTTTTCCCATTCCATATGTTGTCTTTTCACTTTGTCAATGGTTTCTTTTGTTGTGGAGAAGCTTTTTAGTTTGATGTAGTCCCACTTGTTTATTTTTAATTTTGTCGCTTGTGTTTTAGGTGTCATATCCAAAAAATCAATACTAAGAACCATGTGAAGGACCTCTCTTCCTATGTTTTCTTCTAGGAGTTTCATGGTTTCAGGTCTTACATTTAGGTCTTTAACCAATTTTGAGTTAATTTTTTGGGGTGGTGTAGGTTACGGGTTCAGTTTTATTCCTTTACATGTGAATATATAATTATCCCAACACCATTATTGAAAAGACTTTCTTTTCTCCATTGAGTATTCTTGGCTCCCTTATCAAATATTATGCCTGAATTTATTTCTGGGCTCTAGGTTCTGTTCCGTTGGTCTATATGTCTGTTTTTATGCCAGTACCATATTGTTTTGAAGCCTATAACTGTATAGTACAGCTTGAAATCAGGAAATATGATGCCTCCTGCTTTGTTCTTCTTTCTCAGGATTTCTTTGACTATTTGGGGTCTCTTGTGGTTTCATATAAATTTTAAGAGTGGTCTTTCTACTTCTGTAAAAAAAAATTCCACTGGAATCTTGGTAGGAATTGCATTGAATTTATAGATGACTTTTTGTAGTATTATTAACATTTTAACAAAATTAATTCTTCTAATCCATGAACACAAGATATACTTCCATTTACTTGTGTCTTCTTTGCTTTCTTTGATCAAAATGTTGTAGTTTTCAGAGTAAAGATCTTTTACTTCCTTGGTTAAATTTATTCATAAATATTTAATTGATGCTGTTATAAATGGGATCAATTTGTTCTTCATAAAATTCACTGTTAGTGTATAGAAACACTACTTATTACTGTATGTTAATTTTGTATCCTTGACTTTACTGAATTTATTGGTTAGATCTAACAGCTTTTTGGTTGAGTCTGTAGGATTTTCTGTATATAAAATCATGTCATTTGCAAATACAGTCAATTTTCCTTCTTCTTTCCAATTCTAATACCATTATTTCTTTTTCTTGCCTAATTGCTCTAGCTAGGACTTCTATTACTATTTTGAATAAGAGTGGTGAGAGTGGGTACCCTGTCTTGTTCTTGATCTTAGAGGAAAATTTTTCAGTCTTTAACCTTTGAAAATGATGTTAGCTGTGGGCTTGTCATATATGGCCCTTATTATGTTGAGATACATTCTTTCTATGCCTAATTTGTTAAGAGTGTTTATCATAAATGGGTGTTGAAATTTGTCAAATGCTTTTCCTGAATCTATTGAGATGATCATATAATTATTTTATTCTATTAATGTGATGTATCACATTGATTGATTTGCCTATGTTGAACCATTCTTGCATCCCAGATGCTTGAATCCATTCAAATGGCTTGAATCCCATTTGATCATGGTGTATGATCCTTTTAATATGCTGCTGAATTCAGTTTGCTGTTATTTTATTAAAAATTTTTGTATCAATGTTCACCAGGGATATTGGCCTGTAGTTTTCTTTTCTAATAGTATCTTTTTCTTGTTTTGATATCAGGATAATACTGACTAGTAAAATGAGTTTGAGAGTGCTTCCTCCTCTTTGAATTTCTGGGAGAGTTTGAGAAGAATTGGTGTCAATTCATCTTTAAATGTTGGGTAAAGGGGAATTCCCTGGTGGTCCACTGGTTAGTACTCCATGCTTTCACTGCTGAGGGCCTGGGTTCAATCCCTGGTCAGGGAACTAAGATCCCACAAGCCGTGTGGCATGGCCAAAAAGTAAATAATAAAATAAAATAAAATAAAGAAAAAAATTTTTTTGATAAAATTCACCACTGAAGCCATCTGGTCCTGGGCTTTTCTTTGTTTGGAGATTTTTGGTTACTCATTCAATCTCCTTTCTAGTAATTGGTCTATTCAGATTTTCTATTTCTTCCTGATTTGCCTTAGTGAGTTGTATGTTTCTAAGAATTTTTTACATTTTTTCTAGGTTGTCCAGTTTGTTGGTGTATAGTTGTTCATAGACTCTATAGTTGTTCGTAGACTCTTATGATCCTTTGAATTTCTGTGGTATCAGTTGTAATGTCTTCTTTTTCATTTATAATTTTGTTGATTTGAGTCCTTTGTTTTTTCTCCATGGTTAGTCTAGCTAAGGATTTGTCAATTTTGTCTATCTATTCAAAGAACCAACTCTTAGTTTGATTAAAATCTTTTCTATTGTTTTTTCTGTTCTCTGTTACATTTATTTCTGCTCTCATCTTTACTATTTTCTTTCTTCTGCTAACTTTGGACTCAGTTTGTTCCTCTTTTTCTAGTTCCTTAAGGCATAGAATTAAGTTGTTTATTTGGGATCTTTCTTGCACCATGTAGGTGTCTATTACTATGAAATTCCCTCTTAGAACTGCTTTTGCTGTATTTCACAAGTTCTGGTATCTTGATTTTCCAGTTTTTGTTTGTCTCAAGGAACTTTTTTATTTCCCCTTCAATTTCTTCATTGATCCATTGGTTGTTCAGGAGAGTGTTTAATTTCTGTGTGTTTGTAAATTTTCCAGTTTTCCTCTTTGTTATTGACTTCTAGTTTCATGCCATTGTAGTCCAAGAAGATACTTGATATGATTTCAGTCTTCTTGAATTTGCTAATTTGCTAATTTGTTTTGTGGGCTACCATATGGTCTGTCTGAGAAAATATTCCAAGTGTGCTTGAGAAGAATGTGTATTCTGCTGTTGTTTTATAGAATATTCTGTATATGTCTGTTAGGTATTTTGTCCAAATAGTTTCCTTATTGATTCTCTGGATGATCTATCCATTGTTGAGAGTGGGATATTAAAGCCCCCAACTATTATTGTATTACTGTTTATTCCTCCTTTTAACTCTGTTAGTTTTTGCTTTATATATTGGGCTGGCCAAAAAGTTCGTTCAGGCTTTTCTGTAAGATGTTACAGAAAACCCCGAACGAACTTTTTGGCCAACCCGATATTTAGTGGGTGCATAAATAATTACAATTGTTATATCTTCTTGATGTGTTGACCCCTTTATCATTACATAATGACCTTCTTTGTCTCTTTTTACCATTTTCAGTTTTGAGTCTATTTTGTCTGATATAAGTATAGCTACCCCTGCTTTCTTTGGTTACCATTTGTTTGAAATGTCTTTTTCCATCCCTTCACTCTTGGTTTATGTATATCTTTAAGGCTAAAATGAGTCTCTTACAGGCAACATATTGTTGGATCTTGTTGTTGTTGTTTTTTTTAAAATCCATTTATCCATTCTATGTCTTTTAGTTGAAGAATTTAATCTGTTTATATTTAAAGTAATTATTGATAAGCACTTATTATTGCCATTTTGTTCATTGTTTTCTGGCTGTTTTATAGATCTGTTGTTCCTTGTTTTTTATCCTGCTCTCTTTCTGGGGGTTTTGATGTCTTTATGAATCAGTGTGCTTTGGTTTCTTTATCATGTTCTTTTGTGTAATTACCACAGGTTTTCCCTTGTGGTTACCATGAGGCTTACATAAAATATCTTAAATGTATAACACTCTATTTTAAACTCATAACAACTTAGCTTCAATAGAATTTGTAAACTTACACATTTTTGGTTATTGCTGTTACAGTTTACATGTTTTTAGTATTATATAACTAATAACAGATTATCATAGTTATGTCTATTTTACTACTTAAAAATTTTTTTAAACTAGAGTTGTAAGTGAATTATGCACCACTATTACCAAATTGCAGAATCTAACTATGACTATATATTTACCATTACCAGTGAGTTTTATACTACCTTTTTATGTTTTTATGATATTAGTTAGCATTCTTTTACTTCTACTCGAAGAACTCTATAAAATTTCTTGTAAGGCAGGTCTGGTGGTAATGAACTTCCTCAGCTTTTGTTTGTTCGGGCAAGTCTGTATCCCTCCTTTTTTTCTGAAGGAAAGCTTAGCTGAGTGTAAAATTCTTGTTTGACAGTTATTTTCCTTCAATATTTTCAATATGTCATCCCATTTTCTCCTGGCCTGAAAAGTTTTTGAGAAATCTGCTGATAATCTTATGGTCCCTTGCATGTAACTTCTCTTTTTTCTCTTGCTGCTCTTAAAATTCTTTCTTTGTCTTTTGACAATTTAATTATAATGTGTCTCATTGTAGCCCTATTTGAATTCAAGCTATTTGGGGTCCTTTGGTCCTGATGGATCTGGATGTCCATTTCTCTCCCCAGGTTCAGGAAGTTTTCAGCCTTAAATATACTTTCTGTCCCTTTTTCTTTTCCTTCTGGAATTCTCACAATGTAAATATTGTTTCTTTTCCTGTGTCCCATAATTCCCATAGAGTTTCTTCACTCTTTTTCAATCTTTCTTTTTGCTCCTCTTCCTGGGTAATTTCCAGTGTCCTATCTTCCAGGTCACTGATTCTTTCTTCTGCATGGTTGAACCTATTTTTGAAACTCTGTTGAATTCTTCAGTTTAGTTATTGTATTTTTCAACTCTGGGATTTCTGTTTGGTAGTTTCATTTTTGTTTTTGTTATTTGATGGTTGCTATTTTTTTTTGGTGAAACTTCTTGTTTTGTTCATGCATTAGTTTCCTAATTTTGTTTAGTTGTCTGTTTGTGTTTTCTTGTAGTTCACTAAACCTCCTTAAAAGAATTATTCTGAATTCTTTGTCTGACAGTTCATAGATCTCCATTTCTTCAGGGTCAGTTTTTGGAGCTTAATAAAGTTTCCATTGGTGGTGTCGTATTTACCTGATTTTCATGATCCTTGATTCTTTATGTTGGTATCTGCGCATTTGAGTAATGGGGTTCCTCTTCCAGACTTCACAGGTTTGCTTTGGCAGAAACAGTTCTTCACCAGTCAGCTTAGTTGGATTTCTGGGTATGTCTGCTGGTAATGTCCTTGGGCAGGTGGAACCAGCTATTATGGTCTATTTTGGGGGAAGGCAACTGTTCAAGCTCTGAGGACATGGATGGAGGGCATGTGCCACTGACTGAGAACAGTTGCATACGACTGCTGGCATTGTTTCCTACCCAAGTGAGGCTCTAGGATGGGGTCCGTGGTTGTGTGGATTCCCTGGTCAGGTTTACTAGATGGTCAGGACTGGGTACTATATTCAATAGCTGATGGGACTATGAATTAGCTTCCATGCCCTGGCAGGACAGCAGGAGAGGACCCCAGCCTGTACAGTTTGCTGTTTGGGAACCCAAATCAGAATGTGCACTAAATTCCCTGGTCAGGTGAGACCACCATTTTACCACACAAATGGTGGAAGCCATAGGCTGCACTCTCTGTTCAAGTGCCACTGTGTGTAGGACTGTTGAATGGCCACATGTTTCCCATGTTCTCTGGTTAGGTTCCCTGGTCAGACAGGCTGAAGACTGTATTCTGCATTGAGCAGGGCTACAAATTAGATTTCCTGCCCAGGGATAGTGGGAGAAGCAGCCCTAAAGCTGGTAAAGTTCTATGTTTATTATCTTAACTCAAGCCAGCCCACACTCAAGTTCTCTGATTGAATAGGGCCACTGGCTGTGTTCTGCAAACTGTCAACTCTGCCCACCAGCCTCCCAGTTCAAGTGCTGCTGGGCCACACAGCTTCCAGGAATTTTGTCCAACACTTGTGGTCAGATGAGGCTGGAAGGCACTCTCTACAGTGGGCAGGGCTATGTAGCAGCTTCCTTGCCTGGACAGGAGGGAGAGGGGCTGCTCTAGGTAACTCTCAATTTCCTGAACAGGAGCTCAGGTTGGAAGGGCTGAGAGCTATCACCAACCTTGGCTATGGGTTAATCCCCTTGCCTGTGTGTAGCACGGGAACATTCCCTGTCCCCTACTAGCTTTGCTCTGGGGGCAGTCCTCTCTGCCTGCCTACCTCTTGGCTTGAGCACTGCTGGGCCACATTGCTTCCAGGAGTTATTGCCAGCCCTTCTGGTCAGATGGGGCCACAAGACACTCTCCACAGCAAGGAGAGCAGGGGGTAGGGCTATGATTCAGCTGCTTGCCCGGGCATGGGTAAACCAGGGTCTAGGGCCAGCAAAACTCCTTGTTTGAAGTCCAAATCTGACAGATCTGCCCCCTGCCAAGTTCCCTGGTCAGAGTGTGCCCCCAGCTTGGCTCTGTAGATGAGCAAAACTCTGGTTGGGATTAATACTTGGGCACTGCATGATGTAAACTCAATCTGCCAAGATCCATTGTTTTTGCAAGCATCTACCCTCTTCTCTGTCAGTCAGATTCCCTGCAATTCCGTGGAACGAGATCAGGGCAGGGGCTCCCACAAAGTGACCCACAATGCTGGGAGATGCTGGTTGTTCCTGCCGGGGTTCTCTTTTCCCACTGGAAGAACTGGAGACTCAGGGGACACCTTTCCCCATGGTGCTGTGCTGGCCCAGGGTTGGGGGTGGGGACAATGCTGTTAACATGTAACCACTTCTCTTACCTTCTAATGCCATCTATCTTGGTCTGTGTGCTACAGGAGGTGCTCCAGCCTTACCCCTGTGTTCTAGGATTCTATCATTTGTGTCTTGTTCTGGAATAGTTGCTAGTTGTTCCTCTTGTGAGGGGGGCCAAGTCAGGGACAACCGATGTCGCCACCTTGGTGACCATATTTCACAATATTTAAGCATTAAAAATAAATGTTAAAGAGACCTGCCAATATTCAAATGCCTCCCCTGTGCCCAGGGCTTGACCTGGTTCTGAATCCTATCCCTTCTCACATTCCCATAATCCTTTTAGGATACATCATTCCTTCTCTTCCAGATTTTCAGCTTCACTGTATATGGGATCCTTTCCATCAGCATTTAAACATACACAAGTCCTCCCATCTTAAAAACAACCTTCTATTGCTCTAACCTCATGCCCTCCTACTGTCCTCTCTCCTTCCTTTCATAGCTAAACATCTGAAAAGAACTGTCTGACTCCATTACCTCCATTTCTTTACCTCTTACTATTCTTTGACCCTGTCCAGTTGGGCTTCTGCCTCCATTACTTATTCCATCAAAACAGGTGTCCTTCTAGCCCTCATGATTCAGTGTAGCTGATTCAGTTATATATATATAATTTCCTGCTTGACAACATCATCTGGATATCTCAAAAGTAAGTCAAACGACCTGTCCAGAATTATGATCTTCCACTATGAATATGGTCCTTGTCAGGTGTTTCCTATCTCTGAGAAAAGTACACAGATGATGGGCTTGATACATCCCTACCTGCTTAATACCCTTCAATAGTGTTCTATCATATTTACAAAAAGCCATTCTAAAGCCCTGCATGATCCAACCTCTCCCTACCTTTTCAGGTATCTTGCATCTGTCCCTCCCAACTGTGTGGCCCTAGCACACTGGAAAACTTTTAGTTCCTCAAATTTATCATTTGCCCACAGGGTCCTTTTTTGTGTTAGTACAGCTCCTTGGAGTACTTTTCCTTCCCCTTTAGCTAATTCATTCTTCTCCCCCTGTTATTAGCTCAAATGTTATTTCATCAAGAGGGTCTTTCATGATTCTCCAGCCTTTATCACATTAGTTATATAATGCTGGGTAACAAATCTCTCTAAAATGTAATGTCTTAAAACAGTAATAATCATTTATTATCTTTCATGGTTTCTATGGGTCAAGTATTTGGGAATGTCTTGGCTAGGTGGTTCTACCTTACGGCCTGTCATGAGATTGTAGTCAGATATCAGCTGGGGATGCAGCTATCTGAAGGTTTGACTGGGATTGGAGTTTCTACTTTAAGACTGTTCACTCATGTGGCTACCAAGTTGGTATTTGCTCTTGGCAAGGGGACTCACTTTCTCTCTACATGGACCTCCGCATGTTTCTTGGGCTTCCTCACAAGATGGTGGCTTGAATTCAAAGGTAAGATTTGAGAAAGAGACAGAGAGAGAGGGAGAAAGGGAGAGTTGTGGATAGAGAGAGAGGGAGGGAAGGGGGGAAGGAGAGAGAGATAGAGAGAAAGCTCATGCAGGCAAAAAGCTGCATCCTTTTTATGACTAGCCTCAGAAGCCACATAGTATCACTTCTACCATGTTCTGTTTGTTAGAAGTGAGTCATGATGATCGGCCCATATCCAATGAGAGGGGAATTCGATTCTACTGCTTAGAGGGGAAATGTCAAAATATCTGCAGACATATTTTAAAAATCACCTCACCTATACCCTCCCTTCCTGGACTTGCCACAGTCTGTGTATATACTTCTGTGACTATTTGATTAATGCCTATCTTCCCACATTAAAACAAGCTAGTGGAATAAGCTAGTAGGACAAGAACCATATCTACTTTTCTTTCCATCTGATTCCTGGTACCTAGCACGCTATCTGGCAATTAGTGTGGAATAAATATGAATAAGTTATAGATTGTAAATGACACCTGCAATGCCCCTTTTAGGTAGGTATCACTCTTTCCATTTTATAGATGTGGAGTCAAAATTGTTGGGTAACTTGTTCAAGTACCAAAGTTTGAATCCAGATCCCTCTGTTGCTAAGCCAGAACTATTTCTTGGACTCTAGAATTTCTCCCTATGACAACAAAAGAGGCACAGAAGTTACTCTGGTCTGAGTGAAATTGTCTCCTATGTTTCTAGATTTTCTTATCAGGAAGCTTTGGGATAGCTAATTCAGTTTCCCAGGTGTAAGAATTTAAGGACAGACTGTTCTTAAAGTGAGATAATACTCAGAATCTAGTCATGGATAAAAAAGGGTTCTCCAAAGTAATTGATCCTTTTGAGTTTTCTTATCATGAAAAGACGAGAAAGTGGAGTTTCTGAAACTACCAATCTACTATTGGGAGAATCACCCAGAGTGGTCACTGGGAGAACTAGTGGCTCTCAATACCAGATTCTTCTATCTGACCCCATGCATTCCTCCACTGCTGTGCAAAGTCTTATCTCCTTCTTTACTATGGAGAAAGGAGACATTCATTAGCTGCTCTGTCCAATGAGGTGGCCATTAGTCATTTGTGTATTTTAAATTAATTGAAATTAAATAAAAATTTTAAATTCGGTTTCTCAGTTGCACTAACCACATTTCAAGTGCTCAAAAGTCACACGTGGCGAGTGACTACCATATTGAAAGGTGCAAATTGTAGGACATCTGTATTATCACAAAAATATTCTATTGAACAGTGCTGCCAGAGAACCTAGATAATCCTAACCCCAGAGAATTCCCAAGCCATGGAAGAAGAGGAAACCAAGGGCTAGAGGAATTATCCATCGCAAAGACAGCCCCAGCTCACCTGAAGGAAATGGTCCCTAATCGAGGGGCTCTGGGTGTGGATTTTCCTCTACAGGCCTGTGCTCTCTCACCAGGCTTTCTCTCTCTTCTCCATCTATCCTCTGAGCTATCTCACTTTAAATAATCACCAGCACTCTCCAGACCAGATTGCTCCACACCTCCTGCCCTGAACCCACTGAGCCTAGGCCTATTCTAGGCAGTTCCTCTGCCAAGACAGCACATCTTTACCCTTAAACCATTTCATCTCTGTACTTAGGCCAATCTTTGCCCCTCCTGTCTCAGAGTATGTAATTTCTCTCCCTCTTAGATACAGTCCCTCCATCAACTTCTCCATCAACAGATGTGTTCTGGATTCTATGCCCTTCATCGCACGGGAGAACTTGCTTTACTAATTATTCTCTTTCTCTTCATCATCTTCATCTTTCCCTCTCCACCAAGTAGGCACAGCTTACCCAATGTTGTTAACCTGAGTTAACCCTGAGGCCACCGCCCCATCTTCCCCTTCTTTTCCCTACCAGTTGGTTCTGGGGAGCTGTCTGCCTACATCTTCATTTCTTACCTAGAGCCTAACTTTCATCTAATTCATTTGCTTCCTATTTAATCAAATTTGTTCAGGATATGTCATTCAAGGCTCCCCCCAATCAGTCCCTGGCCCATTTTTCTTACCCTTTTCTCTTTGTCATCTTTTAGGCAAGCTCATCTCTTCACTATCCACCACACATGTCTAAAACATTCCTGCCCCTGCAGCTTTATTAATACTATCTCTCTCACCTAAAATACTTGCTCCATGTATACCCCTTCATCATTGGATGCTGAGCCCAATCCATCCTTCTCAATGAAGTCTTTCTGATAATAAAAGCCCAAGTGCTTCACTGACTCCCATCACTGAGCACAGAACATCCTGGTGCTACTGTGTATTGTCATATGCATATTTATCTTCTCTCCCTAGTTGAGTTTCAGTGTGCATTCTGGCAGGGAATTAGCATTCACATCTTTTCTCTCCCAAGAGTTTTGAGATGCAGAGTCTTGTGCATAGTGGATATTCAAATATTGCTTGATTGACTCATACACTGACACCTTCTATCATCACTTCAAAAGGGGCCAGTGGTAAACCACGAAGCACTATTTTAAATAAACGTCCTGAAAAGAATATTATGAAATGGAGACTGACAGCTATTAGCTATGTAAATGCCCTGAGGATGAAGGTGGTGCGTTAAAAATAGTACACCTCTATTATGCTAAGTGAAATATGTCAGACAGAGAAAGACAAATACTGTATGGTATCACTCATAGATGGAATCTAAAAAATACAACAAACTAGTGAACGTAACAAAAAAGAAATAGACTCACAGATATAGAGAACAAACTAGTGGTTACCAGTGGGGAGAGGGAAGGGGGAGGGGTAATACAGGGGTAGGGGATCAAGAGGTACAAACTACTATGTACAAAATAAATTAGCTATAAGGATATATTGTACAACACAGGGAATATAGCTAATATTTTACAATAACTATAAACAGAGTATAATCTTTAAATGTTGTGACTCACTGTATTGTACACCTGTAACATATCATCATACTGTACATCAATTATACTTCAACACAATTTTTTAAGTCAGTTTACTTTTTTAATTAATTTATTTATTCAGTTTTGGCTGCACTGAGTCTTTATTGTGATGTGCAAGCTCTTTGTTGTTGTGTGTGGGCTTCTCTAGTTGCAGGGCATGGACTCTAGAGCATGCAGGCTCAGTAGTTATTATGGCTTGCGGGCTTAGTTGCAGTATGTGGGATCTTAGTACCCCAACCAGGGATTGAGGAATGCACTGGGAGCATGGAGTCTTAACCACTGGATCACCAGGGAAGTCCCTCAATACAATTTTTTTAATTAAAAAAAATAACAATACACCTCTTTGGTAGATCCTGGGACAGCAGGTGTGAAAGGGTGCTGGGAACTGCAAAGAGCTGCACAGCTGGCAAGCATCTTTGCCATTGTTGATACATTTTGGTGGGTGAGGAAAAAAAATCTGTGCTGTATTTTTACTGTTTGGTGGCAGGGGGATGGAGGAGTGCAAGGAGAAAGAGTATAGACTTTGGAGGCAGGACAGACTTGGCTTGGCTCTCAGCCTCACTGCTGAATTGATGTATAAAAGTGAGAAGTAATCTTTTTTTTACATTGCAGAAGAATGTTATTGGCCCAAGGAAAGGTTTGTGATAAAAAACATGAACAGTATGATATCACATTTATAATTTGTTTTTATAAAGGTTATCATCAAAAAGAACACAAATAACAAATGTTGGCAAGGATGTGGAGAAAAGGGAACCCTTGTACACTATTTCTGGGAATGTAAATTTGTGCAGCTACTGTGGAAAACAGTATGGAGGTTTCTCAAAAAATGAAAAATAGAACTACCATATGACCCAGCAATTCCACTCCTGGGTATATAGCTGAAAAAAAACAAAAACACTAATTTGAAAATATGCATGCACCCCAATGTTCATAGCAGCATTATTTACAATAGCCAAGATACGGAAGCAACCTAAATATCCATTAGCAGATGAATGGATAGAGAAGATGTGGCATATATATAATGGAATGCAGCTCAGCCATAAAAAAGAAAAACATTCTGCCATTTGCAGCAGCATGGATGGACTTGGAGGGCATTATGCTAAGTGAAATAAGTCAGAGAAAGACAAATGCTGTATTATATCACAGTATTTAGGTGGAATCTAAAAAATACAACAAACTAGTGAATATAACAAAAAAGAAGCAGACTCACAGGTATAGAGAACAAACCAGTGGTTACCAGTGGGGAAAGGGAAAGGGGGGGGCAATATATGGGTGGTGGAGTGAGAGGTACAAGCTATTGGGTGAAAGGCTACAAGGATGTATTGTACAACACAGGGAATATAGCCAATATTTTGTAATAACTGTAACTGGAGTGTAAACTTTAAAAATTGTATAAAAAATTTAAAAATTAATCCATTAAAAAATTAGGCATGAGAGAATCAAAATAAAATTTCAGATTAAAAACAAAAGTATATGTGTGCACAGAAAAGGACCAGAAAGGTACATGCCAGAATATTATAGATTATAGGTGATTTTTTATTTTTTTCTTTGGCATTTTCTGTGTTCTTCAAATTTAAAGCACTGTGACTCTTATAAAGAAGGTCTGCTAAAAACATTATCTGAGTTAAAGAATTGCAGTATAAGACCCCCTGATTATGTATATTTTAAGAAGTTTGAATCATTTCTATGTATTGAAAGGTGTATGTGTTTTTCTTTCAACAATCTCAAATATTCAAAAAGATGAGTGGAAGCTACCAACATGACACCACATCACCCCCAAATTCTTCAATGTGTCTTTCCTCCAAACATGAGCATTCCAATACATAACCTTATACAGTCATCTAAATTAGGAAATTAACACTGACCTGTAAGCCTCAAACTGCATTTGGGTTCCCTCGATTATCTAATAGAGTCCTTTATAGCAAAGGAACCTGTCCCATATTATGTGTGGCATTTAATTGTCATGTCTCTTTAGGGTCCTTTAATCTGAGTTAGTTCCTCAGCATTTTCTTAACTTTCATGATGGTAATGGTTTTGAAGATTATAGGTCAGCTATCTATATTTTGTCCCTTAATTTGGGTTTGTAGTAGTCAGACTCCAAAATGTCTTCAGTGATTCTCATCTCCTGGTATTTATGGCCTGTGGAGTCCCTTCCCACATTGTACTGGGGTGACCTGTGTGACCAGAAGAATACTGCAGAAGTGACAGCATGTACCTAGAGGCCAGGTGGTAAAAGACATTGCAACCTTTGCCTCAGGTTGCTTGGATTGCCTCTTGGATTGCTTTCTCTGGGGAAAGCCAGTCATTGCACCCTGAAGACACTCCAACACTCCTGTGGAGAAACTCACATGGAGATAAACTAAAACATCCAATCAGCAGCCACACTACCCTGCTGGCCATGGAATAAGCCCCCTTGAGAGTGGATTCTCCAACCATCTCAGGGGAAAGCCTAAGTGAGAGCCACCCATCGAAGTTGCTCCCAAATTCCTGACCCACAGAAACTTTGAAAGATAATTTGTTATGCAGCAATAGCTAACGAATACAGATTTGTCTGTTTCCTCATGATTAGATACAAACTATTCATCTATGGCAGGCACACTACAGTGGAAATGCTATATTCTCATTGCAACCTGTCATTTCTATGTATGATTTCAATTTATTGGTTAGGTTTGATCATTTGATTAAGGTAGTGTCTGCCATGCTTCTCCACTGTAAAGGCATATTTTTTTGTGTGTAATTAGTAAGTAATTTGTGGGGAGATACTTTGATACCACATGACTGTACTCTGTTTAAACAACTTCCACTTTATTTGTCAATTTTTGTTATATCTGTATAGATCCCTGGACTCCTATTTTATTCAGTGGTTATAAGCCATTACTATCTGTGTTTATTTTGATGATCAACTCATATCATATTTAGCCAGTCAGGGCCCCTTCAACTGGCTTCTGTGTCCTTTTGACATGTCTCCATCGTTTTTTGAGCACTTTACAACTTTCTGGCCCCGAAGTGTTCCCAACACATCTGATACTTTCCTTGGCCGGCTCTCAAATTAGCCATTTCACCAAAGAGACATGATTCCTTTTAGTAGAGAATGGTTTTTAGAAGTCAGGATCTGGGTGCTAGGTATGCTCATTGCTCTTGGGGGACTACTTCTCTCATTGCATCTTTATAGACAGAATTAGATAATATATGCATGCATTCACATATATACTTATATGTATATCTAGCTAGCTAGCTAGGTATCATCTTTTGCAACTATGAGTTTATAATGGTACCTCCAATTCCAGACAAATACTCTTGAATTCATTTTAGTTTTCTTTTCCACATTTGTAATTCCGTTCTCCAACACTGTGAAAACTGGCTCCCATTATTCTTTTTTTTTTTTTTTTTTTTGCGGTACGCGGGCCTCTCACTGTTGTGGCCTCTCCCGTTGCGGAGCACAGGCTTGGATGCGCAGGCCCAGCGACCATGGCTCACGGGCCCAGCCGCTCTGCGGCATGTGGGATCTTCCCAGACCGGGGCACGAACCCGTGTCCCCTGCATCGGCAGGCGGACTCTCAACCACTGCGCCACCAGGGAAGCCCCCCATTATTCTTAATATATGATTTGATTAATCCCCTATTGTAACTAATTTCTCTTCACCACTTCCTGCCTCCCCTCCCCTGACATGGATGCCGTCTTCACCTTGTTAAGTTCCTGCACTTCACACTGGGAACATCCTATTCCAGGAATATGGTGAATTAGATATCCCAAATGACCCTTTGTATCAGTTTCCTATAGATGTGCAACAAACCACCCAAAACCTTAGTGGCTTAAAATAAAAGTAATTTATTACTTCTCACAATTCTGTGGATTGACTGGGAGGTTCTGCTTATCTCACCTGAGCTCACTCATCTGGCTGCATTCAGTTAGTGGTTTGGGTGGAGAATGGCCATTCATAGATGTCCTCATTCACATTTCTGAGGTCTTAGCTGAGATGGCTGGGACGGCTCAAGCTCTCTCTTCATGGGGACTTTCACCTAGGACTTCTTTTCATGATTCTGGAAGTGTTCCAGGAAGCAAAACTGAAAGGCCTCTTAAGTCATACAACGTAACTTACACTACATTGTATTAGTCAAAGCAAGTCACAGGACAGCCCAGATTCAAGGGGTGGGGAAACAGACTTTTTTTTTTTTCTTTTTTTTTGCGGTACGCAGGCCTCTCACTGTTGTGGCCTCTTCCCTTGTGGAGCACAGGCTCCGGACGTGCAGGCTCAGAGGCCATGGCTCACGGGTCTAGCCGCTCCGCGGCATGTGGGATCTTCCCGGACCGGGGCACAAATCCGTGTCCCCTGCATCGGCAAGCGGACTCTCAACCACTGTGCCACCAGGGAAGCCCCAGACCCTCACTTTTTGATGGCTGGAGCTGGAGCAGCAAGTTACATTGCAAAGGAGCACAGGGAGACAATTCATTGCTGGCCATTAGTGTAACAATTTGGCACACTTTCCTAATTAAATGATTACAATGTCAGTTAAAAAAAAGTTTTTTTAAACCATTATTTTAAATGTTTCTCTGAACCAGGAAGAATATAAGAAATCTCAGAGCTGTAATCAAAATAATAGCAGGAAACTTGGGAGACAAGAGACTCCAAGATTTGTCTTTTTCCCTGAGATTTTCTGCATCACTGGAGAACTTGAGCTCCTATTTTAATAGTTACATGGTGCATGGGAAATAGAAGGCAAAGCTAAGGGTTAAAAAAAGAAGGGAATCAAATATCAGACCCTTACATAAAGTTCAGACCCCACCCTCAGTCTAAGGTGAATGAGAAAAACAATCTTACTGAAAAAAAGGAGACAGCAAGAAAAACTTGCATACATGTCTTGTCCTTGGTGCTAGATGTTGGGGAAAAGAATCATCTGAAAATTTGTAACCAAAAACTGACCATCATATGGGTTTACAGAGTTTTCTGTAAAGGAAAATGCAAGCTGATGATGGTATTCAAAGTGGTTCCCTGTTGTAAGGCCCTTCATTGACTCAGAGACGCAAAAGTGAATGCTCACTGGAAAAATTCAAACTCAATCCAGGCCTCCAAGAATTCCTACAGATGAAGTTCCAACACAAATGAGAAATGCATTGTAAAATAAGGTCACAAAACATGCTAAGAAGCAAGGTACCGGGGCTTCCCTGGTGGTACAGTGGTTAAGAATCCACCTGCCAATGCGGGTTCGAGCCCTGGTCCAGGAGGATCCCACATGCTGTGGAGCAACTGTGCCCATGCGCCACAGCTACCAAGCCTGCGCTCTAGAGCCTGCGAGCCACAACTACTGAGCCTACGTGCCACAACTACTGAAGCATGTGCACCTAGAGCCCGTGCTCTTCAACAAGAGAAGCCACCGCAATGAGAAGCTCACGCACCACAACAAAGAGTAGCCCCTGCTCACTGCAACTAGAGGAAGCCCGTGCGCAGCAACGAAGATCTGGCGCAGCCAAAAATAAATAAAAAATAAAATAAATGAATTTTTTTTTAAAAAGCAAGGTATCATCTGTGAGAACAAGCAGAAAAAACAGAAGGCAGAAATAGAGGCTTTATGTATTCAGATACAAGACTAAAAGACATGGACTTTGAAGTAACTAAGTTTAATGTGTGTTATGGACTGAATCATATCCCCCCTAAAATGTATATGTTGAAGTCCTAACCCCCTGTGTGAAAGGATTTGGAGTAAGGAAGTAGTTAAGGTCAAGTGAGGTCTTGAGGGTGGAGCCCCGACAGGATTAGTGTCTTTATAAGAAAAGACATCAGAAAGCTTGTTCTCTTTCTCCACCATCTGAGGACTCGGTCAGAAGTGCCATCTGTAAGCTAGAAAGAGAGCACTCACCAGGAACCTGAGCATGGTGGTATCCTGATTCTGGATGTCCAGGCTCCAGGCTGTGAGAAAATAAAATTCTGTTGTTTAAGCCACCTATCCTATGGTATTTTGTTATGGCAGCCCAAGATGACTAATACAATATGTTTACATAAATATAAGACAAGCTTAAAATAGAAGCATGGAATAATTTGACAGAATCGAGAAAAGTCCACAGAAATTCTCAAAATTAAAATTATAATAATGGAAAGTAAAACATCTGTTTGAAAAGTGGGTTCCACCACTGAAAGTAGATTCTACCACTGAAGATAGAATTGGATGAATTTATATGGAATATAAAGAGATTGAATATATGATAGGTTATGAGATATGGTGGATATAATGAGAAGGTCTAGCATATCTCTAGTCATATTTCCAAAAGAAGATAATGGGGATGGGAAGATTGGAACCTTCATACATTGCTGGTGGGAATGTAAAATGCTGTAGCCACTTTAGAAAATGGTTTGATAATTCCTCAAAATCTTTAGAGTTAGTGTATGATCTGGAAATACCACTACTAGGTATTTATACAAGAGAAATGAAAACGTACAGCCACACAAAAACTTATATACAGGGACTTCCCTGGTGGCGCAGTGGTTAAGACTCAATATTCCCAATGCAGGGGGCCCGGGTTCGATCCTTTGTCTGGGAAATAGATCCCACATGCATGCCACAACTAAGGAGCCAGTGAGCCACAACTAAGGAGCCTGCCTACCGCAACTAAGACCCAACATAACCAAATAAATAAATAAATATTAAAAAAAAAGAAAAAACTAGTACACAAATGTTCATAGCATCATATTCACAATAGCCAAAAAGTAGAAACAGCCCAAATGATGAATGGACAAACAAATGTGATATATCCATACAACAATATTATTTGTCAATAAAAAGTAATGAAGTACAAATAAATACTCCAACATGAATGAATCTCAAAAACATTATGGGGCTTCCCTGGTGGCGCAGTGGTTGAGAGTCTGCCTGCCAATGCAAGGGACACAGGTTCGTGCCCTGGTCTGGGAAGATCCCACATGCCGTGGAGCGGCTGGGCCCATGAGCCAGGGCCACTAAGCCTGTTTGTCCGGAGCCTGTGCTCCGCAACAGGAGAGGCCACAACAGTGAGAGGCCCGCGTACTGCAAAAAAACCACAAAAAAACATTATGGTAAGTGAAACAAGCCGCTAACAAATAGTTACATACTGTAGGATTCTATTTATATGAAATTTCCAGAACAGGCAGAGAAATAAGAAAAGAAAGATTAGTGGTTTCCCAGGACTAGGCAGCAGGTGAGGTAGGAATGGGGAGTGACTGCTAACAGGTACAAGAATTCTTTTGGGTGTAATGTGTTTTAAAATTAGATTATGGTCATGGCACACAACTCTAAATATACTGAAAACCAGGAAACTATACACTTTGGGTTTTTTTAAGATTTATTTATTTGTTTATTTTTGCTGCATTGGGTCTTCATTGCTGCACATGGGCTTTCTCTAGTTGTGGCGAGTGGGTGCTACTCTTCGCTGCAGTGCACAGGCTTCTCATTGTGGTGTCTTCTCTTGTTGTGGAGCATGGGCTCTAGGTACGTGGGCTTCAGTAGTTGCAGCACACAGGGTCAGTAGTTGTGGCTCCTGGGCTCTAGAGCACAGGCTCAATAGCTGTGGCTCATGGGCTTAGTTGCTCCGCGACATGTAGGATCTTCCCGGACCAGGGATCGAACTCGTGTCCCCTGCACTGGCAGGCGGATTCTTAACCACTGTGCCACCACGGAAGTCCCGAAACTATACACTTTAAACAAGTGAATTTTATGTTATATAAATTACATATCAATAAAGCTGTTTTAAAAAGAGGTAATAAATAGGAAAGAACCAATATTCAAATTCATAATAACTGATAATTTTCCAGAAGAGTTGAAAACACATCTTTAAATGCAGGAAATCCAATGAATCCCAAGAAGGATGAATAAAAACAAAACACATATCTAGACTCATCATCAGATAACTAAAGAACACCAAAGAAAAAAAGAAGATTTCAAAAGCATCCAGAGACAAAAGACACATCGCCTGCAGAGGAGCAATGTTGATTGCTGTCTGACTTCTCAACGGCAGAAGATCTGATGGAAGCTGGCAGACAGTAGAATAACATCTTCATGTGCTGAGAGAAATAACCTACAGTTCTAAACCATATACAAACCATATATAATATACATATTATATATTTCAAGAATGGGTTAGAAATAAAAAAACCTTCAGACAGATACAGATGTGAGATTACATCATGCACAGACCTTCACTAAAAGAAATTTTAAGGGCTGTACTTCAGCCAAAAGGAAAATGAATGCATATGGAAATCTGAGGAGCATGAAGGAATGATGAACATATTGAAAAACATTTCAGTAACTCTAAGCAAACACTGTATAAAAGTTTTTTAAATGTCCAGTTTGTGGAGGAATACAGGCTAGAATTAATAGACAACAGTATCATATAAAGTGGGAATGAGTTCATGTGTCCTAAGGTCCTTGATTGGTCTCCCTACAGGCAACTCATTACTTCCACTGCCCATCCCTATTGGATTGTGCTGCAGTTTGTTTTCCAATAAGTCCTTTGATTTGACCTGCCTTTAATCTTTATCTTCTGACACCCTGTCCTAGTTGCTACTGGTGCATGTCAGTGAATGACTGACTAGGCCTGTTGGAGCAGTTTTTCCTTTAAATATTAAAAAGCTTAAACAGGCTCGTACAAGGATTGGGTTCTTGGGAATTCCCTGGCAGTCCAGTGGATAGGACTCGGCACTATCACTGCCGGGACCCGGGTTCAGTCCCTGGTCAGGAAGCTAAAATTCTGCAAACCGTGTGGTGTGGCCAAAAAGTAAAAACAGTATTGGGTTCTTAAAATTATCTTCATTCCAAACTATTCTTTTTTTTTTTTTTAATTTTTTTAAAGGAATTCCTTTATTTTTTTTATTTATTTATTTTGGGCTGTGTTGGGTCTTCGTTTCTGTGCAAGGGCTTTCTCTAGTTGCAGCAAGCGGGGGCCACTCATCATCGAGGTGCGTGGGTCTCTCACTATCGCGGCCTCTCTTGTTGCGGAGCACAGGCTCCAGACGCGCAGGCTCAGTAATTGTGGCTCACGGGCCCAGTTGCTCCGCGGCATGTGGGATCTTCCCAGACCAGGGCTCGAACCTGTGTCCCCTGCGTTGGCAGTCAGACTCTCAACCACTGCGCCACCAGGGAAGCCCGAAACTATTCTGTTAAAATTTTAGAATGCTTTTTTTTTTTTTTTTTTGGTGGGGGGATACTCGGGCCTCTCACTGTTGTGGCCTCTCCAGTTGCGGAGCACAGGCTCCGGACGCGCAGGCTCAGCGGCCATGGCTCACGGGCCCAGCCACTCCACGGCATGTGGTATCTTCCCGGACCGGGGCACGAACCTGTGTCCCCTGAATCGGCAGGTGGACTCTCAACCACTGTGCCACCAGAGAAGCCCTAGAATGCTTTTTTTGATTCAAAACTGAAATGTTAATTGTATTAAAATTTAGAAAATTGAGAAAAATATAAAGAAGAGGATAAGTGTCATATCATAAAACAAAAATTATTTAAAAATTTTTAAAACTGTTTGTAAAACACAACAAATAGATTAATGTAACAAATAGTTGTGTTTCCACTACTCAGAACTGAAAATTGCTAATACTTTGTCATATTTACTTCTAGTCAGTTCCTTACATTTTCATAGCCTTGGCTAAATTACAAATAGAGGCCCACATACTTTATGTCTAAATATTTAAGATCTAAATCAGGACAACAAACTGTTAAGGTATATTTTACCCTCCTACACTGACAAATAATTTTCCTGACCAAAAACTATAAGGCTATACTTTTTTGAAACTAAAAAGTAAGTAAATAACAATATGATTTAATTTTTTAAAACATCTTTATTGGAGTATAGTTGCTGTACATTGTTCTGTTAGTTTCTGCTATATGTGTGGGAGTTTGCTGATGGACTTGTGATATTTAGATGATTACTAAACTAAAATATATATAATCTATGAATAATTATATATTTCCCACAAAGTTTTTTTTCTTGCCTCCATTTCAGCAAATCACTAATAATCTTCTTACAGTCAAGATTTTCACGTACTTTGTCTTCTATTGATCATAATGCCAAATTTGACAACTTTTCTTCAGCCATTGAGGTTCTTAGATAATTTTTTTGTTAATTTCAGTTTGGACAATTTTTTCATCTCCAACAGTATCAACTGGAATTATCAGTAAAATTCTTATATATTTGCAACTCCTGTTACAAAGGGTTAATTTCCATAATACACAATAAGGTCCTACAAATTAACCAGAATATAAATCCACCAACCCAAAAGAACAATAGGCAAAAGATATGTTTTATAGCCAGCTGTATTTCTTTTTCTTAAAATTGTTCACATCCTTTGCCTAGATGACCACTTTGTTGTCCCAATAACACACAGCTAAATAGTTCTTGTTTTACCTACTGATATGTGATTATCACTTCATAATATGAATTCTCATACTTGTGAATCTATTTCTGAGTTCTTTATCACAGGACACTGATCCATTTGTGTATTAGTACACAAATGCTCAATTATTTAAATTCTAAAGGTTTATGTAGATTTGTGTGTGAGAGTTTTTTTCCTATTGAATTGTAACTTACATACCATAAAATATGCAATTCTTAGTTTTATAGCTAAAATGAAGTTTGACCTATATATAAACCTAACTACCACTCAGATTAGGATATGGAATATTTCCAGTACTCCATGAGAGTATCTTATGCTCCTTCCCTGTCAATACCCGTGAAATGCAACCGCTATACTGATGCCAATCATTTTTGCCTGTTTTTGAGTCTCACATATATGGATATCACATACAGGATTTTCTCTTTATTTGGGTCTCTGTTTGCTCAGCATTATATCTCAAAGATTTATCCATTTCATTACATTTAGTACTTTCTCATTGCTATGTAGAATTCCACTGTATGAAAAAGCACAGTTTACTGATCGATTTTGCTGTTGATATACATTAGCATGCTTTCGAGTTTGGAGATATTGTGAATAATCCTGCTTTGAATATTGTTGGATGTGTTTTTGATGGATATAAGCAATTATTTATGTTGGAAACATACTCAGAGATTGAATTGCTAGGTCATAGAGTATAAGTTTATTCAGATTTAAGAGACGCTTTCAAACAGTTTTCCATAGTGGCTATAACAATTTAAACTTCCTAAAAAGTGTATGAGCGTACCAGTTGCTCCACATTAACATCAACACTTGGTATTCTCTGTCTTTTAGGATGGGGGTGTAGTGGTAGACTACGGTTTTAATTTTTGTCTCCCAGATTGTTGATAATACTGTACAGTTTTTCATCCATTTATTAGTGATTTGCCCATCCTCTTTTGTGCTGTGCTTGTTGAAATTTTAGCTCATTTTTGTGAAAATCACCTAACTTTTATTTAGTGAACTGCCGGAACATATTATATATTCTGTATAGGATTCCTTTGGTAGAGATGTACACTGCAAATATCTTTCCCATGCCCTTGGCTTGCATTTTTGCTTGCTCAATGTTGTGTTTTGATAGGGAATATTTAAGCTTCAATTTATTATATTTTCCTTCTGAGTGATTATAATTGATACCGTATTTTTAATTTCATTTTCTACTTGTTAATTTGTAGTGTCTAGAAATACATTGATTTTTGTGTGTTGATCTTGTTTCCTGTGGCCTTGCTGCTGGGCTCACTTATTAATTTAGGAGGTTGCTTTTGTTTTGTTTTTTTTAGATTCCTTGGGATTTTCTATGTGGATAATTATGTCATCTGGAAATAGGGACCGTTTTATTTCCTCCTTTCCAATCCGTGCACCTTTTATTTTCTTTTATTGCCTTATTGTGCTGGCTAGGCCTTCCAGTACTATGTTGAACAAGAGTGGTAAGAGTGAGCATCCTTGGGACTTCCCTGGTGGTCCAGTGGTTAAGACTCTGTGCTTCCACTGCAGGAGGCATGGGTTTGGTCCCTGGTCGGAGAACTAAGATCCCACAAGCCGCAGGGGGAAAAAAAAGGAATGAGTATCCTTGTCTTGTTCTTGAATTTAGGGAGAAAACATTCAGTCTTTCAACATTAAGTATAATATTACCTGACAGTTTTTTATATAGATGCTCTTTATTGAGATGAGGAAGATCCCCTTTATTCCTAGTTTGCTCGGTGTTTTTAATCACAAACAGGAAACAGATTTTGTCAAATGTTTGTTTTTGCACCAACTGATATGATCATGTGTTTTTTCTTCTTTGGCCTGTTGATATGGTGGTTACACTGATTGATTTTTGAATATTTAATCAATTTACATATGTTTTAAATTCCTCTCAGCAGTGTTATAGTTGTCAAGGTAGAGATCTTACACATCTTTTATTAGGTTTATTCCTGTGCATTTGATGTTTTTGTCTGTAAATGGTATTACTTCTTTAATTTCATTTTCTAAATGTTTATTATTGGTATGTAGAAATAATGTTTTTTACATTTTTGATTTTGTATCCAGCAACTTGATAAATTTACTTAATAATTACAGTAGTTTTTCTGTAGATTCTTTTTTATTTTCTAGGTACTCAATCACATTTCTGTGAATAAGGACAATTTTCTAGGTACTCAATCACATTTCTGTGAATAAGGACAATAAAACAATAAGTTTTTTCTTCTTTTCTACTCTTTATTTTTATTTGTTTTACTTGATTTATTGCACTGGTTAGGATCTCCAGTACAAAACTGAATAAATGTGATAGTGGACATCCTTGATTTATTTATGAGATCAGTGGGAAAATATTCAATATTTCACCTTTGAGTAGGATTTCAATGATAGATTTTGGGGGAGGGGGTTTTCCCCCATGTTCGAAATTCAGAACCATTAAAAAAATGTCCTTTAACCCCATATAAATTATTAAGACCTGCTATTGTAAACTCAGAGGACAATTTTAAAAAATGACCAATAGAGAATAAGTAAAATAATTTACTTTTGATTATGATTGAGAATGTAGCACATGTTTAAAGTTTTTTAAGTATTTTAAATCAAAGTAAAATTTTCATAAAGATCCACATGTATATATATATATATATATATATAATTAGATGAATTATAATATACTCATATATCCAGTACCATAATCAAGATTTAAAACATTTTTATGTCCCCCTTGCCTCCTTTCAGTCACTACACACAGCTTATAGACAACCATTGTTCTGATTTCTGTCATGGTTTTAGTTTTGTTTGTTCTAAATTTTCACTTACATGGAATTGTAGAGCATGTATTCTTTTGTGTTTTGGCTTATTTGCTCAGCAAAATATTTTCAGTGTACCATAAATACCATACATTTTTATTTATTCATCTATTTGATGAACATTTAAGCTATTTCTAGTTTGAAGGTATTATAAATAAAGCTACTATAAACATTTCCATACAAATCCTTTTGTGAACCCAAATTTTAGTTTCTGGTGGGATAATACCTAGGACAGGAACTGTTGAGTTATGATGGATTAAGTCTATGTTTAACTTTATAAGAAGCTTCAAAACAGTTTATCATACTGGTAGTGCTGTTTTCCATTACCACTAGCAATATATGAGTTCCAAATGTTCTGTATCCTCAACAACATTTGGTGTTAGTCTTTTTTAAATTTAGCTTTTTCTTTCTCCTTCTCCCTTTTTTGTAATAACCTCTTCATCAGATTAAGGAGGTTCTCCTCTATTCCTAATCTCCTCTGTGACTGTATCATTTATAGGTGTTAAATCTTATCAAATACTTTTTCTGCATTTATTGAGAAACATAATTCTTCTCATTAATTTTAGTAATGTGGTGAATTATATTGGTTGATGTTTTAACAAATTTATTGAAGCACAATTTACATACTTTAAAATCACCAATTTTAAATGTATGGTTTGATGAGTTTTAGGAAACGTACACCGTTGTACAACCACTATAACAAACTATCACCCAAAATGTTTCCTTGCTCTCCCTTGCAGTTCATTCCTATTCTTATTCCAGCCTCTAAGCACCCTCTGAAATGCTTTCCGTCTGTGTAATTTTGTTATTTCTAGAAATTCTATATTAGTGAAATCATAAAATATGTGGCCTTTTGTGTCCTTTCCCACATGGCAATGAACTGAGGCCTCCTGCCAACAACCATGTAAGTAAGCCATCTTCAAAGCTGATTATCTGGTCTCCATCAAACCTCCAGATGACTGTAGCCTCAGGTGATATCTTGACTTCAACTCCATGAGAGACCCTGAGAGCTATCTGAGTAACTCTCAAACTCCCAATCCATACTATGAGATAATAAATATTTTTTGTTTCAACCATTAAATACTGAGGTAATTCGTTATACAGCAATAGAAAAGTAATACACTTGCATTCCTGGAACAAGTCCAGTTGGTCATGATTATCCCTTTTACACAATCCTATATTCAATTTTCTATTATTTTACATAGAATTATTGTTTAGTTTCATGAAAGATAATGGTCTATAATTTTCCTATCTTGTAATGTCCTATTCAGTTTTTGGTATCAAAATTGTGCTGACTCATAAAATGAATTGGGAAATTCCCTTAACATTTTTATGACCCGAAAGAGTTTTTGGAAAAACTAGTACTTTTTCTTTATTACATATTTAGAGGAAATCAGGAATGAATACATTTAAATCTGAGGTTTTCTCTAGAGAAAGTTTAAAAATTACAAATAGAATTTCTTTTATAGATATGGAACTATTCAAAAATTTTTTCTTCTTATTTCAGTTTTGTTAACTTTTGTTTGTACAGGAATTTATCCATTTTATTCTGTCAAATTCATTGCCACAAAGTTATTCCTAATATCCTCTTATATTTATGTTGTAGGATTTCTAGAATTCTTGATATTCATAATTAGTGCTCTATTTATTCCATCAATCTTTCTATGGATTTATTGATTTTAATAATCTCAGCAAAGAAACTTAGACTTTGTTATATTTCTCTATTATATGTTTACTTCCCGTTTTATTGATCTCTGCTTTTATCTTTATTATTGCCTTCTTTCTACTTTATTTAGGTTGATTTCTTATTCTTTTTCTAGACTCAAAAGTTGTGAGCATTCATAATTTATTTTCAACCTTTCTCTTTTTTTGTAATACACACGTTTAACATTTAAAATTTCTCTCTAAGCACTGCTTTAGTTGTTTCCTACACATCTGTATATGTAGTATTTTTTTTGGCTATTATTCAATTTAAAATATTTTTCTAACATCCATTGTGATTTATTTTCTGATCCATGGGCTATTAAAAAGTGAGTGCTTAACTTCCAAACCTCTGAAGAGTTTCTAATAATCTTTTGTAAAATTGATTTATAGTTTAAATCAACTGTGTTCAGAGAATATATTTTATATTCTTGATATTCAAAGTGTGATTCATGAGCCCAATAACATCAGTATCATTTGGGGACTTGTTGGAAATTAAAAATCTACATTTTTTCAAGATCCTGGTTGATATCTATGCTGACTAAAGTTTGAGAAGCACGGGGCTTCCCTGGTTGCGCAGTGTGGTTGAGAGTCCGACTGCCGATGCAGGGGATGTGGGTTCGTGCCCCAGTCTGGGAAGATCCCACATGCCGCGGAGCAGCTGGGCCCGTGAGCCATGGCTGCTGAGCCTGTGCGTCCGGAGCCTGTGCTCCACAACGGGAGAGGCTGCAACAGTGAGAGGCCCGCGTACCGCAAAAAAAAAAAAAAAAGTTTGAGAAGCACTACTCCATATTATTTCAATCCTTTGAAGTGTGTTGAGGCTTGCTTTACAACTCATCTTATAGTCTCTTTTGGTGTTCCACCTGTATTTGAAATAGTTCACATTATGCAGTGGTTCAGTGTGCTGTTCTATAAATATTTATTAAGTCAGGATGGTTAATCATACATTTCAAATCTTTTATATCCTCATTGAGTTTTTGTCTCCTTATTCTATTAGTTCTTGAAAGAGGTCTGTTACAATTTCCGACTATGTTTGTGTATTTCTTCTTTTAGTTCTATTAACTTTTGTTTATATATTTTCAAATGTGAGTTTAGGTTCATGCATGTTTAGAGTTTTTTCATCTTCCTGTTCACCTTTTTATCATATGAAATTTCCTTTTTAACCTTTAGTAATATTTTTTCCCTTAGAGTTCTATATATTATACACCTAGATTCCTTAGAGGCCTATGTTTTATATATGTAGCTTTTTTTTGGATTAGTACTTGCATCTTATGTCTTTTTCCTTCTTTTTCTCTCAGTCTGTCTTAACTTTGTATTTAACAGTGTTTTTCTGAGACAGCAGAAGCAAGAAGAACTACAATCCTGCCCGCTGCAGAATGAAAACCATAATCATAAAAGTGTTTTTGTGTAAACATAACTGGCCTTTTAAAAACATTTAGTCTTTTAGTATTTATCTTTTAATTGTAGTTTTCATCCATTTATATTTAATGTATATATTTAGTAATATAACTGAGTTTAAATCTACAATCCTTTTATTTATTTTCTGTTTGTCCATTCTATTTCTTTGTTTCTTCATTCCTCCTTTCTTGCCCTCTTTTGGATTAACAAATTTTTTTTTAAATTTAATTTTATTTTTTTGGCCACACCATAAAGAATACAGGATCTTAGTTCCCCGACCAGGGATTGAACCCATGCCCCCTGAAGTGGAGGCATGGAATCTTAACCACTGCACTGCCAGGGAAGTCCCAAATTTTTTTTATTTTTAATTTTTTTCTCTATTAGCTTTTGAGTCATATCTTCTTTTATTATTCATTTAGTGGTTACCAAATAAATGACACTATGTCCCTTGACTTGTTAAAGTCTACTTAAATTAATACTTTGGCCACTTCCTGAACAATGCAGGAAGTTTACAACAGTTTAATTCTATTTATCTCCTTCTCATCTTTTTTTTCTTTTGTTCTTTTCTTTGGCCACCCTGCATGGCTTGTGGGATCTTAGTTCCCCAACCAGAGATCAAACCTGGGACCCCAGCAGTGGAAGTGCAGAGTCCTAACCACTGGACCACCAGGGAATTCCCATATCTCTTTCTTATCTTTTATGCGATTGTTGTCACACATTTTATTACTACCTATATTTTAATATCTACATGACATTATTATTATTTTTATTATCAGTAAAGATTCATTTATATTATCTACATATTTATCCTTTCCCATGGTCTTTATTTCTTCCTTCAGTTTCATGCTTCAATCTGGGATCATTTTCATTCAGTCTGAGGAATTCTCTTGAGTCTTTCTTATAGTGCAAGTCTTGTGGTGACAAAGCTTTTCATCAGAAGCTTTGTTTGAAAAATTGTTTGTTTGAAGAATTTTACCTTAATTTTGAAGGATGAAATTCCAAGTTGGCAGATTTCTTTAAAATTTCAGTATTTTGAAGATAGCATTCACTGTCTTCTGTCTTTCATAGTTTCTACTGAGAAGGTAACTGAGTTTTATTGTTTTACTTTGAGGGTAGCATGCCTTTTTGCCCTCTATTTGCTTATATTTTACTCTTTGCCTTTGATTTTAAGCAGTTTGTTTTTATTATTTATTTATTTATTTTAGATGTATTGAGATATAATTTACAAATTAAATTGTAATTCAGCAGTTTGACTATAGATACAGCTTTCTTTATATTTATCCAACTTGGAGTTTGAAGAACTCTTTGAATTTGTGGTTTGATAACATTTCATTAGGTTTGGAAATCTGGGGGTTAGTATATCTTCAAACATTCTTCTATTCCTATTTCTTCTCCTCTCCTTCTGGAATTCCAATTATATATGTGTTAGATCTTCACATTGTATCCTATACTTATCTTACACTGTTTTATATAATATTCATTGTTTTTCCCACTCTGAATTTCAACCTGTATATTTTCACTTCCAGTTTATTAATCCTGTTTTTTGCTGTGTTGTAATCTGCCCTTAAGCCCATCTCTTGAAATCTTAATTTCAGTTACAATTTATTTTATACTTCTAGAAGTTCCATTTGACTTTTTAAAAATAGTTGTCAGTTATCTGTCAAATTTTTAAATTTTTTACACATGTTAGTATGGTTATTTAAAATGCTTGTTTGATAACTCCAATATCTAATTTACTCTGGATCTTTTTCTATTGTCTGTAGCAGCTCCCAGATAGGAGACCTCACCTCGTACACCCACCACTGACATTGCCTAACTGATATCCACATTTTAAAAGTATTATTTAATATGACACCAAAAGTGCAGGTACAAAAGTAAAAGTAGTTATATGGACTACTTCAAAATTGAAAACTGTGCATCAAAGGACACAATCAACAGTGAAAAAGAAACCTAATGGAAAAAACATTTATAAATCATGTATCTGATAACAGGTTAATATCCAGAATATTTAAATAACTCCTAAAACTCAACAACAACACAAAACAACCTGACTGAAAGTGGACAAAGGACTTGAATAGACATTTTTCCAAAGATTTATAAATGGTCAACAAACACATGAAGAGATGCTAAACATAACTAATCATTAGGAAACTGCAATTAAAAGCTACAATGAGATACCATCTCACATGCATTAGGTTGGCTACTATTAAAAAAGCATAAAATAAGAAATGTTGATGAAGATGTAGAGAAATTGGAACCTTGTGCTCTGTTGATGGGAATATAGAATTGTACAGCTACTGGGGAAAACAGTATGGTGTTTAAAAATTGAACATAGAATTGCCATATGATCCAGCAATTTCACTTATGAGTATATACTCAAAAGAATTAAAAGCAAGGTCTCAAAGAGATATTTGTACACCCATATTCATAGATGCATTATTCACAATAGCCAAAAGGTTGAAGCGATCCAAGTGTCCATCAACAGATGAATGGAAAACAAAATGTGGTATGTGCATAAAATGGAATATTATTTAGCCTTAAAAAGGAAGGAAATTCTGGTATATGCTATCAAAACAACATAGATAGGCACTTCCCTGGTGGTCCAGTGGTTAAGAATCTGCCTTCCAATGCAGGGAACACAAGTTCGATCCCTGGTTGGGGAACTAAGATCCCACATGCCACGGGGGCAACCAAGTCCATGTGCCACAATTACTGAGCCTGCATGCCACAACTACTGAGCCTTAGTGCTGCAACTACTGAGCCTGTGTGCTCTGGAGCCCGCACACCACAATTAGAGAGCCCGCATGCTTCTACTACTGAGCCCATGTGCCACAGCTAGAGAGAAGCCCGCATGCCACAACTAGAGAGCAGCCTGCATGCTGCAGCGAAGAATCCATGTGCCATAATGAAAGATCCCATGTGCCACAACAAAGACCTGTCATAGCCATAAATAAATAAATAAACAAACAAAAAAAAAGCAACATAGATAAACTTTAATGGCATTATGCTAAGTGAAATAAGCCAGTTACAAGAAGACAAATACTATGTGATTCCACTTATATGAAGTACTTAGAGTAGTCAAATTCATAGAGATAGAAAGTAGAATGGTGGTTGCCAGAGACTTGGGGAGGGAGGAGTGTGGAATGGAGACGTGTTGTTTAATGGATGTAGATTTTCAGTTTTGCAAGATGAAAAGCGTTCTGGAGATTGCACAACAATATAAATGCTTTTAACACTATTGAACTGTATACTTTAAAATGGTTAAGATGGTAAAATTTATGTTGAATGTATTTTACAATTAAAATAATAAAAAATTTCAACTATTAAAAAAAGTATTGGCCTTTCTCACCTTCTGAGATGGCCCATACTCTGTCTGTGGAGGGTGTTTCTCTCTAAATAAATCCACTTCTTACCTATCACTTTGTCTCTCACTGAATTCTTTCTGCGATGAGACATCAAGAACTTGAGCTTCATTAAGTCCTGAAACGAGGTGTGTGATCTCAGTTGGGAAGACTGTGGGTTTTGGCGAGGTTCAAGTCCCAGCCGCATGAGTTCAAGTCTCAACCTGGGTTTTGGCTGGGTTCTAGTCCCGGCACATGGGTTCAAGTCCCAATCTGAGGTGCATGGTTTCAGCTGGCGACCACGAAGGGACAGTGATAAGGTAAGAAAATGTTGAGAGTTAGGTCTTGGTCCTAAAGAGGCCCGTGGGGCACCACGAGCCAGGCACACTGGGGAGGACACTCTGCCCATGTCTGCTCATTTTAGACTGAGAGGTCAACCCCGTATACTTATGCACATCCAACAGCAGATCCAGGACAGAATTGTTAATCTTTATACTCTTCTCCTTGACTCTGAGGTTTTTCTCCTGCATTCTTGCATTTTTATTCATTCCTGCTCTATTTCTTTCTGTTCTGTTAATCCCAGAAGACCTGTGTGACCACCAAGGTGTACTTTTTATTGCTTTTACTCCCTTCCCTCTAACCCTTACAAGTGCTGACCCTTTATTCCCAACTTATAGCTACACCAACTCCTGCTCATCATCAACACCATTGAGGACATCTTCTGTGCATTTCTTTGCGACTTTTGGGGCACTAACACCTGGTTGGGAGACTACCTTGGAAGGGATAACATCTAAAATCATAAGTGCAAACATTGACCAAATTGTGTGGTGGATTTTGACTTAAGGGTGGAATTTTGGATAGCTCAGGAGTTACAGACGTCACCTCAGGCTTGTCTGAAATGGGTCAGGCTGTATCAATCCCAACCAATACCCCTCTGGGCCATATACTCCAGGACTGGGAAAGATTTGGACAGCAGGAATTAAAAGGAAAACACTTAGTAGGTTATGTAATCAGGTTTGGCCACTATATGAGTTAGGAAATTTAAAATGGAGTGAAGTACCCTATGTTCAAATTTTCATGGCCTTGTATCTAGGCAATGGAACCCAAAAGGAATTTAAGACGAGTGTAGCTTGGAGGGATAACTCTAGGAAGGACACAGAGCACATTTTAAAAGACCCACCCTACAGGGCCATGGATCCTGAATGAATGTGGATCCCTCCTCCTCCGAGGTACAGGCCGTTTTGACTATGCATTTCATAACTTAGTCTGTCCCAGACATTAGGCACAAAATTCAGAAAGCAACTGCTGGTACTCAGACTCCAATGAATGATTTGTTCCAATTGGCTTTTTAGGCTTTCAATAATAGGGATATGACCAAAAAGCCTGAATGCACCCAGAGAAATATGCAAAAGGCCCAAATGATTGCAGTGCCTTCGTCTGCTCAAAGACTGCCAAAGGGGAAGTTGGCTTTTCTGGGCTAATCTGGCCCTGGCAGACCACAAGGCCACAGGTACCAATACAAGGCCAGTGTACCCTGTGCAGACAAAAGGCACTGGGGGGAAGATTGTGATTGATGTGCCCTTTGCAAACAGCCAGGGCATTGGAAGAGGGAATGCCCCAGATGCCAGAGAACAAAGGGGCCCCTTCAGCCATCGATGGTTTTGCAATCAGAAGACTGAAGGGGCCCAAGGCCAAAAGTGGCTCTGCCTAGAGATACCATCTACATAACTAATGTCTAACCTCGGGTGGTCATTGATGTGGTGGGCTACTTGATAGAGTTTCTTATAGACACTGGTGCAACCTTCTCTTAACCCAAAGGATTGGAAACCTTAGCAATCATAAAGAATATGTAATGGGGTTGTCAGGGAGGAGACAGGGGCACACTTATCCTGGGACCCCTTTTGTGCAAGATCAATGGCCAACTGTTTTTACATTCCTTTCTGTTTGTGCCTGACTGTCCCATCCCTTTAATGGGAGAGATTCATTAACTAAACTAGGGGCCATTCTGTTTCTCGAGGGGCAAGGGAACACCCTCATCACCAAATGGTTCTAACAAAAAGCAAAAAGGAACAGATAAAATCTGAAGCTGAAACAGAAGCCTTAATAGACCCTAGAATGTGGAATATCGAGGTTCCAGGCTTGGCCAAAGACATCCAGCCGGTGATTATTAAGTAAAAAGGGTTATATTGTGTCTAAATATAAGGTACAGATTTCTTAAACCTAGGGAAGATCCTCAAAAATGTTTGTAACTAGATTACCAAAATAGGAGGCCACTGGTCTGACCATAGCTGATATTCAGAGTCTGATAGGAATTTTAGAGGCCTTATCCCCTAAACTACATGAGGAAAAGTAAAACTTTCTAACAGATGAATGGGTATGTCAGCTCTTCAATATCCTTGAGGTAACCACCCAATTCTTTGAAAAAGAAAACAAAACTGTCTTTGTTTTACAAATGTAGTCTTTACAGGACCAGAGGTGTGGCTCCAAAAATAATCCAAAACCCACCAATCCTTTTACCACTCCCCAAACCTTCCCTATTTATCTTAAGAGGCTTGTAAATATTAAACAAAGGGGAAACAAAGTCATCCTAGGAGGAATTTACCCGTTCCTTTGAGATGCAAATATCCTATTGGTCTTCTCAGGAATGCTTACCTCTGCCATCTTTTTAAACGCAAATTTTAAAAAGAGGGTATGTTTCCATTGAATTACTTAACAATGTATTCCTATAGTACAGCTAAGAGTTGCACACACATCAATGGTTATTGTCAAAATATAAATAGGAGCACATCCACATACTTCCCTCCCTTTTATACATACCTCCTTCTTAATACTTTAATAGTTTAGATTGGATAATGAATCCTCTTAAAAGCATTATACTTTGTGTACTCTGTTGCTTTATGTCTCTTTTTTTTCTTAAAGAATCAAATTTATTTATTTATTTATTTTTGGTTGTGTTGGGTCTTCATTGCTGCACGCAGGCTTTCTCTAGTTGCGGTGAGCTGGGGCTACTCTTCACTGCGGTGCGTGGGCTTCTCATTGCGGTGGCTTCTCTTGTGGAGCACAGGCTCTAGGCATGGAGGCTTCAGTAGTTGTGGCACATGCTCTCAGTAGTTGTGGCTCATGGGCTCTAGAATGCAGGCTCAGTAGTTGTGGTGCACAGGCTTAGTTGCTCCATGGAATGTGGGATGTTCCTGGACCAGGGCTTGAACCCGTATCCCCTGCATTGGCAGACAGATTCTTAACCACTGCGCCACCAGGGAAGTCCCTATGTCTCATTTTTAATTGAACATTAAGGGAATGTAGTATTTTAATCACAACTCTGCCAATGTCTTTATCTAGAGGCCTGTTGCTATTTTTGTCTTTTCTTAAATTTTTGTCGCCAAGAAAGGATTACATTTTTTTTTCCTTCCAGATTGAGTTGATGTAGTGTATTTTTGGTTATCAAAATACTCATAGCTTTGGGACTTTGAAATGGTAAATATTCATGATGTGTGAAAAAGCATGATACATAACTGTATGATCTTAATTACATATAAATGGATGCTTAGTTGTGTTTAAATACACAAATGAGACCTAGAACGACACATCAAATGGTTAACTGCTTGTGATGATGGATGACTTTGTTTTTGCTTCTTGTGTTCTTTGGTTTCCTATTATGCACATGTTAACTTTTAAGAAATAAATGTTATTTTTAAAACCTTAAATAAAAATAAAAAGAGGGTAAAGTAATTTAGAATTTGACTTGCCAAGGATAAATAGAAATCTTAAGTGTCTTTTCTGTAAACACTAGTAAAAAGGGTTTAGCCATCTAGGCAGGTGACCTTGATTTGTTCCATCTGCTAGAAGCCCAATTTGAATCCAACCCCTCGTAACTGATGGCTTTTATGTTGCACCTGACTCAGGGGTGAAATTTTGGAATGGGAACTATGAGGCCTCTGTGTTTGTTTGTGTGTTCCTATGTACCTACATGTGCATTGTAGGTGTATGGTATTGCCAAAAATTAATTCACAAAAGAGCTCTACTTAATTGGCTTTTTAAAAATTAAGTGCTTATATAAATACTCAGAAATAAAAAACAATCTGGCCAAAATGAATTTCAGGTTCGTGTCATTGGGAAAATATTCAGTACTAAACTGATATCTGGTATTGAAGGTGGCTTTAAGCTTGTTAATTTGATTAATATAGACATGTTAGAGTCATCAATGTCAAGTATAATATTTCTGTTGTACCTAGGTTTATTAGAGGTCAAATAAGACCTTATTCTGTTACAAATTTGTCAACAAGAAAAGTAACTCAATGTGACAAAAACTTTTAAGAAAAGTAAAATATGTGTTTTTAGTAAAAGGTGTGAAGAATGAAAAATACTTAAAAGAGTTTTGCATGATCAGGATTTTCTAAGACTGGATTGAATTTAGTTGGGTAAATGGATTTTGTTAGGAATGGGCTAAAACAAGACTGGATTTTTTTTCTCCCTCCAAAGTATTCTTGAAATGCTAATTTTGACAACAGATTGTATGAGTTTCTTTGCCTTTAAGTGACTTGTATTTGCTTTTAAGATCTTTTGTAACTTTGGTTAAGGAATAAGTATTGTCTCACAGTGACCTATGATCTTATTTGACGAAGTGTTTTAAAACTTTTTGACGAACTTCCCAAATATCACATTTTAATTGTTTCTTTTGATTTCCAGCTAACTTTGGGGTACTTTAGAGGTCCCCTGAGGTATCTTAAAGAAAAATATTTAACTATGATTATTTGGTATGTTAAGTTAAATGTAATAATTCGTAATTCTGGTTATTGTAACCAAGTTTCTTTATCGATTACACCGTACTCAGATGTTTAACCATGCCTTTTAAGTCTTTTGTCATTTATAGATATTTTTGTACTCCGACGCTGTTACAAAAAGTGCTTCATCATCAAGGAGATTCATAGAAAGGCTATGGAAACAATTACAACAGTTCCACACCAAGATGATGGCTCTGCAAGGATTCCAGCCCATACTGACTTAACAAGGAGCTTCCCTGCCCCTGGGACCCCTAGATCAGGCATCCAGAGATTTTTACTCCCTGACAGGCAGGGTTGACAACCCTACTCAGCCTTGAAGCAGTTACAGAAGACAGACCATCGCCCTTCTGCTTCGCATAAGAACATGGGAGTAAAATCTCTGAGGGGGGAATGAAACAGGAGGGAAGGGGGCAGGGCACAACCTTTGAAAGAATGACATAGCCCGAGGACATGACATAAACTGATTAGAACCAAATGGATCCAAGATGGCGGACAAGTCGACTTTTTCCACTAGACCTCGAACCTCGAACCTCAGTATCAGCAAGCTCACATCAACAAGCTAAATGACACACCCAGAGGCACCATGACAGTTCCAAGACTGACCATAAGGATCAAAGAGTGGGCGGTGGCCCAATTCCTGGAAATGCCCGCCCCTTCCTAAAATAGCTGGAATACTCCTCTCACTCATTAGCCTATGAAATTACCCACCTATAAAAACTGACAACCCCTTACCCTGGTGCCTTTCTCACCTTCTGAGATGGCCCACACTCTGTCTGTAGAGTGTGTTTCTCTCTAAATAAATCCACTTCTTACCTAAAAAAAAAAAAAAAAAAAAAAAAGTATTGGGGGACTTCTCTGGAGGCCCAGTGGTTAAGACTCCGCGCTTCAAATGCAGGGGGTGGGGGTTAAATCCCTGGTCAGGGAACTAGGATCCCACGTGCCGTGGGGCACAGCCAAAAAAAAAAGGGATTGTTTAATATATTTGTTGCAACACAGTTGAGCTTTTCTTTGCAGAGGCTTTTAGCACACACTAAACTGGAAGGTAATAACATGGTTTATAAAATCTATTAATGCTGTAAATTAATTGATAGGGGTTTTAATGTGAAATGCATTCTTGGCTAAATCCAAATTAAGAAATTCAGTTATGATAAACATCTGTATTCAACTTGCCAATTATTTTTAGGACTTTGGAGTCTAGATTTCTTGGCAAGATATGCCATAATTTTCTTTTCCTCTACCATCCTTGTCTAGTTTATGTATCGATGTTTTATTAGAATCATAAAACAAATTAAGTGTCTTTTTCTCTTCTTTTGAAAGTTTATATAAAAGAAGGTTATCTCCCTTTTTAAAAGTTTGGTAAACTTCACTGATAACACATGGTGCTTTTTGAGAGATATTTGACTATTAATTCAATTTCTTAAAGAGCCAACAGTCTGTTTAGATTTTCTATTTCTTTTGGAGTCAATCTTGATGATATAGTTTGCTGTATTTTTAATTTCATTTAAATTTTATTAGCATAAAGTTGTTCACTATATTCTCTTATGTTTTTTAAAAACTTATCTACTGAAACAAGCACTCTTCTGGTTATTATAAGTATCTAGTCAGAGTTTCAGAGTTCCAAAATAGTTAATTCAAGCAACTCTTTCCAGCTCAGCCGTTGCTTTGGTGAAGGGACCAACTGTTGGAGATTCCTACTTCACCATTTTGCATGAAGTCACTCTGATCTGGGCTGGCCTCACCTTTAAGAAAAGCTGAAGCCAGGAACAAGCCTGTTTGGCAGTCTTCTTCAGTTTTACTTTCTCATTAGTATTTCTTGTAAGGCATATCTACTAGCAATAAAAAAAAAAACTTAGGTTTTGTTTATATAAGAATGTCTTACCTCACCTTCATTTTTGAAAGATAGTTTTTTATTATGAGATATTTGGTTACAGGTCTTTTTTTCTTAAAAATTTTTTTTTAGCACTCTGAATATGTCATTCCATTGTTTGATGGCCTTCACTGTTTATCATAAGAAGTCAACAATTAATCTTATTGGTGGGACTTCCCTGGCTGTCCAGTGGTTAAGACTCTGCACTTCCACTGCAGTGGGTGCGGGTTTGATCCCTGGTCAGGGGAATGAAGATACCACGTGCTGCGTGGTGCGGCCAAAAAATAATAAAATTTTTTTGAAAAGTCATATTGGTGTTGCCTAGTACATGGCAAGTAGTTTTTCTTTCCCTGTTTTCAAGATATTTCTCTTTTTCTTTTAACATTTTGGCTATGATATGTCCATATATATATCTCTTTGTGTTTATCTTACTCGGAGCATGTTGAGCTTCTTTGATATATAGGTTAATGTTTACTAGCAAATTTTGGAAGATTTCAGCCATTAATTTTTCAGATTTTTTCCTGTCCTTTTCTTTCTGTCCTCTCTGATACTCTCATTACATATGTGATGGTGCACTTAATGATATCGTACATTTTTCTGAGACTCTGTTTTCAAAAACATTTGCATAATTTCTGTTGCTGTATCTGCATATTAGTTGATTCTTTGTTCTGCCAGCTCAAATTTCCTACTGAGCTCCTCTACTGGATTTGTCATTTTGGTTATTGTACTTTTCAACTCCAGAATCCCACTGATTCCTTTAAATAGTTTCTAGCTCTTTATTGATATTCCCTATTGATGAGACATTGTCATCATACTTTTCTTTAAGTTTTTTTTCCTTTAGCTCTTTGGACATATATGTAATAACTGTTTTCAAGTTTTGTCAGCTAATTCCACCATCTGTGCCCCCTTTGAATGGCAGTTTTTGTTTTTTGTTTTTGTTTCTTTTTTTTTTTGCAGTACGCAGGCCTCTCACTGTTGTGGCCTCTCCCGTTGCGGAGCACAGGCTCCGGACGCACAGGCTCAGTGGCCATGGCCCAGCTGCTCCGCGGCATGTGGGATCTTCCCGGACCGGGGCACAAACCTGTGTCCCCTGCATTGGCAGGCGGGCTCTCAACCACTGTGCCACCAGGGAAGCCCTGAATGGCAGTTTTTAATGTCTGCATTTTTTCCTATGTAGGGGTCACACTTTCCTGTTTCTTTCCATATCTTATAGGTTTTTGTTGTTGTTGTTGTTGAAAACTTGACATCTTAGATATTATATTGTGGCAGCTTGAATACTTATTGCCTCATTCCCAGGAAGTTTTTGTTGTGTATTTTCTTTGCTTGATTGTTTGCTTATTCCTTTAGTGACTTGCATGAACAAATTTTGTACAGAGTCTATTTCTCCTGTAGTATGGAGCCTCTAATTTACCTACTCAAGTTTTCTCCTTTTGTTTTTATCCTTTAGCCTGGATACCTAAGAGTCACTCCTTGGTCAGCAGAAGTCACTTATTGGTCAAAGGTCATGCTTAAGCTCCCTTAGCCAGTTAGATTTTTTACATTTTACTGTTGTGTTTTGCAGTCTGTTATCACAATTCAAGATATTTACATTTTTGCACCGCATTCAGCCAGGGACCGGTAACTTGGATGTTCCTTCTCTAATCACTCCCGAGAGGGTGCAGTCTTGTGCATCACACATTCTTCCAGTTTGCCAGTGATGGGTGTGATTTCATTTTTAAGATTGGCTTCTTAGGCATTGTCTCTGCGGCAGAGTAGCTTATTGTTCCTGTGTTTGGTCATATGTGTACAGGCCTCTCCTTTATTGCACTTTGCAGATACTGCATTTTTTTTACAAATTGAAGGTTTGTGGCAACCCTGCATTGTCAGATGATGGTTAACATTTTCTAACAATAAAGTGTTTTAAATTAAATTGTGCATGTTGTTTTTTTAGACAATTTTTTTTAGACATAACATTAGAGTACAGTATATGTAAACATAACTTTTATATGTACTGGGAAACCAAAAAATTTGTGTGACTCATTTTATTGTGGTATTCAGTGTATTGTGGTGGTCTGGAACCGAACCTGCAATATCTCCATGGTATGCCTGTATTTAATCCCCTTACTCTATTGAAGCTTCACCTTGTACTGATGGGTCTATATGTGGCTCAGGGAATGTTTTCAAGTCTGCCCCATGTCCTACTCTGACTGCTCCTGCATCGGTGCAGCCTTGCACATGCACACAGCCTTCCTGACTCCAGAGTTGACTGTGATCCCAGGAAGCTTCTTCTTGACTATCTCTTTCCCTGGTTCTCTCTATTAAACTTGTGTCTGCTTTATTATTTGGTTTGTATAATGGAGCTACTGGCCTCTTCTTCATTGTTCTCCACCTAGTCTTCTTGGTTTTTGACAACCTTCTTAGGCAAGGAGTTCTCCACTCTGTTCCAGTCAGTCCCCTCAGGCAGACCTGCAGAGTTCTTCATCTTGTGGCCTACCTCTCCTCCCAGGCATAACCCTGTGCCACTGCATCTAACTGGGGGTGGAGACCAACTTTTATTTTGGTGATACTCCTGCTGTACAAGAGGAGACTGGGAATGGAGGGGAGGGAAGTAGCAATCTCTTATCTTCGTGGCTTGACTCTCCTAGCATGGAGACTGTGCTCTGTGAGTACATGGGGTGGGGGTGAGGGTGGGGGATGATTTGACTTCTAGTATCCTCAGGCTTTTATGCCTAGGGTAGAATTTCTATTCTATGAGTGGGGCTGAATGGAATAGAATAGAGCATCTGCAATACAAGGTTGGGTTGTGGTGTGGTGGTGGTGGATGAGAAGCCCCAGCAGCATTCCCCCTCTGGGTTGAACGTATAACCCCAGATTGGGGGTTGAGGGGAGACGTAGTCCTCACTTTCTTGGCTGCTTTTTGACAGCTCTTTCTGCCTGGAGTTGAATACCTAGGGTAGAGTTTCCATAACATGTAGATCAGAGTGTATAAAGGAGGGAGTGGTAGCTCACTATTCTTAACAAGACTTAGTAGATTTTCTTAAATGAATGTTTCTCCATTTGCTGTATGTCTTTAAGACAATTTCCAGAGACTTTTTTTTTTATGTTTCAATTTACATATTTTTATTGATTTATATTTGATTTCATTTTTCTTTTTTTTTTTTAACATCTTTATTGGGGTATAATTGCTTTACAATGGTGTGTTAGTTTCTGCTTTATAACAAAGTGAATCAGTTATACATATACATATATTCCCATATCTCTTCCCTCTTGCGTCTCCTTCCAGAGACTTTTAATTGTTGTTTTCTTAAAATAATTTTCTCCAGTTACACTGATGTTTTGCTGGGAAGAGGGCCCACTGAGCTCCTTACTCCACCATTCTGGAAGTCCCACCCCCAAAATGATCTTTTAAAAATGTAAACCTAAATGATTTTCCTGCTCTGAAACTATTCCTCCTCTCTAACCTACAGCAATTTAATGAATTTAATGATTCCCTATTACTTTTAGAATAAAATCTAAAATTCTCAATTTGGCCAACCTACATAATCTAGCCTGGCTCTCCAGCTTCAGTTTGAACTAATTTCTTTCTTACTCTTTTCCCACTGGCCACACAAGATCTCTCCCAGTTCCTCAAACATGCTAAGCTGTCTTCTGCCTCAGGACCTACCCACACAGCTTTCATGTGCTTGGAAAGCTGTGCCATTCTTTTTTTACCTGGCTAATTTCTACTCATGGTTCAGAATTCAGCCTAAGCATCACACATCAGCAAAGTCCTCTCATTGTGTCCTGATGTGGGGAGATCCAGCGCCCCACTGAAACAGAGACCATCCCTTTCCACACCTGTAATATTTATTATTTTGAGTTATTTATTATTTAATAATGTTTCCTTCTCTATTTGACTGTAAGCTCCCTGAGGGATTGTTTTCTATTGTGCCTTCCCAAGGAGCTCAAAAAAGACTTGACTGATAGACCGATTGATCTACTGTGGAGCCTTTTAACATGGAGAACAGTGCTGAATTATCCTGTAATGTAAGGTGGGGGAACAATACAACGGTTACTAATATTTATTATTTTACTTTTCATCTCTTCACAATTTATGCAATTGTTCTAAGGCAATTATGTTTTCCTCAAGGCATATAGATGCTTTTGGAGTTTGGATGACCTGTTCAAGCACCCTTAACTCAAAGAGACAGCAGTAGGATGCTTCTTCTAGTACCTCCAACACAGAGAACTTGCCTCTTCCCTCCTTTTCCCAGATTTCTCTCTGAAATCAAATGACACCCTGGCTGAGAAGAACTTGTGGAGGCCAACACAGGGAATATGCTGACTCATATCTCCTTCCCATCCCCTTCTTTCTTTTGTGTCGCGTAGAATTATAAAAACATGTTTGTCGTGTTTATTGGTACAAGTAGACACTTAATATATCCCTCTTTTCATTGCTTTTCCAGTACATAGGTAATTGTTTTAGTTTAGTTACGTAACAGTGAGATCTTAGAGTTCCTTCCATTGTTTTCTAGCTCTTGCCCAGTTATCTCTGGAAAATTCCTCAACAATAACCTTGGTTTCATTTGGCTGACAACCCCCAAAGTGGCCATGCTTATGCCAGTCAGTGCATAAATATTGTTGGTAGTTTACCTATATCAAGGAAAAGAAAAACAGTACATTCAAAAATGAAATTACTCATAATTAAAGAAGCAGCATAACTCTCCAAGTGCCTTGACAGTGCCCAGAAGTCCCTTTTAGAATCTCTGCAAGGGAATTCCCTGGCAGTCCAGCGGTTAGGACTCCGTGCTTCCATTGCAGGGGCATGAGTTCGATCCCTGGTTGGGGAATTAAAATCCCACAAGCCACAAGGTGCGGCCCCAAAAAAAAGAGAATCTCTGCAAATTTTGCCAAGATGGATTTTAAAATCTCTTTCTAAATAAACCCCAATAAATGTATTTTGAATGAATGAATAATACTCGCTTATAATCAAGAACTAGAAAAATAAGTAAAAAGAATTTTCTTATTGAATTTTGTTGCTTTCCTATTTTGTGTGTAGCCATAGCATGTCTCCTAACAGTATTCAGTGGGAAACGTACAGTATGTTGGCTTCAGTTTGTGTTTCTCCCTTCACTAGATTTTCCAGGGGTGGAGGGGCTTAATCCCTATGCGTGCAATTGTTTCTGCCTATGGGAAACAAGATCTGCATTCCGAGCAACTGAGTTATAAGTGCCCTTTTGGAGTGCAACTGGCTCTGAATTGCAGAACCACCTATATTATACTCAGCACCAAAAAGGAGTAATGTCTGTGCTTTCTGGGTTTTCTTTACTTCACCTTTTTGTTCTATTTCCATTTAAAACTATTATTAGCTTTAAAATAAAATAAATATATAGATAAACATATCTTTTTGTTTTTCATTGCAGCTAATGAATGCCCTGGAATCAGAGCATAGATCAGTAATTTATAATTTTACCTATACTATATTATAGTTGAGAATTTGAACTCATAATGACAACACTTACTTAGGTAACCTAGGAAAATGGGAAAAAGAAAATAAGCATTAGCTTAAAAGGTTGAGTTAGATTCCCTCAATTTGAAGTAGATAAAAAACAGAACAAATTAAGATAATTATTTAATGAAATACAGAAGTCAACTCCATTTTACTGAGTCATGTTTCTCCGTCATTCCATGGTTCCTTAGTTAATTGATTGTCACAGTGCTTAGCCTAGGGTAGGCAATTATCAAATGAATGAATGGATGATTGGATAAATAAATGAATGAATAAACAAATGATATCACCTGGATGTAGTTGAAGGGTTTGGAAAGTTTAGATAAAAGTTGATAGTTTCTCCAGATATTTGAAGGTCTTTTTGTTTTTTGGAAGATTCAATGAGTTTATGAGGCAGAGCAAACACTACAGAGGGCCTACTATGTGCATGTTTGGCCCATTGGAAATAGAATCACTAAACAGTACAATCTTGCTCTGCTGCAAGTGAGGGGATTTGTAGAAAGGAAGCAATCTTCCTTCAATCTTCCCAGGGGCTGGGAATTTGTCTGGAAGCTGAGTTTGCATAATTAGTGAGGAAGATACAGGGAAGCCACCTCTTGGCCCCATCACTTATATTGGTTAATATTTAATGCTCTACAAACCCACCCCGTCAATACCTTTACTTCTTAAGGCCACATAGATGATTTTGTTTATTATGAAAAAGGTCAGGAAGTTCCCAGAAAGAAAAAACGATGGAGATTAACATTTTGAGAACTTTTACCTTATATCCTATTTATAAGTGATCTTCCCCTACCTAAAAACCACTTGCTTAATAATTTCTTACCTTTAAGAGAATTTCTGAAGTAGCACAATGAGAGATAACCCTACTTTGTCTGATGTCTTGATTGGATTTGTTTGGACCATGAAGTCACTACACATTCAGGAACTGGAAGAGGTGACTTACAGCCACTGTCTCAGGAAAGCCGAGCCTTTGCTAAGGGTCTCTGGTGTGCCTCGTCCCAAAGTATCCAAATTAACTCGAGCTGTGGGAAGCAGGCTGATAGTTTCCTACTTCTGTTAATACCCCCAAGGTCCTGGGGAAGGCCTGCAATCCACCTGTTCCAAGTGAGAAAAGCAGGCAGGGAAACTGGGTGCTGGAAGCAGGGCCAGCAAGTCAAGGGCTGGCTCTGAGCCTGGGAGAATGTTCAGGGCAGGATCGGGAGGTCATGTCAGATAAGAGGGCAGGATCCCTAGTGCTCAGTGGCACGGACTGGCACTGGGCAGGAAGGGAGCCCTGCAGCCTAAATATTACCACATGGACTCTCTTAGTGTGAATCTTTCTCAAAGAGCCTCCTGAGCCCTGGAGGATTCCAAACCTCCATGAAGAGGAAATTCACAGCCCTGGGGGCCTGGGCTCTTCTGTCAGGAGCCTTTTGCCCCCTAGCTAGCTGACAGGGCCCTAGGCTCCAGCCACCTTCCATTCATAGGGATGTCCTGATAGTCCTAAATGCCTGCCCTGCTGTTCCGGGCTAGGGGAGTGTGAGCCAAGGCAATGCATGGGTAATGAGATTTGCATCCACATTTTCCACACCCCATCTGGGGACACAAGGTCTGACAAACATGCATGTGCTTGTGGGATTATGACCAGAATATGTGTAATCAGAGCTGCCCCAGAAACCTGGCATCTGTTGTAGCCAAAGCTTTGAGCAGTAGGGTCCCAGCTTCTGTGGTCTTCACAAGCCTAACAGCTGCCTTTGCTTTTGCTATTGTCCAAGGTAGGTTCATGTCAGGTGACATTCAGGTGACAGTGAGAATTTGGAGTGATGCCAGAGGCCCTGAGATACCCCTACTGGCTAATCATGCCATGATGCAACCCCAGTTTCAATTAGGGTTCTCCACGAGGGTGCTTTTCAAAAGCAGTACTGGTAGCACAAGGCCATTTTTTGTCTTTTAGATTAGCAACATGTTTTTGTTTTTTTTTTTAATGATAATACTAAAAAAAAAAAAAATGAGAATACTGGCTTCGGTGAAGGATGAGGTTGAGATGGGTAGGAGTATACATTAACAGAACTTTTACGAAAAGGAGTTTGCCACTTTGTATAAGGAGCATTAAAAAATTAGACAGATTTCTAGACAGCTCTGTTATACATATCTGTCTCATAATGCACTTTGGCCCAGTAATTTCTTTATAACAACCTCCTTTCAGGAAATGATCAGCTATATGAACACAAATTTGTGATGTTTATCCCAGTATTGCTAATGCCAAAATAATGGAAATTTACTTCAGTGTCTAATAGTAGATGAATGATTAAATTAGTAACATTAAACTTATATAGTGGAATATCATGCCTCCACGAAAAATGATTCATAGTCAGTCCTCCATATCTGTGGAGATACCACAGATTCAACTAACCGCAGATGGAAAATATTTGAAAGAAGAATTCCATAAAATTCCAAAAAGCAAAACTTGACTTTGCCTTGCACCAGTAACTATTTATACAGAATTTATGTTGTATTTACAACTATTTACATAGCATTCCCATTGTATTAGGTATAATAAATAATTTAGAAATGATTTAAAGTATGCAGGAGGATGTGTGTAGGTTATATGGAAGTGCTACATCACTTTATATATGGGACTTGAGCATCTGTGGATTTTGGTATCTGTAGGCATCCTGGAACGAATTCCCTGTGGATACAGAGAGTCCACTGTATTTAGAGAAAATATATGGTTCACAAGAAAGTAGGTATAAATTCCCTTAAATACAGGAAAAACTCTGATTTAATGTGGGCGGAGAACACTTAAGGACATGAATACCAGATGAGGATTATCAGGGCCATATAGGAGGCCCACATATTCCACAAGTAGGAAGATAAATTCCACACCCTTCTTGGAAGATGATTGGTAATTTTTTTTTTTTTAATTTAAGTGTAGTTGATTTACAACGTTGTGTTAGTTTCAGGTATACAGCACAGTGATTCAGTTATACATGTACATACACAAACACACATACACATATATATATTCTTTTTCAGATTATTTTCCCTTATAGGTTATTATAAAATATTGAGTATAGTTCCCTGTGCTTTACAGTAAGTTATCTATTGTTGGTTACTTTATATATATATTGTGTATATGTTAATCCCATACTCCTAATTTATCCTTCCCTGCCCCCCTTTCCCCTTTGATAATCATAAGTTTGTTTTCTGTGCCTTTGGATCTATTTCTGTTTTGCAAAAAAGTTCATTTGTATCTTTTTTTTTTGGGGGGTTCTACATATAAGCTATATCATATGATATTTGTCTTTGGCTTTCTTCACTTAGTATGATAATCTCAAGGTCCATCCATGTTGCTAGAAATGGCAATATTTCATTCTTTTTTATGGCTAAGTAATATTACATTGTATATATATATACCACCTCTTCTTTATCTATTCATCTGTCAACGGACATTTAGGTTGCTTCCATGTCTTGACTATTGTAACTTTTTTTTTTTTTTTTTTTGCGGTACGCGGGCCTCTCACTGTTGTGGCCTCTCCCATTGTGGAGCACAGGCTCCAGACATGCAGGCTCAGTGGCCATGGCTCACGGGCCTAGCCGCTCCGTGGCATGTGGGATCTTCCCGGACCGGGGCACGAACCCGTGTCCCCTGCATCGGCAGGTGGATTCTCAACCACAACGCCACCAGGGAAGTCCCATGTCTTGACTATTGTAAATAGTGCTGCAATGAGTGGCGATTTCTATCAAATTTTAAAATACACAAACTTTGGGACCCAAGACTTCTACTTTTAAGAACTTATCCTGCAGATACATTTGCATTTGTGTCTCATGATATATGTACAAGGAGAGTTATTACAGTATTGTTTCAGTGGCAAAAGCTGGAAACAACTAAGTGTCTACCAATAGAGCATTGGGTAAATACAAGATGGCACAGCTATCAAAAGTAACATACTAGGGACTTCCCTAGCGGTCCAGTGGTTAAGACTCCAGACTTCCAATGCAGTGGGGGGGACCTAAGATCCCACATGCTGTATGGCATGGCCAAAATTAAAAGAAAAAAAGTAGCATACTATGCAGCTGTTAAAAAGAATGAAGTACTTCATTTACCTCATGACTACTGTGGAACTTTGTATATTAAATAAAACTCAATGTAAGAAATGAAAAAAGTACAGCACAATAACTAATATATTACTAATGTGTGTGTGTGTGTGTGTGTGTGTGTGTGTGTTAATTTATAGACTATCTCAGAAAGGAGATAAAAAGCTGTTAATGATAATGGCTCCTGTGGGAAATAGGAATGAAGGGAAAACATATTATTCACTTTATGTTCTTTCATATTTTTCAAATTTTGTACAATGTAGATATATAACCCATTCCAAAATCAATAAATAAAAAATAAGAATAACATTTAAAAGTAAAAAAGAAGTAGAGGGTTTCCCTGGTGGCACAGTGGTTAAGAATCCACCTGCCAATGCAGGGGACACGGCTTTGAGCCCCAGTCCAGGAAGATCCCACATGCCACAGAGCAACTAAGCCTGTGTGCCACAACTACTGAGCCTGCGTGCCACAACTACTGAAGCCCATGTGCCTAGAGCCCATGCTCCGCAGCAAGAGAAGTCACCGCAGTGAGAAGACTGTGCACCTCAACAAAGAGTAGCCGCTGCTTGCCACAACTAGAGAAAGCCCGCACCCAGCGACAAAGACCCAGTGCAGACAAAAATAAATTAATTTAAAAAAAGAAAAGAAGTAGAAATAAATTTTAAAATTCCTGGGAAAATGCTCATAGAATAAAAATAAATGAAAAAAGAAACCCACAGTAAACCATATATATGGTATAATCCCATTTGTTGTTGTTGTTATTTTTTAAATATTTATTTATTTATTTATTTATTTGGTTGTACCAGGCCTTAGTTGCAGGAAGCAGGCTCCTTAGTTACAGCACATGGGCTCCTTAGTTGTGGCATGCGAACTCTTAGTTGCAGCATGCATGTAGGATCTAGTCCCTGACCAGGGATCGAACCTGGGCCCCCTGCATTGGGAGCGTGGAGTCTTATCCACTGTGCCACCAGGGAAGCCCCCCTCATTTGTTTTTAAAGTGGTGTACACAGAAAAAAGACAAAGAACAAATTTAAATGATGCTGAATGATACATAAAATAGTCTTTTCCTTAATATTTCTGTTTATTTTTCAGATTTTTCTATAATGACTACATGTATTATTTCTGTAATCAAAACAAAAAATAGGCAACTTATCTCTGGTTAGTGAGATTAAGGGAAACTCATCTTCTTAATTCTTTTTGTTATTTTTCCATAGTGTTTATTTTTTTTTTATTGTTTGTTTGTTTGGGTCTTTTTTTGGCCATGCCACGTGGCTTGTGGGATCTCAGTTCCCCAACCAGGGATTGAACCTGGGCCACAGCAGTGAAAGGCTAGAATCCTAACCACTAGGCCACCAGGGAACTCCCCTGTGTTGTATTATTTTAAATATGGGGGAAAAATAAGATTTAAAAACTCTAATCCAGGACTCTAGATCAGAGTTTCCATAATTCTTCTTGAGGCTCCTGAGCAGTGCCCTGCAGAGTGAGAGGCATGTGTTCCTGGACATTCTCTGGCCAGGCTGGGCTCGGCCCCGTGGTGACCACCGCTGATCCAGGAGAGAAGGGGAGAGCACTCTCTTTCTCAATGCTGGCTACCACCGTTTCCCAAGCAATGACCTCTCTGTTCAAGCAGCCACATTTACTGCTGCGGAGGGACCTTGGGAGTGAGGAGAAGTGGAGTAGGGAGAGTTGGAAAGAGCCAGCAAGACAGAGGCCAAGGAAGAAAGCCAGGCACAGAGCAGCTTCTAGGCTGCAGACATCTGGGGCACAGTGTTCTAGGCTTCCTTGTTCTCCACGTTTGTTGAGGTTTCTTGAGTATCTCTGATGCTGGAAGTCTTTGCCTCCTCTATCCCGCCAGGCTCTGCTTGTCATTCCAGATAGACCATGAGCATCTACAGCTGTGAAATTCCTGGCACAGAACCTGGCATGCTGGAATAGCTGTTTTCCTGACAAGTAGTAGCCATATAAATGTAGTATGTTAAATTCAACAGTGTGAAAACAAAGAGCAGAAGAAGGACAATTCCTGGGTGCTGAGATGAGACGGCTGCCATGTACTGTTGTCTATGTTGAATCCTGCCACATTTTCCATTCAAAAAGTAAACATTAATAATTTGCATATTTATTACAACAGTTTTTTTCTGAAAGGTGGCTTTGTTAAATTGTTTAACAAAGTTAGTATATTATGACAATTTTCAGACATAAGAAGAAAAGCGTCTTGAGAAAGAGGTGCCCTTTTCTTGTTGGTTGTGTGGTTCAGTGGCAGCTCTGTTAGCAAAAGCCGAATTTTAGTTCAGGGGCCACTTCTTGCTCTTGTCCACAAACCAGCCCAATCTGCCTTGAAACTTCGAAAGGTGAGGGTGGGTGACTGGACAGTACTAAAAGGATAGTCTCAGATGCACATTTACAGATGCTGAGAATGAGGTAGAACGTGCATAGGAGAGGTTGTCTGTTCTGTCCTCACGCTTGGATTTCTGGCTTCCCCAGTATGAGAACTGCATGCTGATGTGTGGATTTCAAAGCAATTCTTGAGACCTAAGGGCTCTATTAAGCAGAAATTGCTGTCTGACTCGTGCAAGCATCAGTGACTTGGTCGCTATGGTGTTTTAATCCTGACTCGTGGGGCCACATGCTCTCTTCCAGATTGCAGAGCATAGATTCTGTGATTGACCACATCTGACTGCTCATATCCTTGTACCGTGTGTGTGTGTGTAAGCATGTGTGCAAGCTCACTTATATGTATAATGAATGTACATTGGCTTCCCTCTAAAATTCTTATTGAAATAGTGATACAAATTACTTTTGGCCACATTCAGTTTGAAGATGGGAAAAACCAGTTTGCTCTGCTGAAACAAATAGAGCAGAAACATGTCAGCAATATTGGGCTCTCATGCTTGGGGAGGTGTTTAATAAGGAGGGGCCCTAAGTCTGGGCATGGCCCCATGGTCTACCACACAAGGCCTCTATCTCTTTCTCCCCGCTCTGTTCTCCACCATCTCAACTGAGTGGAAAGAGCTTTGGGTAGAAAGAGCAAGAAGTCACTGAAAACCCTGGGTTCCCCTTGTACAATTATATCTCCTATAAGAAGATACCTGAGGGTCATTTACTCTCAAAGCTCTTCTAGGGGTCACTCCCTAATGTCTTATTTGAGCAACCCAGACCCACTTGCTGAATTATGTATATTTTGTTGGTTACCGAATAGCTAAGAGGAAAAGATGCATCAAACTCAGTATTTTAAAAATGAACATATTAGTCACCTTCCCCATTTACCGCTACTTCTTCTCCCATGTTCCCTACCTTGGTGTGGTGGCTATGAGAGGGCACCTACCAGAACGTGAACTACAGGGAGTGTAATTGACCAAGGGCCCACTGTGCTCTGAAATCCTTCACTGTGTTTGGGCTGAGACCATGCTTCCCACGGGCTGCTGCCAGCAATGACTAAGCGTGGCCAGGATACTGAGGCAGATCCATTTCTGAGTGATGTGGGATAACTCTGAAGTTTGACAACTGACTTCAGCTCAAGGACTCCCTGACAGCCTTGCAAAATGTTCCATGACAGTCTAGGATGCTTTTACCCAAGCTTTCTTTCCTTACTCCAACACTTGGGGTCTCCTGCATTTGTGGTCTGATGGCTCTCCTAGTTGTTTGCAGCTCTGTCTCCATTTTCTTAAATGAAAATCTTTGCACACTTAATCCCATCTTGGCATGACTTTCTCAAGGACTCAGTTAACAAAAGTAGTACTGAGGGTGGGGTAATAATACTACTGGCTTCTTTCCATTCTGGGAGGACTAGTAGTTCATCCTCACAGGGATAGAGACTCATTCTGATTATGGGTTTGCCTTTCTTGCCTCTGGAAAATGATCAGGGGCTCACATTTGCCAGGGGACAGAGCAAGGATCCTACGGAACTACCAGGCACTAATACTAAGACTCTCTTTCATCAAAAGACACCATTAAGAGATTGAAAAAAATCAAGTCTACACAATGGGAAAAGATGTTTGCAGTGCATGCATCTGTTATAACTTGTGTACAGAGTATATGAATTCTTACAAGTCAATATGAAAAAAGCAGGTAACCTAATAGAAAAATAGGCAAAGGAGTTGAACAGTACTTCACAAAAGAGAGTATCCAATGGCAATAGACATTTGAAGAGATATTAAATTCCACTAGTTATTTGGGAAATGTAAATTAAAGCCGCAAGGTGATGCCACTAGAAATGGCCAAAATGAAAACACCAGACAGTACCAAGTGTTGACATGTGACTGGAGTCGAGTACCTAGAACTTTTACACTCTACTAGTGGATGTGTGTTTTGGAACAACTATCTGGGAAAATAGTTTGACAGTGTCTATGAAACTGTACATACACATTTCCTCTGACCAGCAATTCCATGCATACATAAGTTCAACAAAAGATGGAACTAGAATGTTCCCAGCAGCATTATTTATGGTACCAAAAACAAGTAATAACACAAATGTACACTGAGAGAAGAATAGGTAGATAAATTGTGTTTGTATGTTCATATAACAGAATACAGGGTTGAGGATGAATGAACTACTATTACATACAGCAACATGGACACTCACGGACATTGTTAATGAAAGAAGACAGACTGTACAAAGCATATGGGATGATTCCATTTGTGAAGTGCTTAAAATCAAACTAGATTAGTCTAGACTGTTAGAAATCAGAATAGTGGTTATCCGTGTGGGGCGAGTAATGACTGGGGTGTTTCATGAGCTGATGCTAATTAAACAGGTATGTTACTTTATCAAAATTCATCAAGTTGTACTAGAATTTGTGCAACTTTTCAATGTGTATGTTTTGCTTCAATAAAATTTACCCCAAAAGTTAATTTTTTCCTCAATATTTTCATTATCAAAAATTTAGAAAATACAAAATAGAAAAATAAATATTGCAAAAGAATACCCACTTCAAGCATTTTAATCATTATCCTTTTGGCCTTTTCTCTATACACTCAAATGTCCTCTCCAGCCCTTCCTTCAGATAAAATCAGGACCATGTTCTAGATTCTGTTTTGTAACCGCGTTTTGCAACTTCCACCATATATACAGTCAACACCTTTCCATGTCATTAGCATTCTTTTACCACATTTAAAGGGTTGCTAGTTGTCTACCGAATTGGAGTTCCATAGTCTATATACGAAGTCATTTTTCATGTTTAGGTTTTTTCTAATTTTTCAGCGTTATAAACAATAATATATGGTGATCAGGACTTTCCTGGCAGTCCAGTGGTTGGGACTCCATGCTTCCACTGCAGGGGGCATGGGTTTGATCCCTGGTCAGGGAACTAAGATCCTAGTTCTGTACTGTGCAGCTCGGCCAAAAAAAAAAAAAAAATGTGATGATCATTCTCGTAGCTAAATCTTTGCCCTATATCCATGATTATTTCTTTAGACTCAAGTTCTAGGAGTTGGGTGTCTGCATATAAAGCGTTGTATACCCTTGAGGTTTAGACATCTCCTGGTTAATTTTTAACAGTGATGTAACAGTTTGCGCTGAGAGCGTGCTTTGAAATATGTTCCTATCAGGTGGTTCTTGGAATCCTGAGAGCAACAACAGCAATGACAATGTCAATAATTGCCATGGAGCCTATTATATCATTTCATTTATTTCCCACCAAAAATCTGGCTATGTGGGGACTAATAACTACCTTTTACAAATGAGGATACAGGTTCAGGAGAAGAACCATATTCAAGTTCTCTCAGAATTGAAAGCTGGATTCAAAGCCAGAGGTGTCCAACCCTAAAGCCCTCTGCCACTCCATAGCGCCTTCCGGGGAATGGTAAATCCTTTTGTTGAGCTACCAGAGAGTCCAGCTGGACCAGTGATTACTGTAAGCTACAATAGCAACACAATAATGATCATAGTGAGAGCTAATGCTCAATTGATGCTAATAGACTGATCGGGAAAGCAAGTGGGATTGAGACAGAAAAAGAGAATGAATCTGGAAGTGTGGGTGCATGTGGGGAGGAATTCTGAGTCTTATGGAAGTTACCAGAAGATAAAAAATTGAAATCCCGTGTCAACCCACTTGTTGATGACATGTCACAAGGTTGTATAAGCCTCCTCAGCCACCAGGGCACCAGGCTGCTGGACTCATTCCCCTGGAGTAAGATTGATAAGCACATTCCACTAAGAACAGATGTAGCTGTGAGAGGCCAGAAGCCAGTTTACTAGAAGACACAGAGGGAGTGGAGAGGCTTGTGCAAGCTTTTTGATTGTGGCTCAGAGTTTTTGTGAAAGGCCAAAGAAGTGAGACTTTCTGGGGACGTTCCAGTGAAACTCTGATTCAAGCTGTATCCCTTTTTCCAGGAAGCTGTTAAGGCTGGTTACTCAGAAAAAGTAAGAAAACTCGCTCTCTCTCTCTCTCTCTGTGTGTGTGTGTGTGTGTGTGTGTGTGTGAGAGAGAGAGAGAGAGAGAGAGCGCAAGAGCAGCATGGGAGCATCCATGAAAGAAGCTCTGTGATTGACAAGTGACAAGTTTGGGGGAAACTGGATGTGTATGCCTATTGATAATTTGTTCTTAGTCCTTCTCCCTGCTGACTCACATTTCAACACACAGTCTGCTTGTCAACTGATAGGGCAAGTTGCTTGGAAGGTACAGAAAAGAGAAGAGGCAACATGGGGAAGTGGGAGAGAAGGCTTTGGAATGCCACAACTTCAATCCAAATTTAGCCACCGGTCAGATTAATGTAATAGAACAATAGTTAATTTGTATTTCAGGATCTGTGCTAAGTACATCTTCTGTATCACTAAATTTTCAAAGCCACTCCACAGCAAAGTTTCTCCCATTGTCCCTGTTTTATAGATGAGGAAACCAAAGATCAGGAGGCTTAGGTAATTAATGGGAGATATCAAATTTGTTGAGAGGCAGGTTTGAACTGAGGCCCATCTAAATCCAACATCCTACTCTTTTTAATGGTGTGACTTAGAGAGAATTTTGTAATCCAGGTCTCAGTGTCTATTCTTTAAAGTAGAAATAAATACCGTTGACCCAGGTCATTGTCTGGGGGCCTAAATTATGGTATTTTACACCAGGGTCTGGCACATAATAGGTCCTCAGTGAATGTTACTTTCTCTAGGGAGAGGACTTTCAGGACTTTCAGAAAGGGAGAGGGCATATAAAAAGCCAAACCAAACCAAAGAACCTGAAAAACATCTAGTGGCTTAGATGAGGCTAGATTGGACAGAGGGCAATACTATTAAAAAAAGAAGAAGGAGGCTTCCCTGGTGGCGCAGTGGTTGAGAGTCCGCCTGCCGATGCAGGGGACGCGGGTTCGTGCCCCGGTCCGGGAAGATCCCACATGCCGCGGAGCGGCTGGGCCCATGAGCCATGGCCACTGAGCCTGCGCGTCCGGAGCCTGTGCTCTGCAACGGGAGAGGCCACAACAGTGAGAGGCCCGCGTACCGCAAAAAAACAAAAAACCAAAAAAAATTTAAAAAAATAAAAAAAGAAGGATTCAGATTCAACTGAGAGTACTAACAGGATGAAGAGCACAGGGCTCAGAACATCAAATATACCGACTTAGCCACAAGCTTGTGGAGATGATGGTATTGCGTCTAACTGGCCAATGAAGAAATAATGTCCTAAAAGACTAGGTACCTTGTCCCAAGTCATGTTGCTGGGATTCTTTCCAAGGAGTGAACATGTCTTCTATGATTTTTTTTTGAGACAGAATGTGCATCCTGTGAAATTCACCTTTAGAAGTATACAATTTAGTGGTTTTTACTATATTCACAGAGAAGTGCAGCTATCACCACTGTATAACTATCTAATTCCAGAGTATTTTCGTTGCCCCAAAGAGAATCTCCATTCTCATTAACAGTTACTCCCCATTCCTCCCTCCCTTGGATGCTGGCAACCAGTGCTTTGCTTTATATTTCTATGGGTTTTCCTTTTCTGGACATTTTATATAAATAGACTCATACAGGATGTGACCTTCTGTGTCTGGCTTCTTTCACTTAGCATTATGTGTCAAGGTTCGTTCATGTTGTAGCATAAATTAATATTTCATTTCTTTTTATGAGTCAGTAATAACCCACTGTATGGCTAGACCACATTTTGTTTATCCATTCATCAGTTGGTGGAAGTTTTGGTGGTTTCCCCTTTTGCTGAATAAAATTGCTATGAATATCTGTGTACATCTCTGTGGATATATGTTTTCAATTCTCTTGGGTATATACCTAGAAGTAAAATTGCTGAGTCATATAATAAATCTATGGTTAGGTTTTTGAGGAATTGCCAAACAGTTTTTCCAAAGTGGCTGCATCATTTTACGTTCCCAACAGTAAGATATGAGAAATCCAGTTTCTCCATATACTTGCCAACACTTGTTATTATCTGTCTTTTGATGATAGTCATCCTAGTGGATGTGAAGTGGTATCTCATTGTGGATTTGATTTGCATTTGCCTAATGACAAATGATGTTGAACGTCTGTTCATGTGATTGTTGGTGATTTGTATATATATATATATATTTTTTTTTCACATTTTAACAGCTTTACTGAGGTATAATTTGCATACCACGAAATTCACCAACTGTAAGTATACTATTCAAATGGTTTTAAGAACTTGATTGTTTCCTGATATAGGTGTTTAAAAGTATCCCTTTAATCCCTACTTTAGCTGCATCCCATAAATTTTGATATTAGGTTTTTATTTTTAACAAGTTCAAAATATTTTCTAACTTTTCTTGGTTTTTACTGAAGTATAGTTGATTTACAATATTGTGTTAGTTTCAGGTGTACAGTAAAGTGATTCAGTTATACATATATATATTTTTTAAAATTTCAGATTATTTTACATTTATAGTTTATTACAAGATATTGAATATAGTTCCCTGGGCTATACAGGAGGTCCTTGTTGCTTATCTATCTTACGTATATTAGTTTGTATCTGTTAATCCCATACTCCTAATTTATCCCTCTCCTCTCCCTTCCTGGTTCAGTAACCATAAGTTTGTTTTCTATGTTTGTGAGTCTATTTCTATTTGGTATATAGAATCATTTGTATTATTTTTTAGATTCCTCAAATAATTGATATCATATGGTATTTATCTTTCTCTGTCTGACTTCACTTAGTGTGATATTCTCTAGGTCCATCCATGTTGCTGCAAATGGCAATAGTTCATTCTTTTTTTATGGGTGACTAATATTCCATTGTGTGTGTGTGTGTGTGTGTGTGTGTGTGTGTGTATTACACCCCCCCCTTCTTAAACTAATCATCTGTTGATGAGTGCTTGGGTTGCTTCCATGTCTTGGCTGTTGTAAATAGTGCTGCTATGAAGATTGGAGTGCATGTATGTTTTCATATTAGAATTTTCATCTTTTCTGGATATATGCCTAGAGTGGGATTGTTGGATCATATGGTAGCCTATTTTTAGTTTTTTAAGGAATCTCCATACTGTTTTCCATAGTGGCTGCACCAATTTACATTCCCACCAATACTTTTGGAGGGTTTCCTTTTCTCCACACCCTCTCCAGCATTTATTATTTGCAGACTTTTTCATGATAACCATTCTGACTGGTGTGAGGTGATACCTCATTGTAGTTTTGATTTGCATTTCTCTAATAATTAGTGATGATGAGCATCTTTTCATGTGCCTATTGGCCATCTGTATGTTTTCTTTGGAGAACTGTCTATTTAGGTCTTCTGCCCATTTTTTGATTGGGTTGTTTGGTTTTTTGACTGAGTTTTATGCATTGTTTGTATATTTTAGATACTAACCCCTTGTCAGTTGTATCATGTGCAAATATTTTTTCCCACTCTATAGGTTTTTTGTTTTGTTTATGGTTTTCTTTGCTGTGCAAAATATTTTAAGTTTGATTAGGTCCCATTTGTTTATTTTTGCTTTTATTTCTTTTGATTTGGGAGACTGACCTAAGGAAATATTGCTATGATTTATGTCCAATAATGTTTTGCTTATGTTCTCTTCTAGGAGTTTTATGATGTCATGTCTTTCATTTAGGTCTCTAAACCATTTTGAGTTTATTTTTGTATATGGTATAAGGGAATGTTCTAATTTCATTTATTTACATGTAACTGTCCAGCTTTCCCAACACCACTTGCTAAGGAGACTGCCTTTTTCTCCATTGTATATTTTTGCCCCCTTTGTCATAGATTAATCGACCATAGGTGTGTGGGTTTATTTCTGGGCTCTTGATTCTGTTCCATTGCTCTATTTGTCTGTTTTTGTGCCAGTATCATGCTGTTTTGATTACGTAGCTTTGTAGTATTGTCTGAAGTCAGGAAGGGTTGTGCCTTCAGCTTTGTTTTTTTCCCTCAGGATTGCTTTGGCAGTTCTGGATCTTTCGTGTGTATATATATTTGGGAAGTGTCTTCAGCCATTTTTTTTTTTTTTTTTTTTTTTTTGTGGTACGTGGGCCTCTCACTGTTGTGGCCTCTCCCGTTACGAAGCACAGGCTCCGGATGCGCAGGCTCAGCGGCCATGGCTCATGGGCCCAGCCACTCTGCAGCATGTGGGATCTTCCCGGACCAGGGCACGAACCCACGTCCCCTACATTGGTAGGCGGGCTCTCAACCACTGCGCCACCAGGGAAGCCCTTCAGCCACTTTTTAATTGGATTATTTGCTTTTTTTTTTTTTTTGAGATGTAAGAGTTTTTTTATATATTCTAGACACTAGACACTTATCAGATATATGATTTGCAAATATTTTCTCCTGTTCTGTTTCTCTTTTCATTTTCTTAATAGTGTCCTCTTATGCCTAAAAGCTTTTAATTTTGACAAAGTAGAATATATCTATTTTTCTTTTGTTACTTGTGCTTTTGATGTCATACCTAAGAATCTAGTGATAAGTCCAAGATCATGAAGCTTTACCCTTATGTTTTCTTCAAAGAGTGTCACAGTTTTAGCTCTGATATTTAGGTCTTTGCTCCATTTTGAGTTAGTTTTTGTATGACGTGAGGGAAGGACCCAACTTCATTCTTTTGCATGGGGGTGTTAAGTTGTCCCACAGCATTTGTTGAAGAAATTATTCTTTCTCTGTTAAATGGTTTTGGCATCCTTGTCAAAGATCAATTGGCCATAGATGTATGGGTTTATTTCTAGACTTTAACTTCTATTCTGTTGATCTATATGTCTATTATGATGTCAGCACCACACTGTTTTGATTATTGTAAATTTTTAGTAAGTTTTGAAGGAAGTGTGATTCTTCTTACTGTGTTTTACTTTCTCAAGATTGTTTGCATTTTCATATGCATGTTAGGATCAGCTTCCGAAACTATACCAGCTGGAATTTTCAAAGAGATTGTGTTGAATATATAGATCAATTTGGGGGAGTATTGTCATCTTAACAATATTAAATAAACTTTTAAAACTTATTTTGTTGTTATTATGAGGTATAATTGACATATAATATTATATTAGTTTCAGGTGTACAACATAGTGATTCAATATTTCTGTACATTGTGAAATGATCACCACAAGGTCTAGTTAACATCGGTCACCATGCATAGTTAGAAAACATTTTTTTCTTGTCATAAGAACTTTTAAGATTTACTCTCTAGGCAACTTTCAAATTTGTAAAACAGTATTATTAACTACTGCATTGGCCAAAAAGTTTGTTTGGGTTTTCTGTAAGAGCTTATGGAAAAAAAAACCAAACAAATTTTTGGCCATCCCAATATCATCATGCTGTACATTACATCTCCATAATTTATTTATTTTGTAACTGGAAGGTTGTGCCTTTTGTCCCCCTTCACCCATTTCTCCCATCTCCTACCCCTCCCCTTTGGCAACCACCAATCTGATCTCTGTATCTATGAGCTTGTTTTTGTTTGTTTAGATTCCACATATAAGTGAGATCATACAATATTTGTCTTTCTCTGCCTGACTCATTTCACTTAGCATAATGCCCTCAAGGTCTATCCATGTTGTCGCAAATGGCAAGATTTCATTTTTTATGGCTGTATAATATTCCTCTGTGTGTGTGTGTGTGTGTGTGTGTGTGTGTGTGTGTGTGTGTGTGTGTATCACATTTTCTTTATCCATTCATCCATCAATGATTGTTTTCATGTATTGATTATTGTAAATAATGCTGCAGTGAACATGAGATGCATTATCTTTTCAAATTAGGGTTTTCCTTTTCTTCAGATAAATACTCAGCAGTGGAAGTGCTGGATCATATGGTAGTTCTATTTTTAACTTTTTGAGGGACCCTCATATTGTTTTCCATAGTAGCTGCATCAATTTATATTCCCATCAACAGTGCACAAAAGTTCCCTTTTCTCCACATCCCTGCTGACTCTTGTTCTTTCTTTCTTTTTTTGGCCACACCATGCGGCATGTGGGATCTTAGTTCTCTGACCAGGGATTGAACCTGTGCTCCCTGGAGTGGAAGCACGGAGCCCTAACCACTGCACCACCAGAGAATTCCCTTGTTATTTCTTGTTTTTTTGATAGTAGCCATTCTGACACATGTGGGGTGATATCTCATTGTGGTTTAGATTTGCATTTCCCCAATGATTAGTGATGGTGAGCATCTTTTCATGTACCTGTTAACCAACTATATGTTTTCTTTGGGAAAATATCTGTTCAGATCTTCTATCCATTTTTTAATTGGATTGTTTGGGTTTTTGCTATTGAGTTTTATGAGTTCTTTATATATTTTGGATATTAACCCCTTATTAGATATATAATTTGCAAATATATTTTCCCATTCCGTAGGTTGCCTTTTCATTTTGTTGATGGTTTCCTTTGCTGTGCAGAAGCTTTTTAGTTTGATCTAGTCTCATTTGTTTATTTTTGCTTTTGTTGCCTTTGCTTTTGGTATCAGACTCAAAAAATCATTTCAAGACCTATGTTAAGGAGCTTACTGCCTATGTTTTCTTCTGGGAGTTTTATGGTTTTAGGTCTTAAATTCAAATCTTCTTTGGAAGTTAATTTTTGTGCATAGTGTAAGATCATGGTCCAGTTTCATTCTTCTGTATGTGGCTGTCCAGTTTTCCCAACACAATTTATTGAGGAGACTATTCTTTCCCTGTTGTCTATTATTGCCATAAATTAATTGACCATATAAAGTTTATTTCTGGGCTCTCTATTTTGTTTCAACAATCTGATGACTTTTTTTTCTTTTTCTTGCCTTATACCTTGATTAGCTCCTTCACTACAATGCTGATTAGAAGTGGTGAGACAAATATCCCGATCTTGGTCCTGACCTTAGAGGCAAATCTGTCAGTCTTTCCCCATTAACTATGATGTTAGCTGTGAGTTTTTCATAGATGCCTTTAATCAGGTTGAGGAAGTTCCCATCTATTCCTACTTTGTTAAAAATTCTTATCATAAGAGAGTGTTGGATTTTGTCCATGCTTTCTCTGCATGTATTGAGATGATAATGTGGTTTTGTCCTTTATTTTATCAACATGGTGTATTACATTGATTAATTTTCATATGTTGAATCACCCTTGAATTCCTGGGATAAATTTCACTTTGTAATGATGTATAATCCTTTTTATATGCTGCTAGATTTGGTTTGCCAGTGTGTTGCTCAGGATTTTTGCATCCATGTTCATAAGGGATATAGTTTTCTGTAGTTTCTTTCTTGAGAATTCTTTGTCTGGCCTTGGTATCAAGGTAATTCTGGCCTCAAAGAGTGAGTTAGAAAGTATTCATTCCTCTTCTATTATGTTTGAATTACTTATTTTTTCTTTCAAATATGTCAGTATATTGGACAGCCAGTACTTCATTAAAAACAGAACTTTAGGGCTTCCCTGGTGGCGCAGTGGTTGAGTGTCCGCCTGCCGATGCAGGGGACACGGGTTCGTGCCCCGGTCCGGGAAGATCCCACATGCCGCGGAGCGGCTGGGCCCGTGAGCCATGGCCGCTGGACCTGTGCGTCCGGAGCCTGTGCTCCGCAACGGGAGAGGCCACGGCAGTGAGAGGCCCGCGTACCGCAAAAAAGACCCCAAAAACATAACTTTATTTTGGGCTGTGGTGTGGCAATACATGAAATGTAACTAGCACCCGGGTAGATCAGATATCCCAAAATGCCAAAAGAGATGCCATCATAATGTAGAGGAGGCAAACTGAATACATAGCCACACCCATGCAGTCAATGCATGTTCAGCCTGGTTAAACATAAACCTACCTTAGAAGACAATCCCAACACACAACCTCTTCCTGTTTGCAGAGTATCTTTGGAATTTCCAACTAGAACTGCATCTCACTCCTTATTTGCTCCTCATGGATTCTCTTGACCAAGGACCACATAGTTTCTTCTCCCATTTCTCCACCAAGGAATAAATAAACATATTTCTTGTTTGTGACTGTTTCCAGTCTAATTTTGTCTTTGTTCAAGCAATGCATATCAAAATAGCTCAAGGAACTCACCTTCTAGTTATCTCTTGCCCTACAAACACTTTCTTTCAAGAAGCTTTTCAGGGGAGTCCAAGTCTAAAATGTCTATGGAAGGCCCACACAGTTTAATGTGTGTTGAGTAAGAGAAAAGTATGGTGTGTGCTAGATCACACTGTGAAGTCTTCATGGACCAGGCACAGAGTTGAATTGAGCCTTGAAATATAAGAAAGACTCGGAGTGATTTAGAGGCAAGAAGGGTCATTCCAGCTTCAGAAAACAATGTGCGACGTTCCCAGCTCTCAGTGGAGATATATGCTGCATACATATAGCAATAAAGAGGTAATCTGATTGGAGCTGTGTATGGGAAATTTGGTAAGGTAGAGAACCATGCAAAGCATTTTTAGAATTTTGAATAGCTTTAGGATTCTATTTCACCATTCTCCAAACTACATTTCTTACTACACTAGTATTCCTCTAAGTATTGTTTTAATTAAGGTATAATTGACATATAACATTATATTAGTTTCAGGTGTACAGTGTAATGATTCAGTATTTGTATCATTTGAAAAATGATCACCACAATAAGTCTAGTTAATATCTATCACCATACATAGTTACAGATTTATTTTGTTGTGATGAGAACTTTTAAGATCTACTCTCTTAGCAGCTTCCAAATATACAATACAGTATTATTAACTATAGTTACTCTCTAAGTATTAATAAATTTCTCCCAATGAATAAAAAATTAAGAGGTTCTGTGGTCAACTCCATCTAATGAATATTGTTAAAGTCCTTACAGAAGGATGTCTCAAAGCCTTCATTCAGTGAATATTTATGTAACTCTAATGGGGGAATGTAGTATCCAAAATTTTCTGACTTTATTTTGCCATGGAGTCCTATTTTGAAGAAGATTCAAGCAACATATTCAAGATAGAAAATGAAATACAGATTGTAAAATGTTGATCCAATCTAATCCTCTTACCTTTCCAATGTAGCCTTGAGGGAAGTGCTTCTTTAAGGTCACACATTAAGTCAGAGCCTGTACTGGGGCTAGAATCCAGGTCTCTGACTCTGGACAAATTATGGTGGGTCTTGGTTGCCAAGTGTATCAGTTAGGGCAAACACTAGATGCTGTAACAAACAAAGCCAAAATTTCAGTGCGTTGACTCAACAGAAGTTTATTTTTCATTCATGTGTTAGTCTAGTGTGGGAGTTTGTGGTCAGAGGGCAGCTTGCTTCCCTGTGGCTAATCAGAAACCCAGGACCCTACAGTTGTGTGGCTCTGCCATCCCCTGGGGCCACAGAGTAGATAGAGAAGCCTCATTTGCTTTATAAAGGCCCTGGCCCAAGAGGAAGCATAATGCAATGGTTAAGAGTATGGACTCAAATTAGATATCTTAAGCTGGAATTTCATCTCCGTGACTTATTAGCTGTGTTCCTCTGTATTATTCAACTACTCTGACCCTCAGTTTCTTTGTCTGTGAAATGGGGGCAGTAATAGAACTTTCCTTTCCACATAACAATAGAATTATTATGTGCATTAAATGAGTTGATGTTTGTCAAACACTTATCTATACCTGACACATATTATGTACTTTACAAGTGTTTTATAAATAATAGCAAAAACTATAGTAATAATAACTCCTGCTTACATTCCACTAGCTGTATCTGGCTGTAAGGAGAGCTAGGCAGCCATTTCCCAGTGACAGATCCATACTCTGAAAGGAGAAAGAGGATTTTCTGAATTTTTCATAGAGAACTAGCCATCTTTGCAAAAGCCAAGCATCAGAATTTTTTGGAAATAAAGTTTTTCTTTTTTTTAAACATCTTTATTGGGGTATAATTGCTTTACAATGGTGTGTTAGCTTCTGCTTTATAACAAGTGAATCAGTTATACATATACATATGTTCCCATATCTCTTCCCTCTTGCATCTCCCTCCCTATCCCACCCCTCCAGGCGGTCACAAAGCACCAAGCTGATATCCCTGTGCTATGCAGCTGCTTCCCGCTAGCTATCTACCTTACGTTTGGTAGTGTATATATGTCCATGCCTCTCTCTTGCTTTGTCACAGCTCCCACTTCCCCCTCCCCATATCCTCAAGTCCATTCTCCAGTAGGTCTGTGTCTTTATTCCCGTCTTACCCCTAGGTTCTTCATGACATTTTTTTCCCTTAAATTCCATATATATGTGTTAGCATATGGTATTTGTCTTTCTCTTTCTGACTTACTTCACTCTGTATGACAGACTCTAGGTCTATCCACCTCATTACAAATAGCTCAATTTTGTTTCTTTTTATGGCTGAGTAATATTCCATTGTATATATGTGCCACATCTTCTTTATCCATTCATCCGATGATGGGCACTTAGGTTGTTTCCATCTCTGGGCTATTGTAAATAGAGCTGCAATGAACATTTTGGTACATGACTCTTTTTGAATTATGGTTTTCTCAGGGTATATGCCCAGTAGTGGGATTGCTGGGTCATATGGTAGGTCTATTTGCAGTTTTTTGAGGAACCTCCATACTGTTCTCCATAGTGGCTGCACCAATTCACATTCCCACCAGCAGTGCAAGAGTGTTCCCTTTTCTCCACACCCTCTCCAGCATTTATTGTTTCTAGATTTTTTGATGATGACCATTCTGATTGGTGTGAGATGATATCTCATTGTAGTTTTGATTTGCATTTCCCTAATGATTAATGATGTTGAGCATTCTTTCATGTGTTTGTTGGCAGTCTGTATATCTTCTTTGGAGAAATGTCTATTTAGGTCTTCTGCCCATTTTTGGATTGGGTTTTTTGTTTTTTTGTTATTGAGCTGCATGAGCTGCTTGTAAATTTTGGAAATTAATCCTTTGTCAGTTGTTTCATTTGCAAATATTTTCTCCCATTCTGAGGGTTGTCTTTTGGTCTTGTTTATGGTTTCCTTTGCTGTGCAAAAGCTTTTAAGTTTCATTAGGTCCCATTTGTTTATTTTTGTTTTTATTTCCATTTCTCTAGGAGGTGGGTCAAAAAGGATCTTGCTGTGATTTATGTCATAGAGTGTTCTGCCTATGTTTTCCTCTAAAAATTTGATAGTTTCTGGCCTTACATTTAGGTCTTTAATCCATTTTGAGCTTATTTTTGTGTATGGTGTCAGGGAGTGATCTAATCTCATACTTTTACATGTACCTGTCTAGTTTTCCCAGCACCACTTATTGAAGAGGCTGTCCTTTCTCCACTGTACATTCATGCCTCCTTTATCAAAGATAAGGTGACCATATGTGCGTGGGTTTTCTCTGGGCTTTCTATCCTGTTCCATTGATCTATCTTTCTGTTTTTGTGCCAGTACATACTGTCTTGATTACTGTAGCTTTGTAGTATAGTCTGAAGTCAGGGAGCCTGATTCCTCCAGCTCCGTTTGTCGTTCTCAAGATTGCTTTGGCTCTTCGGGGTCTTTTGTGTTTCCATACAAATTGTGAAATTTTTTGTTCTAGTTCTGTGAAAAATGCCAGTGGTAGTTTGATAGGGATTGCATTGAATCTGTAGATTGCTTTGGGTAGTAGAGTCATTTTCACAATGTTGATTCTTCCAATCCAAGAACAGAGTATATCTCTCCATCTATTTGTATCATTTTAAATTTCTTTCATCAGTGTCTTATAATTTTCTGCATACAGGTCTTTTGTCTCCTTAGGTAGGTTCATTCCTAGATATTTTATTCTTTTTGTTGCAATGGTAAATGGGAGTGTTTTCTTGATTTCACTTTCAGATTTTTCATCATTAGTGTATAGGAATGCAAGAGATTTCTGTGCATTAATTTTGTATCTTACTACTTTACCAGATTCTTGTTTAGCTCTAGTAGTTTTCTGGTAGCATCTTTAGGATTCTCTATGTATAGTATCATGTCATCTGCAAACAGTGACAGCTTTACTTCTTCTTTTCCGATTTGGATTCCTTTTATTTCCTTTTCTTCTCTGATTGCTGTGGCTAAAACTTCCAAAACTATATTGAATAAGAGTGGTGAGAGTGGGCAACCTTGTCTTGTTCCTGATCTTAGTGGAAATGCTTTCAGTTTTTCACCTTTGAGGATGATGTTGGCTGTGGGTTTGTCATATATGGCCTTTATTATGTTGAGGAAAGTTCCCTCTATGCCTACTTTCTGCAGGGTTTTTATCATAAATGGGTGTTGAATTTTGTCAAAAGCTTTGTCTGCATCTATTGAGATGATCATATGGTTTTTCTCCTTCAATTTGTTAATGTGGTTTATCACATTGATTGATTTGCATATATTGACGAATCCTTGAATCCCTGGAATAAACCCCACTTGATCATGGTGTGTGATCCTTTTAATGTGCTGTTGGATTCTGTTTGCTAGTATTTTGTTGAGGATTTTTGCATCTATGTTCATCAGTGATATTGGCCTGTAGTTTTCTTTCTTTGTGACATCTTTGTCTGGTTTTGGTATCAGGGTGGGCTTGTAGAATGAGTTTTGGAATGTTCCTCCTTCTGCTATATATTGGAAGAATTTGAGAAGGATAGGTGTTAGCTCTTCTCTAAATGTTTGATAGAATTCACCTGTGAAGCCATGTGGTCCTTGGCTTTTGTTTGTTGGAAGATTTTTAATCCCAGTTTCAATTTCAGTGCTTGTGATTGGTCTATTCATATTTTCTATTTCTTCCTGTTTCAGTCTTGGCAGGTTGTGCATTTCTAAGAATTTGTCCATTTCTTCCAGGTTGTCCATTTTATTGGCATAGAGTTGCTTGTAGTAATCTCTCATGATCTTTTGTATTTCTGCTGTGTCAGTTGTTACTTCTCCTTTTTCATTTCTAGTTCTATTGATTTGAGTCTTCTCCCTTTTTTTCTTGATGAGTCTGGCTAATGGTTTATCAATTTTGTTTATCTTCTCAAAGAACCAGCTTTTAGTTTTATTGATCTTTGCTATTGTTTCCTTCATTTCTTTTTCATTTATTTCTGATCTGATTTTTATGATTTCTTTCCTTCTGCTAACTTTGGGGTTTTTTTGTTCTTCTTTCTCTAATTGCTTTAGGTGCAAGGTTAGATTGTTTATTCAAGATGTTTCCTGTTTCTTAAGGTGGGCTTGTATTGCTATAAACTTCCCTCTTAGAACTGCTTTTCCTGCATCCCATAGGTTTTGGGTTGTCGTGTCTCCATTGTCATTTGTTTCTAGGTATTTTTTTATTTCCTCTTTGATTTCTTCAGTGATCACTTCGTTATTAAGTAGTGTATTGTTTAGCCTCCATGTGTTTGTATTTTTTACAGATCTTTTCCTGTAATTGATATCTATGCTTATGGCGTTGTGGTCGGAAAAGATACTTGATACAATTTCAATTATCTTAAATTTACCAAGGCTTGATTTGTGACACAAGATATGATCTATCCTGGAGAATGTTCCATGAGCACTTGAGAAAAATGTGTATTCTGTTGTTTTTGGATAGAGTGTCCTATAAATATCAATTAAGTCCATCTTGTTTAATGTATCATTTAAAGCTTGTGTTTCCTTATTTATTTTCATTTTGGATGATCTGTCCATTGGTGAAAGTGGGGTGTTAAAGTTCCCTACCATGATTGTGTTTCTGTCGATTTCCCCTTTTATGGCTGTTAGCATTTGCCTTATGTATTGCGGTGCTCCTATGTTGGGTGCATAAATATTTACAGTTGTTATATCTTCTTCTTGGATCGATCCCTTGATCATTATGTAGTGTCCTTCTTTGTCTCTTCTAATAGTCTTTATTTTAAAGTCTATTTTGTCTGATATGAGAATTGCTACTCCAGCTTTCTTTTGGTTTCCATTTACATGGAATATCTTTTTCCATCCCCTTACTTTCAGTCTGTATGAGTCTCTAGGTCTGATGTGGGTCTCTTGTAGACAGCATATATATGGGTCTTGTTTTTGTATCCATTCAGCCAATCTGTGTCTTTTGGTGGGAGCATTTAATCCATTTACATTTAAGGTAATTATTGATATGTATGTTCCTATTCCCATTTTCTAAATTGTTTTGGGTTCATTATTGTAGGTCTTTTCCTTCTCTTGTGTTTCTTGCCTAGAGAAGTTCCTTTAGCATTTGTTGTAACGCTGGTTTCGTGGTGCTGAACTCTCTCAGCTTTTGCTTGTCCGTAAAGGTTTTAATTTCTCCATCAAATCTGAATGAGATCCTTGCTGGGTAGAGTAATCTTGGTTGCAGGTTTTTCTCCTTCATCACTTTCAGTATGTTTTGCCACTCCCTTCTGGCTTGTAGAGTTTCTGCTGAGAGATCAGCTGTTAACCTTATGGGGATTCCCTTGTGTGTTATTTGTTGTTTTTCCCTTGTTGCTTTTAATATGCTTTCTTTGTATTTAATTTTTGACAGTTTGATTAATATGTGTCTTGGTGTATTTCTCCTTGGATTTATCCTGTATGGGACTCTCTGTGCTTCCTGGACTTGATTAACTATTTCCTTTCCCATATTAGGGAAGTTTTCAACTATAATCTCTTCAAATATTTTCTCAGTCCCTTTCTTTTTCTCTTCTTCTTCTGGAACCCCTATAATTCGAATGTTTGTGCGTTTAATGTTGTCCCAGAGGTCTCTGAGACTGTCTTCAGTTCTTTTCATTATTTTTTCTTTATTCTGCTCTGCAGTAGTTATTTCCACTATTTTATCTTCCAGGTCACTTATCCATTCTTCTGCCTCAGTTATTCTGCTATTGATCCCATCTAGAGTATTTTTCATTTGATTTATTGTGTTGTTCATCATTGTTTGTTTCATCTTTAGTTCTTCTAGGTCCTTGTTAAATGTTTCTTGCATTTTGTCTATTCTATTTCCAAGATTTTGGATCATCTTTACTATCATTATTCTGAATTCTTTTTCAGGTAGACTGCCTATTTCCTCTTCATTTGTTCGGTCTGGTACATTTTTATCTTGCTCCTTCATCTGCTGTGTGTTTTTCTGTCTTCTCATTTTGCTTATCTTACTGTGTTTGGGGTCTCCTTTTTGCAGGCTGCAGGTTTGTAGTTCCCGTTGTTTTTGATGTCTGTCCCCAGTGGCTAAGGTTGGTTCAGTGGGTTGTGTAGGCTTCCTGGTGGAGGGGACTAGTGCCTGTGTTCTGGTGGATGAGGCTGGATCTTGTCTCTCTGGTGGGCAGGTCCACGTCTGGTGGTGTGTTTTGGGGTGTCTGTGGACTTATTATGATTTTAGGCAGCCTCTCTGCTAATGGGTGGGGTTGTGTTCCTGTTTTGCTAGTTGTTTGACATAGGGTGTCCAGCACTGTAGCTTGCTGGTCGTTGAGTGAAGCTGGGTGCTGGTGTTGAGATGGAGATCTCTGGGAGATTTTCGCCATTTGATATTATGTGGGGCTGGGAGGTTTCTTGTTGACCAGTGTCCTGAAGTTGGCTCTCCCACCTCAGAGGCACAGCACTGGCTCCTGGCTGCATCACCAAGAGGCTTTCATCCACACGGCTCAGAATAAAAGGGAGAAAAAGTAGAGAGAAAGAATTAGTAGAAGTAGGAAGAAAAAGAAAGAAAGAAAGAAAGAAAGGAGGGAAGGAAGGAAGGAAGGAAAAAAGAAAGAAAGAAAGAAGATAAAGTACAATAAAGTAAAATATAATAAAGTTATTACATTAAAAAAATAATTATTAAGAAAAAGAAAAACGGACGGATAGAACCTTAGGACAAATGGTGGAAGCAAAGCTATACAGACAAAATCTCACACAGAAGCATACACATACACACTCACAAAAAGAGGAAAAGGGGAAAAAATTATAAGTCTTGCTCTCAAAGTCCACCTCCTCAATTTGGGATGATTCGTTGTCTATTCCTGTATTCCACAGATGCAGGGTACATCAAGTTGATTGTGGAGCTTTAATCCGCTGCTTCTGAGGCTGCTGGGAGAGATTTCCCTTTCTCTTCTTTGTTATCACGGCTCCCAGGGGCTCAGCTTTGGATTTGGCCCCGCCTCTGCGTGTAGGTCGCTGGAGGGCGTCTGTTTTTTGCTCAGAAAGGACGGGGTTAAGGAAGCCGCTGATTCGAGGGCTCTGGCTCACTCAGGCTGGGGGGAGGGAGGGGCGTGGAGTGAGGGGCGAGCCTGCGGTGGCAGAAGCCGGCGTGACGTTGCACCAGCCTGAGGCCCGCCATGCGTTCTCTCGGGGAAGTTGTCCCTGGATCCCGGGAACCTGGTAGTGGCGGGCTGCACAGGCTCCCCGGAAGAGGGGTGTGGATAGTGCCCTGTGCTCGCACACAGGCCCATTGGTGGCGGCAGCAGCAGCCTTAGCGTCTCCCGCCCGTCTCTGGGGTCCGTGCTTTTAGCCACGGCTCGCGCCCGTCTCTGGGGTTCGCGCTTTTAGCCGCGGCTCGAGCCCGTCTCTGGAGTTCCTTTAAGCAGCGCTCTTAATCCCCTCTCCTCGCGCACCAGGAAACAAAGAGGGAAGAAAAAGTCTCTTGCCTCTTCGGCAGCTCCAGACCTTTTCCCGGACTCCCTCCCAGCTAGCCGTGGTGCACTAACCCCTTCAGGCTGTGTTCACGCAGCCAACCCCAGTCCTTTCCCTGCGCTCCGACCAAAGCCCGAGCCCCAGCTCGCAGCCCCGCCCGCCCCGGTGGGCGAGCAGACAAGCCTCTCGGGCTGGTGAGTGCCAGTCGGCACCGATCCTCCGTGCGGGAATCTCCCCGCTTTGCCCCCCGCACCCCTGTTGCTGCGCTGTCCTCCGCGGCTCTGAAGCTCCCCCCTCCACCACCCGCAGTCTCCACCCGCGAAGGGGCCTCCTAGTGCGTGGAAACCTTTCCTCCTTCACAGCTCCCTCTCACTGGTGCAGGTCCTGTCCCTATCCTTTTGTCTCTGTCTATTCTTTTTTCTTTTGCCCTACCCAGGTACGTGGGGAGTTTCTTGCCTTTTGGGAGGTCTGAGGTCTTCTGCCAGCATTCAGTAGGTGTTCTGTAGGCGTTGTTCCACGTGTAGATGTATTTCTGGTGTATCTGTGGGGAGGAAGGTGATCTCTGCGTCTTACGCTTCCGCCATCTTCCCCTCCGGCCTGTAAATCAAGTTTTTTGGGAACAAAACCATCTTCGTTGTGTAGCCTTTTCTTTCTTTCTTTTTTTTTTTTTTAGTGATTTAATACCAAACATTAGCATTTGTATTTGAACACGTAGATAATGGAAAATTTTAAAGATTTTGAGCAGAGAGGTAAAATAATAGCAAGAAGCCACTCCAGATATTTTTTTCTATCTCAAATATCTTTTCTATAAATTTTGAGCTGTGGAAGATAAAATTGTGTATATTATTCTAGACTATGAATATGTCTGACTGAGAATATGTGAATTTTCAATTGTTATGAGGAGGTAAAGATAAAACAGAACACCTGAATGGAATATTAAATAGTAGAAAAATGCCTTTTCACATACCTTATATTTATATAATCTGTATATTTGTGTATTCTACATACATTATACATACCAAGCAAAATGAATATACAGCTAGTACTGAAACTACTGAGGAGAGAAATTTTAAATTTTCCAGAGAGTAAAGAATGATAATAGGAAATTAGTTGTAGAGAATCTTTATTGCTAATTTAATATGTATTAAAAAACTAATGCTAATGGTGTGCTGAGGTAATTTATTTACTTTGTTGAAAGTTTTAATTTTGGTGGTCCTCACTTGACTTTTCCCATAAGGTTGCATGTTTCTTTTATTTAAATTCTCCTATTATAAAAGTATGAATTATTTGGGCTGTTGATAATATTCCATTTCTCTCTGTAAGCACATAATAAGATAGCATTTCCCTGCCCCTTTTGAAGTTAGGCATAGTCATGTGACTTGCCTTGGACAAAGAAAGGTGAGTGGCCACCACGGATGTCACTTCTAGGCAGAAGAGTTAAGTATCAGTGTATAATTTGCCATGTTCTCTTCCTTCCTTCAGCTGTGGGGATTATGACCCATTATAGCCTTCCTCTACCGGGATCTGAGAGTTTACAAAGAGCACAGCCCCACTGCCAACCATCAATGAACATGCAGCATAAGCAAGAAATAAACTTTTGGTACAGTAAACTGCTAGGACCTGGAGATATGCACGTGCCATACCATAACCTAACCAATCCTAACTGATGCAAAGAATATCAGGTTGGCAAAGTATGACTCTAGTTTTTTAGATAATATCATTGTGGTGTTCAACAGACATGGGTAGAGAGAAGCACCGCCTGGATATGGGAACATATTGCTATAGACTGGATATCTGTGCCCTGCACCCCCCCAAATTCATATGTTGAAACCTAATGTCTAATGTGATGGTATTGGGAGGTGGGGCTTTTGGGAGATGATTAGGTCACGAGGATGGAGCCATCATGAATGAGATTAGTGCTCTTATAAAAGAGACTGCACAAAGCTCCCTAGTCCCCTTCCATCTTGTGAGGACACAGTGAGAGGATGGTCTTGTATGAACTGGGAAGCAGGGCCTCACCAGACACAGAACCTGACCATATGGACACCTTGATCAAAACATCCAGCCTTCAGAACTGTGAGAAATAGATTTCTGTTGTTTATAAGCCATTTAGTCTGAGGTATTTTGTCATAGTAACCTGAATGCACTAAGACACGTATGTTAAGTGACAAGGGCCTAAACTAGCTTACTATAGTGGGAACAAAGGACAATAAAGCATTAAATATAATAATAAAACAATAAACCTAAAAGCATTACTCATACCATGTTCTTAAACATCATGCTGTCTTCTGAGCCTCTGTCAGCCTCAGATACAGGAGTGACTTGTAGCTGCACTTGGCAGTCATAACATCTTCCCAGGGAATGGCTTGACTTTGCCTCTGAATTATTTTTTAAAAACCTAAAGCTAATTATGTTTAATGTACTGGTACAGTTTGGTTATTGGTTTATTGGCTATTATCTAATTGACGGGATTTCTTCTTATCTCGCAAATTGAAATCTCTTTAACATGATAATTATTACCGAACAATACAGGATTCAATTTATTCTGAAAGTAATCATGTTGTAATATCAGGTTTGCTCTTTGCAATCAATGGAGATTGATTTTTTCATTATAACAGAACGAAATACTAATTTTAGGAGCAACAATAGAAAGATAAGGTCCAATGGAGCCGTTATTGGTATAGGCAGCTGATTTCAGATCACTAGCTAGTACTGTTTGTTGAATCACAATAGACTGAGGTCCCAGGGCCTTTTGTGTAGATAAAGATACTGATGTAAAATACACACCTAACCTGAGGGAATTACTGAATAAGGCTTGTGCTTCCTAGATATCAGCTGAAGTACAGAACTGGTCCCATTGTCTTCTTGGTCTGTAGCTCATTATATCAGGAAAAAGCCTTCATAGAAAACTGACTCATCCAATATCCAATATCCAAGTTTAGTATAAGATCACTTATCATTTCCCCAGACCACTAATGGACATGTATGGGAAGGTATTCGTCCTTTTGTTGACGTGATATTTATTATTTAAAAAATTGCCGAGAGAACTGGGTTATGAAAGTCAATTCAGCAAATATTTACTGAATACCCACTTCTTCCACATATTGTAAACAAAAGCCCTCACTGCAGTGAATGTGCTTATCCTGGAAAGTGGGGGACAGGGAGTAGAAAAGATGTAATTGATATGCCTACCTGGTTCTCCTGTATACATTAAAGTTTTCAAAATGCTGCTTTAAAATTCAATTGTCATATAACTTCATTTATATTTTAACTTTTTATTGATATCTAGTAGTTCAAGTCCTCCAATGTTGTTCTTTTTTCAAGTTTGTCTTGGCTCTTCTCAGCTTTTGCATTTTCATATAAATTTTAAAAACAGCTTGTCTATTTCTCCCAATAAAACATGGCTTATTTTTTGATCAGGAGTGCTCACAATTTATAGATCAATTTGGAGAGTATTGGTATCTTTAAAATATTATCTTCCATTCGTGAAAATGGTATATCCTTCCACTTATTTAGATTTATTGTTATTTCTTTCAATTACATTATGTGGTTGTCAGTGTAGAGGTCTTGCATATCTTTCATTATATTTATTACTGGATACTTGAGGTTTTTTGATGCTCCTTTTAGGAGGCTGAAAAATGGCCCCCTAATGATGTCAGGTCCTAATCCTTGAAACCTGTAAATGTGACCTTATTTGGAAATGAGGTTTTGCAAATATAATTAGGTTAAGGATTTTGAGGTGAGAATATTGTCCTGGATTACCTGGATAAGCTCAAAATGCCACCACGGGTGGGTCATCCTTATGAGAAGCAGGGGAAGATTTGGCATTGGCGCATAATAGGGGAGAAGGTCATATGAAGATGGAGCAGAGAGAAATCTGAAGATGCTGGTCTTGAAGATTGGAGCGATGTCACCACTAGTCCAAGAATGCCAACAGCCTCCAGAAGGCAGAAGAGGCAGGAACAGATTCTCTCCTAGAGCCTCCGGAGGGATGTGACCCTGCTGACATCTTGATTTTGTCCCAGTGAAACTGATTTTGGGCTTCTGGCCTCCAGACTGTGAGAAAATTAGCTTTTGGTGTTTTAACACACTTCTGGAGTTGGTAAGTGCCCCTAGGTTAAAGAGACCCCAAGTTCCTGATACCTCCAAATTTCTGCTTTCTCCTGCATCTTTGTCCAGCAATTTTTAACTATCTTTTGGGTTCTTCAGTGACTGTGAGCAGATTAAAAAATTTTTAACAGTTCAGCAGAAGGGTGGTTATATTATCTAATTTCACATTACTCAATAACCTCACCTGCCTTTTTCTTGAGCATATTATAATTTTTAAAAGTATATTAATTTCCTGTATTGTTTCTAATTTCTCTATATTACTGTCTTTTTCTCTTTCTTCCTTTCTTCTTTTCTTTCTCCTGTTTCTTCATTTTGCATCAGTCTGTTATGTTAAAATATAAACTTTCTCCAGATGTCTAAGGAGACTTGTTTTTACAAAACATATATTTGAAAAACAAGGCACTAAATGTTGTTTGGAGATTGTGTGTGTGTGTGTGTGTGTGTGTGAGAGAGAGAGAGAGAGAGAGAGAGAAAGAGAGAGAGAAAGAGAGAGAGAGAGAGAGGTTGAAGGGGAAAGGCTGCAGTAGACTTCACTGGTTAAAGGTAACCTGGCCATTTCCTTGAGGGGACATTAAAATGTCAGTATATGTAAGTCCTTTCTCTTGAGCAGGGGTGTACTCCTAGCTTCGAAAATCCTGGGACCTCTCACCAATCAGTTTGATGATTTTTCACTTCTTTCTTCAATATTCAGGCCAGTGCTTCCCCACTTCCTTGTTGTTTCTTGAGTTTAGAACACCTCAGCCAGGGGGTAGGGTCTGACCAGTTCCATTTCAGGTGTCCATTTCTGGCCCAGTAAACAGTGATCAGGGACTTAGTCACATAGTGTATAGAGCTGCCACTTTTGTACTGAGGTTAGGGTATTTTTCCAAGAGGATATTGAATGGGAGGGCATTATGAGCAAACTCTTTATAAGGCACATTTTTACATTTTGACTCACTTTCCTTGAAGCACTTTTGCAAGTTCTGAAATCTTTATATTTCCAGAGAAACCACACCTCTTGGTTTGGGTGAGTGGGAAATAATCAAGCTCGCTTGGGTAATCTTTCATAACCTGGGATACCTTCCAGGTGATGGGATGTCCATCTATTCATGATGGTTAGTACCTGGGCTCTCTCAAAGCAATGTCATTGATGGGACATGCAGGGGCAATAATAAGATTATACCAGAAACTTCCTTCATTCTTTAGGTGAATTCTGTTAGTTCCAAATTTAGATGAGGAGACTTGGGGATGAGCAGGGTCCTGCTATCTGCTCATATTCTTGGGTAGTACCTTGGTGTAATTGAACACGAGAGAATAAACTTCAGTAAAGAGACTTTCATTGGAGCCAGAGCCACTCTAGCTGTGTGACTTAGGGCATGTTATTCAAACTTGGAGTTTCAGCTTCCCCCTTACTTTAAAATGGGAAAAATAAAGAATCCTTGTTATGCTCATAGTCTGTGAAAACAGTAAACATGTTAAACATAGGGTAGTTTTTCTTACACTCTTATGTTTTACATAATTCCAGTGACTTGAAGGCATCTTGCAAAGTTTTCACCCCCAAGAGAGAGCCATGTTGATTCCTCATCCTTTTCTGCAGGGGACCTTCCTGCATCAGGATACAGTTTCCAGGGAACCTGGGCCAGTGACAAGCTGGAGCATCATTCATTCAAGAGAGGAAATGGATGGTCTGAGGGAATGACTAGAGAGACAGGATCTTGTAGAAAAGGCAAATTAAATGTTAGTCAATTTGTCAATTTGAAGGAGCTGGGTCAAAAATGAGAAGCTCAGTTGTGTACAAATTGGACTAAAATTTGAAAAATCAATCTTGAGTGAAGTTTTGAAGTAGGCTTGGAAGACAGAGTCTGGAGTAATTCCCAGAACCACTAGGTATGGCTCTTCTGCTCCAGGCAGGGCATGGCCTGAGGGCTCAAAGGCCAGGCCCTGAGATAAGATAGCCTTATGATTTTTATGTTTTCTATTTATTTTAGTAAAAAATCCAACATCTACATAAGTATAAGAAGTGAAAAGTAAAAGCTCACCTCTCTTCCCCCTTTTAATCCTTTTTCTATGCATTTACACATATATAAGAATACTTTTTTACATAAATGAGATCAATCTGCACATAGCATTATTTTTAACTTAGTAATATATTTTGGTCATTCATTCACTCAACAAATATTGATTGTGCACCATTTTAGGTGATAGAGATGTAGTGGTAAACAAAACAGAAATTCCTATCCCAAAGATCTTTCCATATAGACACATGCCACTTATTTTTAACAGTGACAAAATTATTTTACAATTTAAGGGGTATCTATTGTTTTCTCTCAGTCTGAGTCTTGACTTTTCACTTCCAATAGTGCCATTCAAAAAACAGCTTTTAACTTTGCTTAAGTCTAATTTTTTTTTAAAGGGAGAGGGGATCTCTCCCCTTATTATTATTATTTTTTAATTAATTTATTTAATTAATTTATTTTTGGCTGTGTTGGGTCTTTGTTGCTATGAGCAGGCCTTCTCTAGTTGCGGCAAGCAGGGGCTACTCTTCGTTGGCGGTGCGCGGGCTTCTCATTGCGGTGGCTTCTCTTGTTGCGGAGCATGGGCTCTAGGCACACAGGCTTTAGTAGTTGTGTCACGCAGGCTCAGTAGTTGTGGCTTGCAGGCTCTAGAGCGTAGGCTCAGTAGTTGTGGCTCAGGGGCTTAGTTGCTCCGCGGCACGTGGGATCTTGCCAGACCAGGGCTCGAAACTGTGTCCCCTGCACTGGCAGATGGATTCTTAGCCACTGCATCACCAGGGAAGACCTGCTTAAGTCTAATTTATATATTTGTTTCCTTTTATGACTAGTTCTTTTTTGGTGTTTAAGAAAACCTTTGCCTATTCCAAAGCTGTAAGGATTTTATCATGTTTCTTCTAGAAGTTTCATGTTATATCTATCCCTTGATTAGGACTTGGCCTGGTCTGAATCACAAAGATTGGTCAAGAAATGGGCAGCCATAGCTCCAACTAGTACGTGAGATACTCTTTACATTTTGGGGTAGTGAATTTTGTGGGATAAAAGCGTGAGCTGCTGTTGGCTATCTCTACTGCCTGAGCGTGAAGTGTATGCAGAAGAAGAATGCAGAGACAAGAGATGAAAAGAAGCAGGTTCCTGACAATATTCTTTGGATACCTGGATCCCACTGGACCTGAAGCCATATATCCTTGTGTCTTTCAGTTACATCAGCCGGTAAGCCCCCATTTTGGCCTCTGGGAGTTTGAGTTGTGTTTATTTCAACTACACTTAAAATTTAGGTGACTAATGAACAATGTAAGGAGGTAGTGTCATGTATTTAACCAGTCCTGTATGGATGGACATTTAAGTTGCTCCAGATTTTAGCTATTATGAGCCATGCAACCCTGGGGGCTCCACGGAGGAGGAGAATGGAGGAAAAGTTTGGATAAATATCTGGGAGGAATGTTTTGAGGGAGATGCAGTAGATTTCAAAAGAAGAATAAAGCCAGCCTGCCTAGCTGTGCCAAGGAAAAGGGACTGTGTCATCAGGCTCTTCAGGAGAGGATTGGAGACCCCTGCCCAGGAGCAAAGGAGTGGCCAGGAAGAAACAAGGCTATTCCACATGCCTCAGCACCTGTGCCAAGTGAGGGGAGAAGGCAGAAGGAGAAGCCTGCTGCCACTATGTGTGCTTGGATCATGGTCTTGGTTTCAGCTCTCTCCACAGATCTCTTCCTGCTCACACACAGCCCTCTGTGGAGGTGACTCATTCTGAAACACAGGGTCTTTCTGTGACCTTGAACATAATCTTGAATATAAATAATCATTTGAATAACTTTAAAGTCTGGAAGACAAAATATGTGATGAAGACATTATTATTGTTATTGTTAGTATTATTATTATTACTACGACTAAGGCACATTTGAAAAGTAAGAGAGTATACTGGCGATAAAACTGCTTCAGCATAAACTTTGGAGTCAGAAAGATCTCAACAACTCTATTGGCCTAAAAGTTTGGGCAAGTGACTTCTTATGTCTCCATTTCTTAGTCTATAAAATGAGGAAAACAGACACTTCCTTCATGTAATTGTTGTGAGGATTAAATTAGGTAATTTTTAGCAGCATAACCCAGGGAACAGAGCCAATGAATGGTAATAGACATTATTAATAAACAAAGGTTCAGAAAAGTAGAGACACGTCCACGTTTTCATAACCAGGGAGAGTTCAAAACAGTCTTGAATCCATGAGTTCTGACCCTTGTTCTTCCCACTAGGCTACACAGCTTCTGAAGTGACTATTGAAAGGATGAATGGGGAAAATGCTGACTATCTTAGCCGGTGAAGGGAGAGTGTAGAGATAATAGGATGTTTCCTGATTTTTTTCGTTCAGTGTTGGACAGTTTTCCTTTCTCAGATATTCTGCGAATACTGGTCTATTTAGAGTGAGGTCCTTTCAGGCACAGACATAGGGCCACCGCAAGATTTCTTACTGGGATGATGACCTCAGCAGAGTGGTCCAACTTCCCAGAGCTCCTGGACTAGGCTCCCCCTAGCGGCCGCTGCGGGACGTGCGCACGCCAACTGGGACAGGAGGCCTTGGGCCCACAGAGGGGGGGGGGGGCATTTACCAAGAGCAGGCAGGACAAACACTTCACAGAACGTACCCAGCTGTGATGCAGTGCTTCCCCACGGGAAATACGCTTACATTCTGCTCTGGGGGTTCCAGGGCCAAGAGGCTCAACAGTGGTAGGGGGCGGAGCTGAGATCCTGCAGGAGAAATGTGAGTGAGAATCGGGGTGAGGAGGACAGAGACTTTCATGACCCAGCGAAATCTTGAGTAGCTCACTCAAGACCCTCCGGGCTGGGGTGTTTGGCCAATTGGCTGAGGGAACATTCTCGTCCAATCTGGACTTGGCTCTGGGGAACCCCCTCCAGAAGCTCTGTGCCTATTCTTGGTCTGCATGCAGGGGAACTCCTGTCTTTGAGAACTCTGTCTGTAATAGATTTTGGTGGAAGCCTGTACTAATTTAATACCCAGGACACCCTAGGAGCTAGATTCTTTTATTATCCTTGTCTTGAGATGAGGAGACTGTGATTCAGAGACCCTATCTCTCCTGCCAAGGATCACACACCCATGGAATGGGAAAGTTGGCATTCAAGCTCAAGGCTGAGAGCTTCAAAGGCTGTTTTCTTTCTACCAGGCTACCCTGCACTGGACACTGTAATTATTTGTTACCTACAGACACCATCAATCATAGAACTGAAGAAAAACTTGGAATCGCAGCAGAGAGGAAAAGCCTCCTTATCCACAGTTGGACTTGTATCTCCTTTCCCTGCTTCTTACCCATCTTCCTCCCTCCGGATGGTCTGTGCTACAAGCCTTCCTTTTATCTAAGAACCACTGCCAAGCCACAATTTCCTGTGTTTTGTTTTATTATCCAGGGAAGAATGTAGTGTCTGCCAGCCTGATCTGTGACTCGGGGCCATAATTACTTCTGGACTGTTTGGGTCCAAAAGGCTGGCTAAACATCTCCAAGAAATACCACAGCCTTCCTGTTCTTTCATCTCCTGGTGGAAGTTAAGTACAAGAGAATGAATATTATTAGAACACTAATAGTATTATATGTTGAATTTACCTACATATAAATATTTATAAGTATATAGGTGTATTATATGTATATGTATATATGTGTATATATATGTACTTACTTCTCTGTGTATGTATTTACTGTGTGTTATCAAACACAACTGTTTGATATAGATGTCAGTACTCTTGCTGTATAGATGAAGAAACTGAAAATCTGAGAGGTAAAGTAATCTGTCTGAAGTCACATCTCTGGTATATAAGGGCTGAGATTTGAACCCAGTTGGTCTGAATATCAGTCTATAATCTATTTCCTGCATCACACTTCCTTGTTGTTTAGTTTCTTTTTTTTTCCTTTTTAAGTCAACTCTAGTTAGATCTAATTAACTTACAATAAAATGCCTTCATTTTGCAGAAATCGAGACACAGATGTAGAGAACAAACGTACGGACACCAAGGGGGGAAAGTGGTGGCAGGGGTGGTGGTAGGGGAATGAACTGGGCGATTGGGATTGACATGTATACACTAATATGTATAAAATGGATAACTAATAAGAACCTGCTGTATAAAAAAATAAATAAAATAAAATTCAAAAATCAAAAAAAAAATGCCCTAATTTTGAATGTACAATTTGATGAGTTTTGACAAATGTATACACCCTTGTAATTACCACCACAATAAAAATATAAATATTTCCATTGTGCTCAAAAGTTCCCTTGTGTCCCTTAGGGCAGTGGTCCCCACCCTGTTTGGCACCAGGGACCGGTTTCATGGAAGACAATTTTTTCACGGATGGGGGTGGAGGGGATGGTTCAGGTGATAATGCCAGCAATGGGGAGCGGCAGAGGAAGCTTTGCTCTTTCGCTCGCCTCTCACCTCCTGCTGTGTGGCCCAGGCTGCGGCCAGGGGCTTGGGGACACCTGCCTCAGGGGTCAATTCCACCCCAGGTAACCACTAACCTGATTTCTCTAGAACTTCATGTAAATAGACTCATACAATATGAACACTTTGGGGTTTGGGTTCTTTTGCTTAACATTTATCTATGTTGTTGCATATATCAGTAGTTTGTTTCTTTTTATTGCTGAGTAGTATTCCATTGGGTCAATATACAACAGTTTCTTCATTTATCCACCATTCTTCCTGATAGACATTTGTGTGGTTTCCAGTTTTGAACTATTATGAAAAATGCTGCTGTGAACATTTGTGTATACTTCTTTGTTTGACATAAGTTTTTATTCCTCTTGAGTAAAACCCTATGAATGGAATTTCTGGGCTTCATGCAATGTATTTAACTTTTTAAGAAACTGACAAAATGTTTTTCAAAGTTTACACTCCCACCAGCACTGCTGGGGTTTCAGTTGTTTGACATCCTCATCAACATTGTGTCCTCACATGGCAGAAAGGGAGAACTCTTGTCTCTTCATCCCCTTAAAGGGCACTAATCTCATTCGTGAGGGCTTTACCCTTATGAGATAATCACCCTCCAAAGGCCTCACCTCCAAATACCATCACATTGGGATTAGGCTTCAATATATGAATTTTAGGAAGACACAAATATTTAATCCATAACAGTATTTAGGTATAAATTCAATTTTTAAATAAAATATAGATCTATTCATATTTTCTATTTCTTCTTGAGTCAGTTTTGGTAAGTTGTATTCTTTTAGGGAATTTGTCCATTTCATCTAAGTTGTCAAATTTGTTGACCTTATGTTGTTCATAGTATTATTCTTTTAGTATCTACAGTATCTAAAGTGATGTTCCTCCTTTCATTCCTAAACTGTCACTTTTTGTCTTCTCTCTTTTAACCTTGAGAAGTCTTGCTAGAGTTTTTTTCAATTCTATTGATCATTTCAGAAATGGTTTTACTGTTTCTCCCCTTCTACATATTTTGGGTTTAATTTACTTTTTCTAGCTTCTTAAGGTGGATGCTTAAGTCATTAACCCCACTCTCTGCCTCTCTGTTGATTCAGAGTTTATATTTTGTCTGCTTGATCTTTCATAGTCAGTGTTGGGCAAATATTTTCCCCATTATTGTTTATTCTGCTATTATTATGGAACATGTCTTGTTTTCTCTATTCTAATATAATCTGTTTTGATAGGTCAGGTAGATAGAACAATACCTTATTCTTTGCATCCTGCACAAATATTAACATAGTGTTCTGCATGTACTAGGTGCTTAATAAATAATTATTAAAATAACAAATAATATTTTAGTGTGTTTCCATGCACCGGACATATATATATATGCAGAGTGCACATTATAGGGATTGGGCTTAATATTCCAGTTTGGTCATCAAAAATCAGCTCAGACATCATTTATTCTTGGAAAGAGTCTCCATTGGTAGAGAGCATCACTCTCTCATTCAATTTTCTTTATCTTGTGTGTACTCCTATTGTTAACACTTACGTTGTATCATAATATTTAAAAAATTAGTTTATAAGTATATCTCTCCTACTCTAGTCTTATTTTTTTTTTGACAACAGGGCCCTCGTCTTGTTCCTCAGTGCTTAGTACAATGCTTGACATACAGAAATCATTCAATAAATATTTGTTGTGTGAATGAGAGAACAAAAATGCCTTTCTCTGCCTCTGAATTCTGGTGAAACATTCAGAACATATGTAACAACCATGTGTTCCGTTGTGCTGTATTTCAGAGAATAAACACACAGGCCTATTGTGGTTTAGAAATGCAGTTTAAATGGAAAAACGTTCAGCATGTGTTGTAGTAACTGCTCTCACGCGAACCAGAGTCCGGAACCAATCAACGCCTAGGGCCCAACAGCAAGTGGACGACACCACCATCCTCCCCCACCCTTTCATTTGTCCTGGAAGAAAATTACTAGTTTAAACCAAACTAACCTCTCCCATCTTTGTTCCCAGAGATGAGGACTGTTTCACAAAGAAAGGAGGGTCTGCAGCTCCACTGCTTGAGAAATACTGCATTCAGAGCAATTATATAATAGGAAATGTCCCTAAACTCCAGCCAGATCAATTTGTTCCCCCTCCCCAGGGCTATTATCACAGAGCCCTTGCCAAAGCTCTCAACAAGTCTTCATAATCTCTTACATGCTTGGTTCTCTGTGGAGTTTTCCAAGCACTTTCCTATCCATTATCTTTTCTAATCATCACAACAGCTGCTATATGTTCCAGAGGGCACTGAATAAAGGAAAAGAAATCCAGCTCTGGATCCAGACAGCACTGATTCCATTTCTGCTCTGCCACTTACTGGTGTGTGGAAGTGGGCAGATCTCTTCATCTCCTTGAGCCTCAGTTTTCTCATTTGTAAAATGGGAGTAATAATACTTACCTCACAGCCTTCTTGTGATGGTTAGAGCTAATGGGTATAACCCATGTGGCATGGTGTTTGGCACATGATAGGTGCTTGATAAGTGGTAGTTATGGGACTTTAAGAATCCACTTGCCAGTGCAGGGGACACAGGTTCGAGCCCTGGTCCGGGAAGATCCCACATACCGTGGAGCACCTAAGCCCGTGTGCCACAACTACTGAGCCTGTGCTCTAGAGCCTGTGAGCCACAACTACTGAGCCCATGTGCCACAACTACTTAAGCCTGCACGCCTACAGCCCCTGCTCCACAACAAGAGAAGCCACCGCAATGAGAAGCCTGCACACCACAATGAAGAGTAGCCCCTGCTCGCAGCAACTAGAGAAAGCCCGCATGCAGCAATGAAGACCCAACACAGCCCCCAAAGTAAATAAATTAATTAAAAAATAATAAATTAACTTATAAAAAATAAGTGGTAGCTATTATTTTCATGTTCTGTAAATGTTGCAGTTATTTCGGGTTCTTGTAGTAATTCTGGGTGAGATTAAATCAGGTGCAGTAAAAACAATGCTAATGGGCATCAGATATGCTGCCAGCTTACTGCTTCTCAGCACAACAGCTTCTAAAGGCAAGAATAGAAAGAACTTAAACACACACAAAAACAAAAACCCATCCCCCAACACTAAATGCAACAGAGGGAGGCCCTGTAACTTAAATATTGCTAGAGTGCAACTGAATCCATCCTGGAATCTGTGTAAGACCTTGTGCTGAAAGTCGTTGCTTTGAAGAATTTGGTATTAGTTAATCTGTTTCTATGAGTATCATTTAACACAAACCAAGCTGGCAGCTACTCTGTGCTAGATTCTAAGGTTAGAGAGAGAAATGAAATAATTCAGTAACTGAATTAATCTTTGCTCTCCAACAGAAGGCTGTACAAAGAACACAGAGAATGGACTCACTAACTCTGGGAGAATCGGGAAAGGCTCCACAGCAGATCCTTGAAGGGTAGGTTGGGTTTTCCTCAGATGGGGCCAACACTGAGTCTTAAAGGTATGATGAGATTTTGTGAAGTTCAGCCATGGGGAGCAGGGAAGTTACAGGGATTAGCTTGGCATGGTTGTCAAGTGTTTGCTCTAGAGTTAGCCAGAACTGAGTAAGAATCCATGCTCTGTCATTGATGAGCTGTGGAACCTTGGATAAGTTGGCTCAGTGCTTGTGTTTCACAACTTAAACTAGAGATGCCAATAATTCCTACTTTGGGGATTTTAAAAGATTACAAATACTTTCCCATCTTCCCCATATAAATTTGAATAACTGAAAGGGCAGAAATTAGAGGGATGGATATCAAAATGTTGCTTTACTACTAATAAAACTGTTTGAAAACTTGGATGTTTCAGAAATGATGTGTTTCCTAATCCTGTACCTCAACATCAAACACACTCACTAGGCACAGGAAGAAATGGAAATACGGGCCTCTCTCCTGGGGCAGATCTACTCCACTCAGCTCACGGTGAGACTCAGCAGCAGAACAAAACGCATCCTTTCTTTAGGCAGGCAGATCGAAGAGTGGTCCTGGATGCGGCTGAGCCAGATGTGTCTAGTTCCTTCTTCATAACAAGCCAATGAGGTGAGTGACTGTCCCCAGGGAGACTGAAGAGGTGAGCAAGAGGCCAAGAGTTTTATTCTAATGGAGATCCTTCCACGTGGAAACATGAAACCAGAGGACGGGAGGTTGCTTCCAACACCTACAGCAAAGTATTTTTGTGAGGATGAAATATGAGGTAATATACACAAAATACTAAGCACAGTGCCTGGCACATAGTAAACACTCAACCCATGTTAGCCTTTATTGTTGTTGTTGTTATAGCAGCAGATTAGCAGGCCCCAGTATATTGTCTGATATCCTTCCATTAAAATATCCACGAAGTTATGCAAAAAGACAAACACTGGAGGCTAAAGGGAAGACCATAAGCCAAAGTCTGTGGGGGAATTCCTTCCAGCTATACTGTTGATAAAGGTACACATCCTAGACTAACTACGTTCTCCTTTAGAAAGCATGGAGCCCCCTTTGGAGAAGGAGTCTAAAGTGACCCCAAATATCAGCAAACCTTGTGCAGCTACATCCCTTCTGCATCTGGGGTTTATCTTTTGAACTTGATAGAACTGGTCCTATCCTCTCAATTCCATAAATTCCACTCCACACATAGAGAGAAGCTAGTAGTGATGGAGGCAGAGGCAGGAAAAAGGATGTGGTCTTTTATGCTCTGACAAGAGAACTAACAAATGCATCTGACCCAAACGTCAGAGGGAGAGGAGAGCTTACCTCAGTCTTCCTTAGCCAAGTGAGACAAATTACCCGCCCGGCCCAGGACTAGGGACCATGTATATCATACCTACTCTAAGTGTGGATCTTAGAGAAGTATGCTCCAGCACCCAAGTGCACAGGGAGAGAAACCAAGGAGATCCCATGGCCTCTACCTGTTGGCAAAAGTTGAGCCTTGTTAAAAGATAAGTCAAAAGTAAAAAAAAAAAAAAAAAAAAAAAGGAGCCCTATAAAAATTACTGTAGCATAAAAGAAATGGAAAATTATTGTCTAGGCTCAGAAGAAAATCTTTACTCTAGAAATTACTTACTATGTAACGTGATAAAGATAATTAACACAGCTGTATGGTATAAATTAAAGTTAAGAGAGTAAATCCTAAGCATTCTCATCAAAAGGAAAAAATACGTATATTTTTCTATTTCTTTAATGTTGTATCTATATCAGATGATGGATGTTCACTAAGCCTATTGTGGTAATCATTTCATGATGTAGGTAAGTCAAATCATTATGTTGTACACCTTAAACTTATACAGTGCTGTACGTCAATTATATCTCAATAAAACTGGAATAAAATAGTAAAAAAATAAAAAAGTAAAAATTACCTACTAGAGGAGTCAGAAAAGTTTTTGGAAGACATTTGCTAGCTCTTTCCAGCAAGATGCAGGCAGTCATGTTCTCTCTGAAGAAGGATAAGTGAGCTTTATCAGCAATGGTTTGAAATAAAAAGGAAGCTTGCAATTCAACTCCAAAAGCAGGATTAATAATAATAATATCAATGTTGGACATGATTTTATAAAATTAAACTGTTCCTGAAGAAAAGATTAGAACAAATAAAAGAGGATAAAAATCTAAGCCTTAACAGAAGAAACTATTCTTTATTGGGAGAAAAGGGCAGTGTTTGGAGAACAATAGGATTTGGTATGTTCCAGGTGATATTAATATATATTCCTAATGACCTATTTTGAATTTTAAGGAAAACAAAAGATTCTGTAAGAATCCATGCCCCAAACAAAAATAGAACAACCCAGATTATCTACAGAGGAACAAAACTCAGACTTCTCTTTGGCAACGTTGAATAACTTAAAACAATAAAGCAATGTCTGTGTAGTTTTGAAGGAAAAAAATGTGAAACAAGTATTGGTCAGAGAAACCAAGAGAGAGGTGAGTCTAAAATAATTCAAGAATATTAAATTGTAGTATAAAGGGGTAGGTAGTAAGCATTGAAAACAAGTGAACATGCGAACATAAAAACTTAACTGTGTCAGTTAGGTCCTGCCAGAAACCATCTAGGCATTTCAAACAGAGGGAATTTAGTACAGTCTATTTGTTACTTAGAGGATGGTCTTCCTGAAGACACAAATAGGGCCTTACTTCTCAAACTTTAATGTGTTCAAATCACCTGGGGTCTTTTTTTTTTAATTAATTAATTTATTTTTGGCTACGTTGGGTCTTCGTTGCGTGTGTGGGTTTTCTCTAGTTGCGGCGAGTGGGGGCTACTCTTTGTTGCGGTGCACGGGCTTCTCGTTGTGTTGGCTTATCTTGTTGCAGAGCATGGGCTCTAGGCACTCGGGCTCAGTAGTTGTGGCTCGCGGGCTCTAGAGTGCAGGCTCAGTAGTTGTGGTGCACGGGCTTAGTTGCTGCGTGGCATGTGGGATCTTCCCAGACCAGGGATCAAACCCATGTCCCTTGCATTGGCAGGCAGATTCTTAACCACTGTACCACCAGGAAAATCCCACCTGGGGTCTTTTTAAAATGCAGATTCAATAGGTTTGGAGTGGAGCATGAGATTCTGTGTTTTTAAGAAGTTCCCGAATAAAGTCAATGCTGCTGGTTCATGAGCCACATTTTGAATAGCAAGGAAATAGGGGAAGTTGAGTCAAACAGAGATTACCAATAGCAGGAAGCTACAATTTTCCTCAGAGTTGAAGGAATACCGAGAGGAGACGTTGTTACCAAAGACTAGAACTCGGTGTCTTGGTGGTAGCTAGCAACATGGCCATGCCTTCCTGAAGGGAGCTGGGACCGAGGGGTTGTCTGACAGGGTCTGAAGTGACCAGCAAAGATGCAGCTGCTGCTGGAGACCCAGCTGGAGGCAGAGAGATAGGGAGTCAATACCCCGGGCTTCTGCCCTCCTTCTAGCCTCTGATCTTTTCCTACCAGCTGAAACTCCCTTCCTCAGTATAGCATACTGCCTCCCTGGCTCTCAGCTTCTCCTTCTAGGTTGCTCTTAAACTTCTCATTCTGTTAATATGCTGAGCTGTTAAGCTTGATCCCAACTTGTTTCCAATTTCTACTTCCAAACTGGTGCAGTCAAACATATCACAAAGAGCTCTCTAGGTATAGGATCCACCCTCTTAGAAAGAACTGGAGAGGCCGGGTGGGGAATGAGTGATGGGGAAATAACAAATATAGTTAATGTTAATAACAGACATAGTTTTTCTTTATTTTCTTAGTTTGCTTATTACACTATGTACCTCCCATCTTTCACTGCGTTGAACACACCAAGCTCTCTCCCACTTCAAGGCCTCATCAAAGGCTGATCCCTTACCATGAAATGCTTTTCCGCCTAATCTGTGGCTGGTTAAATCCAACTCATTATTTAGATCTTAGCTTAAATGTCTCTTTTGAACAGATAGCTCCCCAACACTCCAGTTTATAATAATTTCTTATAACATCTTTTCCTTGCTCTTCAATTTCAGTATGAAATTATATATTTATGTGATTATCTTCCATTCCCCTGTCCCCCACCAGGCCTTTAATTTCCATGATTGTCAAAAAGTATATCAACCTTGTTAAATGCTGTATTTCCCATGCCTGGAAAACTGGACGAATAAATGAACGTGCCTCTCTACCACATTAGTATGAAAAAGCAGGTTGGGTGTTTTGGTGGCTGAAGAACATATTCCTGATTTTAATATTTGAGTGTGAATATTGAAATAATGTGATTTTTGGAAGGCATTTTGCTTTGGTAATGAGCTAGTTAACCAGGAGTTCAGATTATTCTAAACTTTCACAAGTTGTATCTTATGTGTACCTGCATAACATTGGCCTTTAAAAACAGGTAATATCGGGCTTCCCTGGTGGTGCAGTGGTTGAGAGTCCGCCTGCCGATGCAGGGGACACGGGTTCGTGCCCCGGTGCGGGAAGATCTCACATGCCACGGAGTGGCTGGGCCCGTGAGCCGTGGCCACTGAGCCTGCGTGTCCGGAGCCTGTGCTCCGCAACGGGAGAGGCCAGAGCAATGAGAGGCCCGCGTACTGCAAAAAAAACAAAAACAAAACAAACAAAAAAAACAGGTAATATCAACAGTTACCATGTGTCGAGCACTTAGTCAATGCCAGACACTGTGCTATTTTGTAGACATTATTTCATTTAATCTTCATAACCACCTATGAGGTTGTTATAATTCCCATTTTACTGATGAGGATACTGAAACTCAGAGAAGTTGAATGATGTCCTACAGCTTATACGTAGTAGAATAAGAATTAAGACCCAGGTCCTTCTGTTTTTATCAACAATATAACTTTTTTTTTTTTTTTTTTTTTTTTGCGGTACGCGGGCCTCTCACTGCTGTGGCCTCTCCCGTTGCGGAGCGCAGGCTCCAGACATACAGGCTCAGAGGCCATGGCTCACGGGCCCAGCCGCTCCGCGGCGTGTGGGATCCTCCCGGACCGGGGCACGAACCCGTATCCCCTGCATCGGCAGGCGGACTCTCAACCACTGCACCACCAGGGAAGCCCTATAACTAAGTTTTATAACTTCTAAATAACTCGTTTTAAGCTTAATGTAGTAGGTATTTCGCCCCTTTTTCTAACTCAAAGGGAGGGAAATGACCTAAACTGTGAATAACAAAAAGTCTTCAGGGCACTTTCTTTCCTGGGCAAAAGGTAAGTAAAGCAGGGACCTGTCTATGCAGAGGTGTGACAGCCCTCAAGGAGTCCAGTGTGGAAAGTGTACATCTCCTAACCACAGAGCCAAGAGAGGTCTCTGTGGGAAGTTAAGCTCAAATTGGAAGGTCGAATCCAGTGATGTGCCAGCTCACAAAGCTGATTGTTAAATTTTCAGGAATTCTGTGAGCTGGTTATTAGATGCAGCCATTATTAAAAATTAAGTTTTATAAACATATAATAATTAAAAATTATACTAAGAACAAAGAAACTACAAGCTCAAAACTCATCACTTCTTAATTATTTTACTACATTTTACTGTTATCTATGCTTTTGAGTTGTTTCTACCTATTGACACTGAATGGTGGAAATACTATGTAGTGGTTGGTGTGCCACTGTGCATCTCTTTCTGACTCTGTTCAGTGACATTACATAAGTACCTTGAAATGGTCCATTGTGAAGTATTTACACCATGGAAATCAGCAAATACTACCAACCAACCTCCACTCTCCCAAAACCTGGTTGCTAAACATTTATCAGGACACCATTGATTTAATCCCTGGGAAAAGGGCAAGGTTCAGAGCCAATGTCAAAAGAACAGTAATGATTAAAACTACTGTTGCCTGCGGTTGCTCTCCTCTGTATTTGGGATAGCTAACACTCAGGGGGGCTAAAAAAGGGGGCTTGGTATCTTACAAATAAAAATGTTTTGTATGGGTGTTCTTTAGTTAAAAAAGAAAAGAAAAATAAAACGCTGATGAGAATGTAGTTATGAAGTAGAAATTAGACACTATTAATATAAACTCAATTGGAAAAAAATTTTAGGGGCTAGAAAATCTCATTAAATAGCTATAGATGGGATGATGGGATTCTTTTTTATTTTATTTTAGAGCTGATTAAACTTGGAGGTGATGCATGAGATTTAATCTGTGTTTACAAATTTTACACTTGCCGCATCCTGCCACTGTCCTGCTACTGCCCTGTTGTCCACGTCTTTGGAAAGCTACAAGATATTTGTGTAAATTTTGGAATGTCTTTGTCTCTTGTTATATTTGGAAAAAGCTCTGGAATGTGTCTGAAGTAGCTGAGTATTATTTATAGCAGATAAAGCTTACTGTGATACAATGTGATGGTGGGGCCGCAGTTAGAGTTACTGTCAGCACCAGAATTTTGGCTGTGCTTGTATTGATATAATAGGTTTTCTGTAAGGGCTTTATTTGGCCTTTGAAATCAGATTCTTAGCAATCCAGGCAATATGGTAAAGAATATGAAAATTTATGGAAATCTTCAATTTCAATTATTGGGGTGAAAGTTGGCTAGCCTCAATACCTGGGACATTTTTCCTAGCATGATTTTCCTGGTTGTTTAAAAGTAATTACTTACAAAGTAATTAATTACAAAGTAATATGAGCTTATTGTAAAAATTCAAACAGCGTAGACCATGAATATCTTAGAAACTCACAACCCAGGATGCCAGAGGTCAGACCCCATAAGTTAAGCAGTTTATGTAGCATTCCAGAGTTCTGGTATCCATTAGCCCTTAACATATATAAGTATGAAAATTAAATGAGATTATATTACTCTGCAATTTGCTTTTTTGTCTTTTCTTCTTAAAATTCTGTGATATGTTATCATACATACAGATGATTATATAAATGGATGTGTACGTTTTAATGAATTATAATTAAATGTACACCAGTGCAACCTCTACTCAAGTTAAGAAATATAAAATATCCTGCACCTTAGAAGTTGTCTGTGTCCCTTCATGATCACAAGCACTTCTCAGTCTTCCACAGGAAATCATGACCTTGATTTTTGTGACGATCACTGTCCTGATTTTCTTTATGCCTCTATCATATATCTGTGTATCCCAAAATAATATTTTGTTTAGTTTTGGCTGTTGTGAAGTTTATATAAAAGGAATAACACTGAATGCATTTTCCTGTGACTTCTTTCTTTCATTCAGTAGTGTTAATGAGATTCATTCATGTTGTTTCATGTAGCTGTAGTTCATTTATTTTCATTGATGTATAATATTTCATTACCTGGATATGTCAATTTGTTTATCCATTGAACTGTTGATGGACATTTGTGTTTTCATTTTTTTATTATTATGAATAATACTATTATAAGTAATTTATTTATATCTCCTGGTGTATCTGTATAAAAGTTTTCCTATGATATGTACTTAGGAGAGAGATTGTTGGATCATAGAGTTTGCACATGTTTATCTTTACTAGATAACCCAAGTTGTATTCCAGAATAGTCTTACCAATTTACTCTCTGACCAGCAGTGGATGAGAGGTCCTATTTCTTCACATCTTTGTCAACACTTGGTATTGCCAGACTTGAAACCTCTTGCCTATATGTAGAATCTCATCATGGTATTAATTGGCATTTACCTTGCTCCTAACGATTTTTGGTTTTTTTTTCACATAATTGATGACCATTTTGGTTGTCTCTTTATACAGTATTTAAGTCATTTGTCCATTTTTATTTTGAGTTGTTTATCTTTTATTTAGTGATTCTTAAGTATTCATTACATGTAGTTTTTAATCAAAGCTAAGATGCCATTGATTAAAAATGCTCTACTATTTTACGTTACATTAAAAGAAAGAGAATATTATCAATTAAATTATAACCTGCCATTGACCATGATATGTACCCAATTTCTGTGATGGAAAAATGTGGAAAATGCTTTATTTATTAATTTATTTATGGTTGCACTAGGTCTTAATTGTGGCGTGTGGGATATTTGTTGCAGCATGCAGACTTCTTAGTTGTGTCATGTGGACTCAGTTGCAGCATGCATGTGGGATCTAGTTCCCTGACCAGGGATTGAACCCAGGCCCCCTTCATTGGGAGCATGGAGTCTTACCCACTGGACCACCAGGGAAGTCCCGGGAAAATGTTTTAAAAACAAAAAATATGGTATTCTAGGTACAAGGCCTTTGGTAGTTTTATGTGCTGCAAACAGCTTCTCCCAATTTTTGGCTTGGTTTTTCCCTTTCTTTATGACTCCTTTGATTAACTGAAGTTCTAAGTTTTGATGAAGTCAAACTTGTATACTTTTGAAAAAATTTTGTATTGTTTTATTCAAAATAGGGCATTTATACAGAAATGTGCATAAAGCACTATGTACATTTTATTTTATTCATTTTTCCTGAGTATAATATGTATAGTTCTTATTCTGGAAACATAAAAGTTTCAAGTATTCAAAACTAGAATTGTATCAATACGGATGTAGCTACAACTTTAAAATTGAATATAAAGAGAAACAAATTAACCTGTTGTATTTCAAATAAACATAACTTCAGAGAAAAAAAGTAAATGAATCCAGGTAATTTTGAGCACAGTACTTTACCTTCAGTGTAAAAATAAAGAAGAAATGCCAACAGATCTTAAACTCTATAATTGGTTGGAAATTTCAGGGTTTTTTATTTTTATTTTTTTAGCTTTTCACTTTATTTATTTATTTATTGCGGTACGTGGGCCTCTCACCACTGCGGCCTCTCCCGTTGCGGGCACAGGCTCCGGATGCGCAGGCCCAGCAGCCATGGCCCACGGGCCCAGCCGCCCCACGGCACGCGGGATCCTCCTGGACAGGGGCACGAACCCGCATCCCCTGCATCGGAAGGCGGACCCCCAACCACTGCACCACCAGGGAAGCCCTATTTTTATTTTTTAATTAATTAATTAATTTTTGGCTGCCGTTGTGTCTTTTTTTTTTTAACATCTTTATTGGAGTATAATTGCTTTACAATGGTGTGTTAGTTTCTGCTTTATAACAAAGTGAATCAGCTATACATACACATATATCCCCATATCTCCTCCCTCTTGCATCTCCCTCCCACCCTCCCTATCCCACCCCTATAGGTGGTCACAGAGCTCCAAGCTGATCTCCCTGTGCTATGCGGCTGCTTCCCACTAGCTATCTATTTTACATTTGGTAGTATATATTAGTCCATGCCACTCTCTCACTTCGTCCTAACTTACCCTTCTACCTCCCCGTGTCCTCAAGTCCATTCTCTACATCTGCGTCATTATTCCTGTCCTGTCCCTAGGTTCTTCATGACCATTTTTTTTTTTTTTTAGATTCCATATATATGTGTTAGCATATGGTATTTGTTTTTCTCTTTCTGACTTACTTCACTTTGTTTGACAGACTCTAGGTCCATCTACCTCACTACAGATAACTCAGTTTCGTTTTTTTTTATGGCTGAGTAATATTCCATTGTACGTATGTGCCATATCTTCTTTATCCATTCATCTGTTGATGGACACTTAGGTTGCTTGCATCTCCTGGCTATTGTAAATAGAGCTGCAATGAACATTGTGGTACATGATTCTTTTTGAATTATGGTTTTCTCAGGGTATATGCCCAGTAGTGGGATTGCCTGGTCGTATGGTAATTCTATGTTTAGTTTTTCAAGGAACCTCCATACTGTTCTCCATAGTGGCTGTATCAATTTACATTCCCACCAACAGCGTAGGAGGGTTCCCTTTTCTCCACACCCTCTCCAGCATTTATTGTTTGTAGATTATTTATTTATTTATTTTTGTGGTGCGCGGGCCTCTCACTGTTGTGGTCTCTCCCGTTGCGGAGCACAGGCTCCGGACGCGCAGGCTCGGCGGCCATGGCTCACGGGCCCAGCTGCTCTGTGGCATGTGGGATCTTCCCAGACCGGGGCACGAACCCATGTCCCCTGCATTGGCAGGCGGACCCTCAGCCACTGCGCCACCAGGGAAGCACTGTTTGTAGATTTTTTGATGATGGCCATTCTGACCGGTGTGAGGTGATACCTCATCGTAGTTTTGATTTGCATTTCTCTAATGATTAGTGATGTTGAGCATTCTTTCACGTGTCTGTTGGCTGTCTATATGTCTTCTTTGGAGAAATGTCTACTTAGGTCTTCTGCCCATTTTTGGATTAGGTTGTTTGTTTTTTTGATATTGAGCTGCATGAGCTGCTTGTAAATTTTGGAGATTAGTCCTTTGTCAGTTGCTCATTGGCAAATATTTTCTCCCATCCTGAGGGTTGTCTTTTCATCTTGTTTATGGTTTCCTTTGCTGTGCAAAAGCTTTTAAGTTTCATTAGGTCCCATTTGTTTATTTTTGTTTTTATTTCCATTTCTCTAGGAGGTGGGTCAAAAAGGATCATGCTGTGATTTATGTCATAGAGTGTTCTGCCTATGTTTTCCTCTAAGAGTTTTATAGTGTCTGGCCTTATATTTAGATCTTTAATCCATTTTGAGTTTATTTTTGTGTACAGTGTTAGGGAGTGTTCTAATTTCATTCTTCTACATGTAGCTGTCCAGTTTTCCCAGCACCACTTATTGAAGAGGCTGTCTTTTCTCCATTGTATATTCTTACCTCCTTTATCAAAGGTAAGGTGACCATATGTGCATGGGTTTATCTCTGGGCTTTCTATCCTGTTCTATTGATCTATATTTCTGTTTTTGTGCCAGTACCATACTGTCTTGATTACCATACATTTGTAGTATAGTCTTAAGTCTGGGAGCCTGTTTCCTCCAGTTCCGTTTTTCTTTCTGAAGATTGCTTTGGATATTCGGGGTCTTTTGTGTTTCCATACAAATTGTGAAATTTTTTGTTCTACTTCTGTGAAAAATGCCATTGGTAGTTTGATAGGGATTGCATTGAATATTTAGATTGCTTTGGGTAGTATAGTCATTTTGGCAATGTTGATTCTTCCAATCCAAGAACATGATATATCTCTCCATCTGTATCATCGTTAATTTCTTTCATCAGTGTCATAGTTTTCTGCATACAGGTTTTTGTCTCCTTAGGTAGGTTTATTCCTAGATATTTTATTCTTTTTGTTGCAGTGGTAAATGGGAATGTTTCCTTAATTTCTCCTTCAGATTTTTCATCATTGGTGTATAGGAATGCAAGAGATTTCTGTGCATTAATTTTGTATCTTACTACTTTACCAAATTCTTGTTTAGCTCTAGTAGTTTTCTGGTAGTGTCTTTAGGATTCTCTATGTATAGTATCATGTCATCTGCAAAAAGTGACAGCTTTACTTCTTTTCCAATTTGGATTCCTTTTATTTCTTTTTCTTCTCTGATTGCTGTGGCTAAAACTTCCAAAACTATGTTGAATAATAGTGGTGAGAGTGGGCAACCTTGTCTTGTTCCTTATCTTAGTGGAAATGGTTTCAGTTTTTCACCATTGAGAATGATGTTGGCTGTGGGTCTGTCATATACGGCCTTTATTATGTTGAGGTAAGTTCACTCTGTGCCTACTTTCTGGAGGGTCTTTATTATAAATGGGTGTTGAATTTTGTCAAAAGCTTTGTCTGCATCTATTGAGATGATCATATGGTTTTTCTCCTTCAATTTGTTAATATGGTGTATCACAGGGATTGATTTGTGTATGTTGAAGAATCCTTGCATTCCTGGGATAAACCCCACTTGATCATGGTGCATGATCCTTTTAATGTGCTGTTGGATTCTGTTTGCTAGTATTTTGTTGAGGATTTTTGCATCTATGTTCATCAGTGATATTGGCCTGTAGTTTTCTTTCTTTGTGACATCTTTGTCTGGTTTTGGTATCAGGGTGATGGTGGCCTTGTAGAATGAGTTTCGGAGTGTTCCTCCTTCTGCTATATATTGGAAGAGTTTGAGAAGGATAGGTATTAACTCTTCTCTAAATGTTTGATAGAATTTGCCTGTGAAGTCATTTGGTCCTGGGCTTTTGTTTGTTGGAAAATTTTTAATCACAGTTTCAATTTCAGTGCTTGTGTTTGGTCTGTTCATATTTTCTATTTCTTCCTGGTTCAGTCTCAGAAGGTTATGCTTTTCTAAGGATGTATCCATTTCTTCCAGGTTGTCCAATTTATTGGCATATAGTTGCTTGTGGTAATCTCTCATGATTCTTTGTATTTCTGCATTGTCAGTTGTTACTTCTTTTTCATTTCTAATTCTATTGATTTGAGTCTTCTCCTTTTTTTTCTTGATGAGTCTGGTTAATGGTTTATCGATTTCATTTATCTTCTCAAAGAACCAAATTTTAATTTTATTGATCTTTGCTATTGTTTCCCTCATTTTTTTCATTTATTTCTGAGCTGATCTTTATGATTTCTTTCCTTCTACTAACTTTGGGGCTTTTTTGTTCTTCTTTCTCTAATTGCTTTAGGTGTCAAGTTAGGTTGTTTATTTGAGATGTTTCTTGTTTCTTGAGGTAGGATTGTATTGCTATAAACTTCCCACTTAGAACTGCTTTTGCTGCATCCCATAGGTTTTGGGTTGTCGTGTTTTCATTGTCATTTGTTTCTAGGTATTTCTTGATTTCCTCTTTGATTTCTTCAGTGATCTCTTGGTTATTAAGTAGTGTATTGTTTAGCCTCCATGTGTTTGTATTTTTTACAGATTTTCTCCTGTAATTGATATCTAGTCTCACAGCGTTGTGGTCAGAAAAGATACTTGATATGATTTCAATTTTCTTAAATTTACCAAGGCTTGATTTGTGACCCAAGATATGATCTATCCTGGAGAATGTTCCATGAGCACTTGAGAAGAAAGTGTATTTTGTTGTTTTTGGATGGAATGTCCTATAAATATCAATAAAATCCATCTTGTTTAATGTGTCATTTAACGCTTGTGTTTCCTTATTTATTTTCCTTTTGGATGACCTATCCATTGGTGAAAGTGGGGTGTTAAAGTTCCCTACCATGATTGTGTTACTGTCGATTTCCCCTTTTATGGCTGTTAGCATTTGCCTTATGTATTGACGTGCTCCTATGTTAGGTGCATAAATATTTACAATTGTTATGTCTTCTTCTTGGATTGATCCCTTGATTATTATGTAGTGTTCTTCTTTGTCTCTTGTAATAGTCTTTACTTTAAATTCTATTTTGTCTGATATGATAATTGCTACTCCAGCTTTCTTCTGATTTCCATCTGCATGGAATATCTTTCTCCATCCCCTCACTTTCAGCCTGTATGTGTCCCTAGTTCTGAAGTGGGTCTCTTGTAGACAGCATATGTATAGGTCTTGTTTTTAATCCATTCAGGAAGCCTGTGTATTTTGGTTGGAGCCTTTAATCCATTTACATTTAAGGTAATTATCGATATGTATGTTCCTATTATCATTTTCTTAACTGTTTTGGGTTTTTGTAAGTCTTTTTCTTCTCTTGTGTTTCCCACTTAGAGAAGTTCCTTTAGCATTTGTTGCAAAGCTGGTTTGGTGGTGCTGAATTCTCTTAGCTTTTGCTTGTCTGTAAAGGTTTTAATTTCTCTGTTGAATCTGAATGAGATCCTTGCTGGGTAGAGTAATCATGGTTGTAGGTTTTTCCCTTTCATCACTTTAAATACGTCCTGCTACTCCCTTCTGGCTTGCAGAGTTTCTGCTGAAAGATAAGCTGTTAACCTTATGGGGATTCCGTTGTATGTTATTTGTTGTTTTTCCCTTGCTGCTTTTAATATTTTTTCTTTGTATTTAATTTTTGATAGTTTGATTAATATGTGTCTTGGTGTGTTTCTCCTTGGATTTATCCTGTATGGGACTTTCTGTGCTTCCTGGACTTGATTAACTATTTCCTTTCCCATATTAGGGAAGTTTTCAACTCTAATCTCTTCAAATATTTTCTCAGTCCCTTTCTTTTTCTCTTCTTCTTCTGGGACCCCTATAATTCGAATATTGGTGAGTTTAATGTTGTCCCAGGGGTCTCTGAGACTGTCCTCAATTCTTTTCATTCTTTTTTCTTTATTGTGCTCTGCAGTAGTTATTTCCACTATTTTATCTTCCAGGTCAATTATCCGTTCTTCTGCCTCAGTTATTCTGCTGTTGATTCTTTCTAGAGAATTTTGAATTTCATTTATTGTGTTTTTCATCATTGTTTGTTTGCTCTTTAGTTCTTCTAGGTCCTTGTTATACGTTTCTTGTATTTTCTCCATTCTATTTCCAAGATTTTGGATCATCTTTACTATCATTACTCTGAATTCTTTTTCAGGTAGACTGCCTATTTCCTCTTCATTTGTTTGGTCTGGTGGGTTTTTACCTTGCTCCTTCATGTGCTGTGTGTTTCTCTGTCTTCTCATTTTGCTTAACTTACTGTGTTTGGGGTTTCCTTTTTGCAGGCTGCAGGTTCGTAGTTCCTGTTGTTTTTGTTGTCTGCCCCCAGTGGCTAGGTTGGTTCAGTGGGTTGTGTAGGCTTCCTGGTGGAAGGGACGGGTGCCTGTTTTCTGGAGGATGAGGCTGGATCTTGTCTTTCTGATGGGCAGGTCCACGTCTGGTGGTGTGTTTTGGGGTGTCTGTGGACTTATTATGATTTTAGGCAGCCTCTCTGCTAATGGGTGGGGTTGTGTTCCTGTCTTACTAGTTGTTTGGCATACGGTGTCCAGAACTGTAGCTTGTTGGTTCTTGAGTAGAGCTGGGTCTTAGAGTTGAGATGGAGATATCTCTGGGAGAGCTTTTGCTGTTTAATATTACATGGAGCTGGGGGGTCTCTGGTGGACCAATGTCCTGAACTCTGCTTTCCTACCTCAGAGGCACAGGCCTGACACCTGGCCCAAGCACCAAGACCCTGTCAGCCACACAGCTCAGAAGAAAAGGGAGAAGAAAGGAAAGAAAGAAAGAAAGAAAAATAATAAAATTAAATTAAAGTTATTAAAATAAAAAATTATTAAAAATAAAAAAAGAAAGAAGAGAGCCACCAAATCAAAAAAGATATCCACCAATGATAACAAGTGCTAAAAACTATACTAAAAAAAACCCTAACCTCTCCCCACAAAAAACCAGACAGACAGAACCCTAGGACAAATGGTAAAAGCTAAGCTATACAGACAAAAATTACACAAAGAAGCATACACATACACACTCACAAAAAGAGAAAAAGGAAAAATATATATATATATTGTTGTTCCCAAAGCCCACCGCCTCAATTTTGGGATGATTCGTTGTCTATTCAGGTATTCCACAGATGCAGCGTACATCAAGTTGATTGTGAATATTTAACCCGCTGCTCCTGAGGCTGCTGGGAGAGATTTCCCTTTCTCTTCTTTGTTCGCACAGCTCCTGGGGTTCAGCTTTGGATTTGGCCCCGCCTCTGCGTGTATGTCGCCTGAGGGCATCTGTTCTTCGCTCAGACAGGACGGGGTTAAAGGAGCTGCTGATTCGGGGGCTCTGGCTCACTCAGGCCGGGGGGAGGGAGGGGTACGGAATGTAGCGCGAGCCTGCGGCGGCAGAGGCCGGGGTGACGTTGCATCAGCCTGAGGCACGCTGTGTGTTTTCCTGGATCATGGGATCCTGGCAGTTGCGGGCTGCACAGGCTCCCCGGAGGGGCAGTGTGGATAGTGACCTGTACTTGCTCACAGGCTTCTTGGTGGCAGCAGCAGCAGCCTTAGCGTTTCACGCCTGTCTCTGGGGTCCGCGCTGATGGCTGCGGCTCACGCCCGTCTCTGGAGCTCCTTTAAGCAGTGCTCTGAATCCCCTCTCCTTGTGCACTCCTCGTGCACAATTGTCTTTTGCCTCTTAGGCGGGTCCAGACATTTTCCCGGACTCCCTCCCGGCTAGCTGTGGCGCACTAGCCCCCTTCAGGCTGTGTTCACGCAGCCAGCCCCAGTCCTCTCCCTGGGATCTGATCAAAGCCCGAGCCTCAGTTCCCAGCCCCGTCCGCCCCGGCGGGTGAGCAGACAAGCGTCTCGGGCTGGTGAGTGCTGGTCGGCAGTGATCCTCTGTGCGGGAATCTCTCCGTTTTGCCCTCTGCACCCCTGTTGCTGCGCTCTCCTCCGTGGCTCCGAAGGTTCCCGTCTGCCACCCCCGTCTCCGCCAGTGAAGGGGCTTCCTAGTGTCTGGAAACCTTCTCTCCTTCACAGCTCCCTCCCCCTGGTGCAGGTCCCGTCCCTATCCTTTTGTCTCTGTTTATTCTTTTTTCTTTTGCCCTACCCAGGTACGTGGGGAGTTTCTTGCCTTTTGGGAAGTCTGAGGTCTTCTGCCAGCATTCAGTAGGTGTTCTGTAGGAGTTGTTCCACATGTAGATGTATTTCGAATGTATTTGTGGGGAGGAAGGCGATCTCCACGTCTCCTCCGCCATCTTGAAGGTCTCCCTGCCTAGCTTTTCACTTTAATAAACACATATCTTTAATAAACCCAGCTTAAGGTATAATTTACAACTATAAAATTTACCCCTTTAATGTATACAATTCAATGGTGTTTAGCATAGTCACAGAGTTGTGCAACTGTACATTTTAACAAATAGAAAAAAACACCCGTGTAACCACCAATCAAGGTCAGGACTAAAACACTGGGGAAGCCCTCTGGAGGTCTCTTTTCTTTTTTAAAAAAATTTTTTTATTGAAGTATAGTTGATTTACAATGTTGTTTTCATTTCTGCTATACAGCAAAGTGACTCAGTTATACATATATATACATTCTTTTTTATATTCTTTTCTATTATGGTTTATCTCAGGATATTGAATATAGTTACCTATGCTATATAGTAGGACCTGTTGTTTATCCATCTGTGTATAATAGTTTGCATCTGCTAATCCCAAACTCCCAATAATTCCCTCCCCCACCCCCCTCCCCCTTGGCATCCACAAGTGTGTTCTCTACGTCTGTGAATCTGTTTCTTTTTCATAGACAGGTTCATTTGTGTCATGTTTTACAATATCTACTTTTTTCTCTGTTTTTTTCCTTTTTGCATCTTAAGAAAGCCTTTCCTACTGTGAAATAATGAAGATATATTATTTTCTGAAAGTGATATAGTTTTACCTTTCTCATTTCGTCTTTACCTAGGATTCATTTTAGGTATAGTATGAAGTAAGTGTCCAAGAGTGTATTATTTATTATGGCCTATTTCCTTATGCATAAGTTCGAGTCAGGGTTCTATTCTTTTCCATCATTTTTCAACCTTTGTGTCAATACTGTATTGAATTTCCTGTAGCTTAGCCTCTGTTAGAACAAGTCCCTTTTCATTTGTTTTTCTTCAAGGGCATTTTGATTATTCTTGATCCTTTGCACCCATTTATTACACACACACGCAAAATACCTCCAAAACAAAAAACTGCTAAAACTTTAAGATCACATTGAATCTATGAATAAATTTGAGAAGAAATGACATCATTATAATATTGAGTCTTATAATTCATTGGTATGATATGTGTCTCCATTTTGGAGTAGTCCTTATTAATTTCTCTTGATAATGTTCTATGGTTTTGAGAATCCCTTGCACATTTTTTGTAAGACTTATTCCTGGGTACTTTTTATGCTATTGAAAGCGGTATTTGTGTTTTGTTGCTGATATATAAAAATATAATTGAGGTTTGTATATTGACCTTGTATTCAAAAATATTTTATTAATTCAAGTTTATTAATTCTAATAATTTACCTATAGATAAAAAATTTGTTCTACATATACAATCATAACATCTGTGAGTAATATCAATGATGTTTCTTTTGTTTTTTTGCTTGCCATAATGAATAGCTAGGATTTCCAGTGTAATACTGAACAGAGGTGGTAATAAGTAGAATAAGGCAGTCTTGTCTTGTTCCCAGTCCCCAAAATAGTGTTCCATAGTTCAACAGTAAGGATGGTGTTCACTGTTGTTTTTGGTCTTGGTGTTTTTTTTTCTTTTTCTTTTTTAGAGTTATATTCCATAAGATTAATGAATTTCCTTGGGTTTAAAGGCAAGCTTTGTGAATAACCAGCTGGCCGATCTTTGGCAAGTAATTTTACTTCTCTGTGAGTTTTCTCATGAGAAAAAGATGGATGTCCTACTCTAGATTCTCTGATAAACAGAGACTGGGACAAGGATTAAGTGCTAATGCTTTATAAAGGAGGTGTAATCCCAGAATAGCAAGAATGAGTGCAAAGGAAAGTGAGGCCAGGCAGTGTGGGAAGCAACGCAAAGTAATGTCTCACTACCCTGGCCACTGTCTCTTGATGAGCTACAAGGACGTAAGCAGTGGCTTAGCTGGTGAGTCTGTCAGCCATGCAAGATGTCTCCAGATAGGCTGAATGACAACCTGAGTCTCAGAACAGTCTGTGGGTAAGAGGAAGGGGACGGATTCTATCCTCCAGCTTCCTGTTTTTTCCTGGGGGGTCAACATTTGTCCCACTGGGAATTAAGTTTCCCTCCTTCTCTGTTGCATCATCAGGCTTTTTGGCAACTGTGGGCAACCAGATCCCTTACCCTGTGGAGTGGCATTTCCTCTGAACCTGGAGGTTGTGGGAGGAGCCATAGACTCCAGGTAAGTGGTTGGCCAGCCTCAGGCATTAAGACCACAAGGGCCTACAAGAAGTCCTTTGGCCAGGGTGTTGGCCAGAGCAAATGGCTGAGACTGCAGGAGATGTGAGGCTGAGAGACTACGAGGACGTGCACAAAATAGGATTATTTGTAGGGCTACTACTAGTACCTACATCATAGGGTTGTTGTGTGGATTAAATACGTTACTAGTTTTTATTTTATTTATTATTATTTAAAATATTTATTTATTTATTTTTGGCTGTGTTGTGCACGCAGGGTTTCTCTAGTTGCAGTGAGCAGGGGCTACTCTTCGTTGCTGTGCGTGGGCTTCTCATTGTGGTAGCTTCTTTTGTTACAGAGCACGGGCTCTAGGTGCGTGGGCTTCAGTAGTTGTGGCACACAGGCTCAGTAGTTGTGGCTCACGGGCTGTAGAGCACAGGCTCAGTAATTGTGGCGCACGGGCTTAGTTGCTCTGCGGCATGTGGGACCTTCCTGGACCAGGGCTCGAACCTGTGTCCTCTGCATTGGCAGGTGGATTCTTAACCATTGCACCACCAGGGAAGTCCACGTTACTAGTTTTTAAAAGCTTAGAGAAGTGCCTCGTACAGGGTGAGCTGTCAAATACTGTTAGCTAAAATGCAATCCAATGTATCAACCTATTCGCTATAGACATGATCTTTGTGAAATGCTTAGAAAAGTCTTCTCTACTCAGCAACTATAGAAATAGCATCCATCTGGATTTTATTTTGGCATATGAAGTGAGGTCAGAATCACACTTTGTGTTTTTCCAAATGTCTTGACACCAGTCCAAACACCATGTATTGAATATTCTATGTTTTCCCCTTTGCTTTGAACTTTGATTTATAATATATTAAATTTGCATATTTATTTGCTGATTTACTAACTTTTATTCCATTCCATTGATATAACTCTAAATTCTATTCTACTGTTTAAGGATGATAGCCTTATGATAATAATGTATTTTATGACATGTTTCCATTTCTTGTTCTTTTAAGAATTTTCCTGGCTAGTCTCACATGTTTATAATTTTAGGTAAATTTAAGAATCATTTTTTCAAGTTCCTTCTAAAACAATAATTCTGGGATTTTCATTGTGAATACACTGAAATTATAGTTTAAGTTAGGAAAAATTTATTATGGTGAAATTTACTTTTAAAAAACAAGATATCTCTTTCCATTTATTCAAGATTTAATGTTCTTAGTAGAATTTTATAGTTTCCAACAAGTTCCAAACATTTCTTTTTACAGCATTCCTAGATAATTTATGATTTTCTATGATTTGAATGGAATGTTTTCTTCTGTCATATATTTTACTTGATTATTTTTGTATATCAGAAATCTATTAGCTTTATTTTAAATGTTTTAGTAGCTTTACTAAGATAAATTTTACAGTATGGTAGAATTCACCCATTTCAAGCATGCATTTTGATGATTTTTAGTAATGTTGCTGAATGGTGCAAAAATCACCATAAATTATTTTTAGAATATTTTCCTTCCTCTAGTGAGATCGTTTGTGTCTGTTTACAGTTAATCCCAGTTCTCATCCCCAGCCCCAGGTGAACACTAATCTACTTTCTGTCTCTATAAATTTTCTAAACAATTCATATCAGTAAATCATACAATATGTAGTCTCAAGTATCTGTCTTTCATTTAGCGCAATGTTTTTTGAGATTTACCTATGATGTAGCCTATGTTAGCGGTTTGTTTGTTATTACTGCCAAATAGTTCCACTGCACGTTTATATCACATTTTGTCTATCTTTTCACCAATGATGGACATTTAGGTTGTTTTCAGTTATGGACTATTTATAAATAATGCTACTGTGAACATTTGCATGAAGTCTTTGTGGGGACATGTGGTTTTTTAAAAATTAATTACTTAATTTATTATTTATTTTTTAACATCTTCGTTGGAGTATAATTGCTTTACAATGGTGTGTTAGTTTCTGCTTTATAA